>NC_083326.1:9121423-9432076 GCF_963455315.2 Globicephala melas | reverse complement strand
TTTTCTATAGTCCCAATATAAATTTTTTATGGTAAGAATTTCTCTGGCCTTATAGGAAATCTGATGCTCTCTATAACACATATATATTTACACATGATCATATGTTAAGTTAGTCACACAAAGAGGAAGTCCTAAAGATGAGTCTATACTTACAAACATCTGTACAGGTGTGGCTGAACTGTCTGATTAATTCAATAAATATTTACTGAGTCAGGAGGGATACAGAGATGAATATAACATCATCCCTCATATTAAGGAACACTTAGAATAATGAGAAAAAGAGACATTGGCATAGATAACATTTATTAAACATTTAAATATATGCCATGCCCATGTTTTAGGTGCTTATGTGGATTAAACATTTGATTTTCACAACATCTCCCTTGTATAACATCCAGAAAGTCAAGGAGAACAGGGCTTTGTGACTTACAGCTGGGAAGCAGGTGACTGTTAATCGTAATTAAATTCATCTGTATGTGACCTCAGCCTGAATAGCTTCAGCAGAGAGTAGAGGACATCAGATTGAAGTACAAGAGATGAGTTTATTGTAAAGATGAAAGCAGACGAGGTTGAAGTACCCACCCCTAGGGGCCCCTGAAGTTCATGTGCTCTCTCTCAAGTGCATCTGATAGAGGGAAGCTGGGGTCCCTTGCAGAGTGATGCTTGTTGGATTAGAGTCAGGAAATCCTTTCATTTAAGGACAGGCATTTTCTAAATCCTAAATGTTGCAATACTTCTAGATAATAATTCTTGGATTAATGAGTAATAATCTGTCTTTCTCACTTATGACATTTAAAACCAAAGTAGAGAATAAGGCCACAGCATTACAGTTCAGTGTGTGAATGAAATCTACATAAATTATGTAAAATATTCATTTTCACTTGTTTTCCTTTTATTTTTATAATTATAAGTTGTGAAGTAATTTATTCTGCCAATAAATATTCTGTTCTGTCTTCAATAACAGAATCAGATGGATGGGCTTAAGAATTACATTAAAAATTATACCAAAGCAGTGTCAGATATAAAGTATTATTTTACATTGAAATTGCAAATGAACATTACTCCTCTGTCTTCTTTACACTATCCTTAATAACATGCATGCCCTTCTTCATTTCACTGATATTGTATGAAATATCCACCCAGATGCTTTCCTAGATTGAAGCAAGGTTGGCTCAGTCAAGGAATCACAAACTAAAGTCATTTTTTTGAAATTCGAAAGATCAATAATTTATAGAATTACACATACCAACATGGAAACCGTTGCTGAAAAGAAATAGCTTGATGCCTTTTTAGTATTCATGGAGGTCACATCTCTGCATTTCTGCACCTGCCTGAATTGTCACTGGCCCCATATCATATGCTCTGCTGTGCTTTATTTTCACTTTTCATTAAACTTCCAACCTTTCATTATCATCCATTTTTAGATCCCTAGTTTCCTCTGCTACTGCTTTGTCAAATTCATCTACTTCATTAAGATTTCTTTCTCTTTTTTATGGCATTAGAAAATATGTCTCATCTTTCATTTGTTAGGCAAAGTAAAACTAAAATATAAATTTTCATATTCAGTTTTAATACTTTCAATACGTATATGTAGGAGGACTGTCCATCATTTACACTTTTAATCATCTACCACTGTTTAGAAGGAGAAACAAAAGAAAGATGCTGATGTAAATTAGCCCACACACATGTACAAATGTGTTTGTATTTATAGGAATAAAGGGAAACACACACAAAGAAATGACTCTGAGCTCTCGGGCAGCAGTCACACTTTGAAGATGACTAATTAGCATATCCTGATTCAGAGTGTATACCTTTTCAAAGTTTAAATTTGACTGTAATAGACAGTTTGAGTGAATTAGCCAAATTTCTGATGTATGCTAGTATACTCCATGAAGTTTTAGTTAGGAAGCCTTGAACATGGAATCTATGACATATATCCAATATTATTTCATTATTATAACAACTATGTGAGTCAAATTTCACTGTCTATAACTTACCATCAGAAAGCGTAACCACAGTTATGTCATCAGTAGATACTCCTGGTCCGTAGCGATTGTAAGCTAGGAATCGAAGACTATATTCCGTGAATTTTTTCAGGCCTTCCAGCTTATACGATAGTCCATCAACCTCTATATTCTGGAGACATAAAACACCAAAACTGTCATGCAGGAGACACGTAAAAGCTGAAATGGCAGCCATTCTGTGCAATCAGTGAATTGGATGTTAGACTCTTACTCACAAAACTACACTTTAACCTTACTATGAGTTGTTATAAAACCTAAATTGTGACACACACTCCCCCACTGAAGACCAAACCACTCTGTGGACCCTAGTTAAAACAGCACCATGCTATCTTTAGAGTCATTAAGTTCCAATTTGTTTAACACCACCCAATACATTGAATGGTGTGCACTATTAACACCCACACCAAAACCCTGACAGGCAGAAGGCAGCTTGTAAATCCACAGGAAGGCAGAGTTGCTCCTGTACCCAAAATGGAATAATTTACCAAGAAACAATAGAATTCTTCCTTCTTGTGCTGAAATATACCTGAGATTCTGGAAACTGACAGATACTTTGCTACAATTGTTATGGATACTTTGCTACAATTATTATCTCTCAAAATGCTGTGAGGTTAAGTTGGAATTGTTTTCAGCAGTTCACAGATGTAGAAATGAGGTAATGGAGGTGAAGGTCACTGAGCAAATCAGAGCCAGTTCACTCCAGAAGATCCATTATACAGCTCTTCCCAATGATCCTCACACTCTGTCTTGGGTGACACTATTTTTTAATTTATGTAAATGAATTGGTAAAATGCATTATTGAAGAACTAACATGTGTAGGAAAAGGGTAGAATAGAAAGGTGAAAATAAGAGCTAAATAGCATGGGAGCAGTAAACAAAAAAAATGGAATGAATGATTACTTAGGAGGATCTCAATAATTCTTATGCTATAACTTGGAACTTGGAACTGTTCTGAATAGAACTAATGCAAACATTTTATTTTAATGAAAAATATCTATCATGCAGTGTATGTGGAAGCATGAAGACCACACTATAATGGGCAAATTTCACAACACATCATAAGAACTTCAATATCCCAAGGTCATTTCTGGTCTTTCCTATTTAACTACCCACTTGTCTATGTATCTTTTCCCACATGAACTTGAGAATCTGGAAGTAAACATCTCAATAGTCAAATATATGTCACAAAATAGAATAGTTGAGTTTCATGTGTCTCCCTTAAGACTCATTTACTCTTACTTTACCTGAAAATCTAATTTGTTTATTTTCCAATGTCTGTGCTAACCACAGATTAGAAGCAAAATAGAAGGTAGTCTTCAGGAGTAAAGTAATTCTGAAAACAACGAGAAGTGATAGGTGACGGTCCCATGGCGGGGAGAAGACAGAAATAACATCAAACATATGAATGAAAAAAGAATGAAAAAAGCAATTTGACGGAAGTTGCTGAAAATAAGATTGATCATCCCTTAGGATAAGGACTGAAAATGCAAATACTTTTCTGGAACCACATGGGCTCGTTCAAATGTGGTTACACTGGCCCAGACCACAATATACTCAAACAAAAAATCTGCATCCTTTGTATTAACTTCATCTCATCGCCCATTTGCCTCTCTTACCACCCAAATTCAATTAAATTGCTTAACATTTTCAATAACAGTTACTTTAAAACTGGTCAGCTATCCAATTAATGTGCTGGATACTGGTTTATATCAAGAGCCTGCAGATCTCCTGCAATTTCTCCGATAGGCGATAGGAGTGGGGCCCATTCTCTTGCCTACCTGTTCCTTCCCCGTGGACACTTCAGTGCAGAACAATCTGTAACCTTGTACTGGACCATTTGCATAGGCAGGGGGTTCCCAGGTAATAAGAACTGAGGTAGGTGAGATAGATACGGCTTGCAGATTTTCTACTGGCCCTGGAACTTGCACTGTTTACAAGAGAAATTGATTAGTACAAGAAGGTCCTCTTTCTCAAAACAAACAGCATTTCATCTTTTACGGTTCAAGGAAATTATAGCACCATGTACTATTTTTAGAACCATATGGAATAAGAATATAAAAATATAGGATATAAACAGAAAGTTATGAAATTTTAGAATCATTTCATTTTAAAATTCAGAAGAGGACTTATATTAATCTAAATTACTTATTTCATTTTACGGTTGAGGAAACTGGTCAAGGAGTATAAGTGACTAGGGTAATGGCTGAATAAGAGTGGGATTCTTAATCTAAATTCTTAGTACGGAGAATTTTCCACTTTGCAAGTAGGCCTTTGCCTGTGTATTGCTAACTGCAGAAGGAAAAGAGAAAATGCAATTAGAATACTTGTACATCATGATCCTGCTTATAATTCAAATAGGCAGCACAGTTACGGTTAATTTACCACATTGTCCTTATTTAAGTCATCATTTTAAAATCTTGCCCAAATCTGGGTCCTTTAAATTAATTTCAGGATTTAATCTTCAATTTTACTTTCTAGTATTCTATCTTCTCTCATAACTATTACTTCACTTAATCAAGGATAAGAAGCTTGTTCATTAAAGAAATTAGATAAACACAGGTCTGCAATCACTTAACCAAAACAGTTATGTCCAGATGTGTTTCTATATCCAAAAATTTTCAGGTTTTAGAAATGTAACATGGTGCATACACAGTGTTTTATGTAACACCCCGAGTGGGGTCTGTGGTAGCACCCTGTTATTAAACCATATATTTGCAGCAAATATATGACATTCACACCAAACAGGATTATTAAAGACTATATATAGCCTAACATAAGGTCAAGTCAGTTTAGGGTGTGAAATGAGTTCAGAAAATCCTTCTGATTTTAGATTTGCAAATTCTGAATATGTGCAGAATTCTTTATTTGTGCCTATGGACCTGAAATTAAATATATGGTTTGTAAATGGTAAATTCAATAATCACATTAGTTACTATAATCTGAAATAAATAAATAGTCTCATCATTGCAAGCGTAACAACAACTTTAACTTAAACATGCTGTGTACTTCCCCCAGCCTTAGATACCACCTAGCTTTGGACAGATAGATATACATTTTTGGCCTCTAATTCAACTCTTGTGAGTTTGAACTTCCATAGCGAAATAGCATATGAAAACTCAGATGACATGACATCTGATGATATACTTCTTAGATCGGAATGGAACCTGTGTCTCTGGATCATTTTCGGAATTTGTTCCATGGAACCCAGCTCCTTAAGGCATTACCCAGCTCCTTAAGGCATTTTTTTTTGGGGAAAAAAATACTCACGTCAGAAACATATTTTATGTTGAGACAGGCTGGGACCTGGGCCGGGACCCATTGCTGCAGTGCACCTGGACAAACCTCTCCCCAAGCAACAGAATACAAAGAAACTATAAGGGACTAAAAATAACTGTGCATGTGCAGTTGGGGCAAATTATGGACAAGGATATACAAAAAGACCAAAAAAATTCCCAACTGCCACTTCTGAAGAGCTGGGAGCAAAGACAGGGTGTTGGGAGCAAAAGTAGGGTACTGCGCATGCCCCCTGCACTCAACACCACCAAATGGGTGGGGAGACCACCTAAGACACCCCTCTGGCCGAATCCTTGGACACACCCCTTCCCTCACTCCATAGAAGGAACCAGTTCGCCCTTCCTCAGGGAGCGAGCAAGGGAACCTGTTACTTGTTTTCGCTCCTCCCTGCTGCAGCATGGGCCCCAATAAAGCCTTGCTTGATTGGGGAAGGCCAAGAACCCTGGTCGGTATCAATGTCACCTTCACATATTTTCCCACCAGTCCCCAAATCTGGAGAATCGTTATTATTGACAATTGCATTCTTTTCACCTTAACAACTGATTATTAATAATTTCTTAAAAACTTATTTGGAAGACATTTTATACCTATAGAAAACGTTAAGAATGAGAAGAGTACATAGAACACCCTTGTTCCCTTTATCAAGATTTACCCATTATTAACACTTTGTTCTATAAACTTTATCATTCTCTCTCTCAATTATCTATCTATCTATCTATCTATCTATCTATCTATTGAGATTTAGTTGCACCAATCGGGCTCTCTACCCCTAAATTCTTTAATGCATATTTCCTAAGAATTAACGTGTGCACGAATAATATAGTTGTCAACTTCAGTGCATTTCATAGTAATACAATATCACTAATCGTCATCTGTGTCAACTGACTCAATAGTGTCATTTGTGTAGCATTTTCATCTCTAATTGAGGATCTAGTTTATGGTTAAGTTTGAATTTCTTTACCATATCTCTTTAGTCTGCTTTATACTGAAACAGTTCAAAAGACTTTCTTTATTTTTTAGGACATTTATATATATATATATATATTTTTTTTAATTTTTATTGGAGTATAGTTGATTTACAATGTTGTGTTAGTTTCAGGTGTACAGCAAAGTGAATCAGTTATACATATACATATATTCACTCCTTTATTTTTTAAGATTCTTTTCCCATATAGGCCCTTACAGAGTACTGAGTAGAGTTCCCTGTGCTATACAGTGGGTTCTTATTAGTCAACTATTTTATATATAGTAGTGTGTATATGTCAGTTCCAATCTCCCAATTTATCCCCCCTTCTCCCCAATACCCTGGTAACTATAAGTTTGTTTTCTACATCCGTGACTCTGCTTCTGTTTTATAAATAAATTCACTTGTACCCTTTATTTTTAGATTCCACATATAAGTGATATCATGTGATATTCGTCTTTCTGTGTCTGACTTATTTCACTCAGTATGACAATCTCTAGGTCCATCCATGTAGCTGCAAATGGCATTATTTTCTTTTTTATTGCTGAGTAATATTCCATTGTATATATGTACCACATCTTCTCTATCCATTCCTCTGCTGGTGGACATTTAGGTTGCTTCCATGTCCTGGCTATTGTAAATAGTGCTGCAATGAACATTGGGGTGCATGTATCTTTTTGAATTATGGTTTTCTCTGGGTATATGTCCAGGAGTGGGATTGCTGGGTTCTATTTTAATTAATAGAATGTTCTTCATTTTGGATTTGTCTTTGTTTCTTCATACTGAATCTAGGTTATACATTCCAAGCTGAAACAAAATGCAAGCGATGTCAGTCCTTCTCAAGGCATCACATCCAGAGGCATAAGATCTCTGTACCATCATTCATGTTAATTTTGAATAGCAGGTCAAGGTACTATCAGATTTCTCCACTGTAGAGTTAAGTGGTCCCCTGCATCCCCCCAGACCCCAGCCCTCTGCTCCATTGCTTACAACTAATAAACAATCTGTGTGGAGATACTACATTGGGAGTATGCTTTTTATCAATGCCTCTAGGTTCTTTGGGTGAACAAGAAACACATGAATGTGTATACACAGGTACACAGAAAAACGTTTAGGTGGATACATATACTCAAATACACAGATCCATATGCTATTCTTCATGACTCTATAGAGATTCCTCCCATTCCAGTCCATGGATGGGGTCATTCTTGCCTTCCTCATTCTTCTTTTACATGTCCTTTCTTCCAAAGGGAGAACTCTGAGTCCCAAACACTTGTATTTTGATAGACATTTCATGAGAGTATCCCCACGTCAGTACTCTTCCATGAAGCAGTAATTTTTCTATGGAAAATCCCTTATTTCATATACAAAGGAGACTTTAGTAGACATTGTTGAACAGTGGCAAGTCTTGCCTGTGTCAAAGTTTATAGTGATGCAGTTAGAATTGTATTATAACGAAGCAGACGTTTTCTTCCATGGGGAAAAAAAGCAAACTCAAAATTTGCCTGCTGATAACTCTTCAACGAGATTTTCGAAGTACAATATTTTAAATAACATTAGTAAAAACACTGATGACTTGTATACTTCTTTGATTACTTATATACTCACAAAGACAATGCAAACATTTCAAGAAGGGACATTTCTGATTCAGAATCTACTGTTCTTCTATGGAAGGGAGATAGAGAAAGGAGCAGAAACAGCAGCGAGATTGAATGAACCGCATAAGATATATGTTGAATGTGAGGTAACCAGGATTTTGAAAGTTCACATAGAGCATATTTGTGCAGTCCATTCATGTGTAAAGTATTAACTGAATGTGATTGAATGTGTCCTTTCTAGCTCTCCCATGGCTAAAGTGAAGGGGCATTGCTTACTAAGAACAGGGCTTATTCTGAGAGAAAAGATTCAGATTTTAAACTGGCCAAACTCCAAAGCCATCAGTCCCACTGTGACATGTAACACATTCAAGAAAGGTTTCCAGGACATGTCTGGGAGAAAGGAAGGGGAGGCAATGCTTGGGGAGTTTCTGCTTATCTGTTCTACTGGAGCACAATGGGGTGATGTGAAACAATTTAAAATGTTTTCAATATTTGAGGAACAAAGAAGAAAATGAGTTTGCACTTCACCTGAACCACCACATGCGGAGTCAGTGGCAACTTTGCTAAGGAGGCAGGGGTGTGAAGAGTGCCTATGTCACTCAGAGTTTCCTGAGGCTCCGGGTGTGGCTGGGAGAGAATCTAGAAATGACCCATGCACCCAGAGTGAGCCACCTGAGAATCTGGAAGGACAAGCTGAAAGGGCCACTTAGCATGGTAGGGGCACATGGCGGGCAGGGGGAGGCGGGAGGATGCAAAGCCTGTCTATGACTTTTTGAGTGCGTGGGGATCAATCACTTCCATCAGGCATTGTGGAGAAGAAACTACAGGGATGCTGCAGCTCAAGGCAACACCCCAACAATAACAAACATTAGACCATACTCCTCCCCTGATGATTCCAGCCACGGCTGCTTAGTGTCCTGGCTGTTAGGAGAATGGTCCAAATCCTTCACTGAGTTTCCCAAACAGTAAGAACAGCTGTCTTCTCCAGAGATATGCACAAGGCTAGGTATAGAGAAAGTAATCAATAAATGTGTGTCAAGTGAAGGGCTTTATATGCAGTTACCAAATGTTATGGTAAATCACAAGCCTAAAATACATAGTCTAACTCGTTTGGTTTTGTTGATTCAGCATTGTCACTATGAGTGATCAGAACATTGTATTTTCCTAACACACCTGATGAGAACTAAAGCTGCTATATATGTCCGTGTTTCTCGTATACATGAGAGTCTGTGTACACTTTGCCCACAGTATAATTTCTTTAAATGTACATGTGGCGTAGTTACCAGTGGGACAACATCAGGCAGTAAGTACCATAATTTGGATTCAGGACATACCGGTAGTGTCAATCCCAATCATCTGTTCACCAGCTGAATTATTCTCGCTTCCTAATGGTCACTGGACACCATCAGGGAAAAAAAGTGTACTTGGGAATCCAGAACAATTTCAAACAGAGATAATAGATACCGGAAGTAAAAAGGAACATTCAGAGCATTTAGTTTAAGCATTCACAGACAACAGTATGTGTTTTCATAGATTTCATTTGACTTGTTAGTGTAAAGTTTCCAATCGTCTTTTTCTGAAAAAGGATTGTATTTTAGAATAAGATAATTTCCTACTTTATGTTTTAAAATATAATTTATTTCATGATCTGATTGAATCGGTAGAGTTTCTTTAATATCCTCATATATGAAGATAAAAATACTATAATCCTATGTTATCATGAATTACATGAAATTAATCTAATTTAATCCAATCCAATATAATCTAATCTATTCAAATGTAAGCAACTCATCAATCAATGCCAGCCTAACCAACTACCTTTTTATTTTTTTATTATATATAAAGTATTGATTAGAATTGTGAACTGTCTAAACCTAAGTAAAAATGAATTATTCTTCCACATAAACCAAAGACTCTTTAGAAACTGAATAATTTAATAAATTTTACAGAGAAATGTCAGTTAAGTGATATATGAGCATTCATTTTTATTTTTTTATTATTTTTTTAATACAGCAGGTTCTTAATAGTTATCTATTTTATACACATCAGTGTATACATGTCAATCCCAATCTCCCAATTCATCAAACCACCACCCCACCCCCCACCACTTTCCCCCCTTGGTGTCCATTCACTTGTTCTCTACATCTGTGTCTTAATTTCTATGCTGCAAACCTGTTCATCTGTACCATTTTTCTAGGTTCCATATATATGTGTTAATATACGATATTTGTTTCTCTCTTTCTGACTTACTTCACTCTGTATGACGGTCTGTAGATCAATCCACGTCTCTACAAATGACCCAATTTCATTCCTTTTTATTGCTGAGTAATATTCCATTGTATATATATACCACATCTTCTTTATCCATTCATCTGTCGATGGGCATTTAGGTTTCTTCCATGAGCTGGCTATTGTAAATAATGCTGCAATGAACGTTGGGATTCATGTCTCTTTTTGAATTATGGTTTTCTCTGGGTATATGCCCAGTAGTGGGATCGCTGGGTCATACGGTAGTTCTATTTTTAGTTTTTTAAGGACCCTCCATACTGTTCTCCATAGTGGCTGAATCAATTCACATTCCCACCAACAGTGTATGAGGGTTCCCTTTTCTCCACACCCTCTGCAGCATTTATTTTTTCTAGATTTTTTTCATGATGGCCATCCTGACAGGTGTGAGATGATATTGCATTGTACTTTTGATTTGCATTTCCCTAATGATTAGTGATGTTGAGCATCCTTTCATGCGTTTGTTGGCAATCTGTATATCTTCTTTGGAGAAATGTCTATTTAGGTCTTCTGCCCATTTTTGGATTGGGTTATTTGTTTTCTTGATATTGAGCTGCATGAGCTGCTTTTATATTTTGGAGATTAATCCTTTGTCAGTTGCTTCATTTGCAAATATTTTCTCCCATTCTGAGGGTTGTCTTTTCATCTTGTTTATGGTTTCCTTTGCTGTGCAAAAGCTTTTAAGTTTTATTAGGTCCCATTTGTTTATTTTTATTTCCATTTCATATATACGTATATATTTATATACATAAATACAGATATAGATATACAGTCATATATATATATATATATATATATACACACACACGCACAGATATATACAGAGAGAGATAGATATAGGTATATACAGTATATGTATAGATATACATACCTGCAGTTTCTGCATGTCTGGATTCAACCAACCTCAGTTCAGTTCAAAAATACAAAAAAAACAAAAAATTCCAGAATGTTCCAAAAACCAAAACTTGAATTTGCTGTACTGTGGCAACTATTTACATAGCATTTACATTTTACTTACAACTATTCACATAGCATTTAGATGGTATTAGGTGTTATAAGTAATCTAGAGATATTAATAATTAATCAAGATTAAATATACTGGAGGATATGTGTAGGTTATATGCAAATACAAATACTACCTCATTTTATGTAGGATACTTAAGCATCTTCAGATTTTGGTATCAATGGGGGAGCCCTGAAATCAATGCCAATGAAGATACTGAGGGACAACTGTACAGACATATGGGCATACCTTGGAGATACTGTATATTAGGTTCCAGACCACCCCAATAAAGCAATTATCACAATAAAGGAAACCAAAATTTTTCATTTCCCAGTGCCTATAAAAAGTCATGTTTACACTGTACTGTATTCTGTTAAGTGTGCCTTATGTCTAAAAAAAATGTACATAATTTAAAAATACTTCATTGCTAAAAAATGCTAACTATCATCTGAAACCTCAGTGAGCCATAATCTTTTTGCAGGGGGAGGGTCTTGCCTTGATGTTGGTGGTGGCTGACTGATCAGGGTGGTGGTGCTAAAGCCTGGGGCAGCTGTGGCATTTTCTTAAAATAAGACAACAATGCAGTTTGCCACATCGATTGACTCTTCCTTTCACTTGAACACTCAGAGGTCATTCTAAGGTTATTAATTGACCTAATTTCACTATTGTTGTGCCTGAAGGAATAAGGAGGCCTGAGGAGAGAGGGAGAGGGGAGTGGCCTGTCAGTGGAGCAGTCAGAACACATCCAACATTTATCAGTTAAGTTCACCTTCTTTATATGGGTGCAGTTTGTGGAACTCCAAAAGACTTACAAGAGCAACATCAAAGATTATTGATCACAGATCACCATGACAAACAGAATAATCATGAAAAATTCTGAAATATTGCAAGAATTACCAAAATGTGACATAGAGACAGGGAAGTGAGCAAATGCCATTGGAAAACTGGTGCCAAGAGACTTGTTCAAGACAGGGTTGCCACAGATCTTCAATTTGTAAAAAATGTAGTGTCTGCAAAGTGCAATAAAGCAAAGCACAATAAAATGAGGTCTGCCTGTATATAGATAGAGAGATAGAGAGATAGAGAGAAAGAGTTAATCATCCAGACCAAAATACCACCTGCACGTGGGACATTCTTTTTCACAGCATTCCTGGATAGTGCCAAGACTCTGTTTTACTTTGAAACTGAGTTCCCCTAAAACTGAGTTCCTCTGCCAAGTTTATGATTAACTCCTCTATCCAAAACTTTACTCCCTTTCTTCTCCTAAACCTGTTCCCCTCAAGACTGAGCACTATCAAAGAAAAGGGGGATTGAAACCATGTACAAGCCCCTGTGCCCTTGTCCTTTGAAGTAAAAGGCTTCTGCTTTAGTCTCCCAAGCCTCCCTTGAGTCTCAAAAGGCTGGCTCAAGAGTTAATCATTAGCAGCCAAAAATAAATAAAATAAAATAAATTAATTAATTAATAATAATAAAAAGAGTTAATGATTAGGAAATGTGAAGACGTAGAAACAAAGAATAGCTGTTGGGTCAGGAAACTGGTAACAATTTAGACTATAAATCTGCCACAGAGCAGAATCACCCAACTCCCAGTTCCCTGAAAGATACAGATGAAGGCCTGACACACATTCCTAAGTTGTTTTTACAGGAAGCACACCCCCACCACATGAAAACTGCTGACCGCAAGCACGCAGACCCTGGACCGGTTGAAAAGAAGTTTGATGATGCAAAACTTCACCTTGAAGCCAACCAATTCGAGAATTCTGCATGAGCTGATCAGACACCCTGTGGCCCCCTCCCTCACTTTGCCTTTAAAACCTCTTCCCTGAAAGCCATTGAGGAGTTTGGGACTTTTGAACATGAGCTGCCCATTCTCCTTGCTTGGTGCCGTGCAATAAATGCTGTACTTTCCTTCACTATAACCCAGTGTCAACAGATTGGCTTTACCGTGCAGGTGAGAACAGAGGCAAGTTTGGTTAGGTAACAACATAAGCTATTACATGCTTACTCTTCTGCACAACAGTACTATAAATTCAAATTCCTGAATTCCCTAATATTTTCCTTTTGAATTATAGCTCTAACATCGGCCTGTGGATAATATATTGTGTTTTATGTTGATTGTGGAAATATGCATATGTGCTTGTGTGTGTGTATATCTGTATAAACACACACGAGTACATATACATATATTGATATATATATATGTACTTGTGTATTTATTCAGACCTATGTCTATAAACTATATTTATACATAACTTACACACTTTTCAATAAGTGATTCATTATATGCATATTAGAAAGAAAGAAAAAGAGGAAAACGGAAGACTCAAAGATGTTCAACAATAGGAATCAGATGTGAAATCAATACAGTTAAGAGCTTCAGCCTTCCACTTCATTACATTTTAGCATGTCAGTCAAGAGCCTTAATGGGTTTAACCACTCATCATTTCCAAGATGTCTTTAATAATCCCCACTGATCCCCACAGTTGGACAATAGTTTTGTGGCAAACTGCATCTAATTTCTCTCCATCTCTATTCCAGTTACCTCTTTCTTCAAAGAATGGAAAGATTTCAGAATAGATGCATAATCTATGCAAGTAACTCATCAATCAATGTCAACCTAACCAACTACCTTTTTAAATTTCAATATTGCATTACAGTAGAAATTCATTATAACACCTGTACCTAAGAACAAATTAAATACCTATGCTAGAGTAAATGAGCTGTATTACATGTCACTATTCGTACTAGGAACAGGAATTTCTGACTATATATAAGTTTATAGTGTAACAGGGTACTTTATAATGAGTTCTTATTGCATATTAACCTAAAGATGGCATATAAAGTTGGCTGAATCTTTAATAAGGCATGATTTATCACATATAATTATACTGATGACAGGATGTATGTCTGTGTTCTATATATGTATGAGTAGGTAAGTGGGGTGGGGGGAAGAATATTACAGTTTAATGAGCTACTTGATTAATTAAGAAAAGAGTCAGAAGGTATGATTTCTTGTCCCTACTCATGATAGAGACCAGTCATTGGCATCAAAGACCAAGGTGTCCATGGACCCCCTGAAATTGTCTGCATACTTTCAAAAATGTAATATGTACATTATTTGAGTTGTAGGGTACAAAGTTTCCATCATTAAGGTCTACAATTTCCTAAGTGGTAGCTCCCAGTGGATTAGATAATACCTCTGATTTCTTTTGACTCTGAAAATCAGTGACTCTATCATCAAATCATTTGTAGTGCTTATTAATTACTTTATAATGGGAAATATGGCAATAATTTCACTTTAAAATAGATATCTTCAACTTTTAATAAAATGCTATACTGTTTCATAAGCTGAAACATTTGTGAAATAGATGGTTCTATGTCATTTTGCAAATCATGGGTAAATCAAATGCATTTGAATTCATCTGGTTTAATTCATCAAATATTTTAGATTTTCCAAATGTTAGGACTTCTGATGATCAAAAAATCAAACAGCATATACAAATTAATACCCTATTTTATTTTCCTTTCCTTTCTCTTGCTCTGCGTCTATTCTAATATCTATTTGTCTACCTTCCTGACTTCTCTGTTCTGTAATTTGATATTTGTATTGAGCATGCTAAATTCCAAATTATGATTTATCAAATATATGCTTCTAAAAATGGGGGTTTAAATAACGTCTTCCAAATAAGAATGTGAATATAAGGTTTTCATAGAAAAAACTTTAGAAGGATCAAGACATGTCTCTGTCATCACAACACTGAATGAGGCTGATATCTTTTCACCATTATACTGATGTTTCGCAGCTGGTAGTCCGAAATGAAGACAAATGTTAGTGTCAGAAAATACCTAGTTGAACGTTTGAATATTTAAAGTCTTTTCAAAATAATTGCTTAGTACAGTGTTCCTAAATCATTAATTTAACAGCCACCAAATACTTTTTTTTTTTTTAAGAACTAAAGTAACTGTGCATTAAAAAAAAAAAAAAAATCACATGTGTTGTCATTCAAATAATGACCTGTAATTCACATGTCTTCAATTCAGGCCAGAATTCTGAGGGTGAGTCTACCTTCTTATTCATGTGCTAATACAAAAATGATTCTTAAGTCCATTTTTAAAAATGGATAGCAAGGGATCTAAATAATTATCTGTGGTGATCCAAATGGATTTAGGCCACAAAGCTCTCTTATTTAAGCAGCAGCTTCCATTTCCAATGATATCCTCACTGAATGTGTTTCAAATGCAAACCATTTCTGAAACTATTTGCATTTATTGATAATAAAGTGCATGCTTTGATTGCCTCTTTGATTTTTTTTTCTCCTGTAGTTAACAGCTTTAATGATATTTCTATGAAATCTGTTTCTATTCTGCAGGGGGACTGCAACATCAAAAAGCCTGCAGGCAATGCAATTATTAACATAATAAAACCCTTCTTGACTGAACTATGCACAGTTAGGAGATATGACAGTAGTTTGGCAAGGAAGAAGCACAAACTGTGGGGTAGGTTTCTATTACAAAACCACAGGAGCCTGACAAGATTTGGTTGGAGGAAGCAGTTATTACCTGAACATTTTATTGAATATTTTTGGTTTGAATAGGTGCTATCTGCTAACTCACAATATACTAAACTGTGTCATTATGTGTGCGTATATGTGTCTGCATCTGTGTGTCTGTAGACATACATATATTGATGTATCTATATATATATATACACACATATATATAAAATATGTGTGATTTATGACTTACATATTACTTATATATATAAACACGTATAAATGCTGATATATTAAATAATGGATATTTTTTGACAGCATAGGAGGGAAAACTTTAATGATTCTCTCTGAAGGAAAAAAATCTTAAAAGAAGTGATTACAGGGATAGCCTCAATGTAAGGTCTTTTCAGTGGAGTAACAGATTTTTCACTAACACCACCAAGCAATAATAACCTTGGTGAAGTACATAGCTTATGCTGAATTTCACTTTAGAAAACAAACAATGCCTAGAAAAGTAAAATGTAGTGGGTAATGTAGATTCCTGACCAAATGAGATTTCAAACCATTTAAACTGGAGATTTCCTCTCCCGTTGCGGAGCACAGGCTCCGGACGCGCAGGCTCAGCGGACATGGTCACGGGCCTAGCCGCTCCGCGGCATGTGGGATCTTCCCGGACCGGGGCACGAACCCGTGTCCCCTGCATCGGCAGGCGGACTCTCAACCACTGCGCCACCAGGGAAGCCCTAAACTGGAGATTTTTAAGTAATGTCAAAGGCAACTGTTTTTAATGAAACAGCAAAATTGCCAAAAATATAATACTGAAGTTAAAAACTTAAAGTTTCAGCCAAATGTGCTTAAATTTCCATATTACTGAAGGCTTATTGTCATGTAAACCTAATCATAATGACTTAAAAAAATTTTTTCCCAGAATAGCTTGGGTCTCCTTACTTTCCATTGTGATTGAAGTTTCTAGATAAAAGTAACAGCTCATTTTAAAGTCTAATCACACTCTTTATGTGTTTATAATACAATGCTTTCTCTAGTACTGTGAAATATTTTATCATGTAGAAACTTTTAAGGAACTTATTTTGACAAAGAAAACAAAAACAAACAAAAAAACACCTCTCTGGACTGGACAGATGATGAAGTATATAAGAACGCTAGAAATAGACCTACTGATGAAGTATATAGTAATTGAGGACAGTTATGGGAAGTTTGGTCAAGAGTGTTTCTTGAACAGCAGTTGAAAATTGCACTGATGGAAAAAGGAAGGACAGGAAATTCAGATGTGAAGGAGGAATCTAGTGAGTCAGGGTCAATGGGTGTGAATGAGTTTAATGAGTAATGGCCTTGATAATTGCCTTTCTGGAATAGAATTTACAAGTTGGTCAACAGAAAGAAAAACACTAGAGAATAGTTTGGGGAAGGCTTTAGATGAGGAAGTCTTTAAGTAAAAATAATGAGAATAATTCCAAAGTGAACTAATTAATGATGGCACAGTTAATCAGGAAACAACCCACAAACATGAAATTATCAATGATTAAATTGCTTATCTATTTTATTAGCATTATCAACAAATCAAATAGTGTTCTACTGATTTCTAAGAAAATGTGTGTCTCAAGATGCTTGAAGAAAGTTAAAAAACTCATCCATTTTTTGCAAGATGTTTGCCTCTAGAACTTCAGTTTGGGAACAAATGTTCACAAAAGAAAAAAAAAATTCAAATGAGAGAACTTTTGAGAAGTTCTCAAAATCAAGAACTTTTGAGAAATTCCAAACAGAGATAGTGGAAAGGTGAAAACTATCACTGTGATACATGGTAAAAAAAAAAAAAAGAAAATACCCCAAATGGGAATGAAACACCTTAATTTTGAACCCTGGATCAAAAACCCCTGTTCACTATTTAATAATACTTTATCTTTAGACCAGACTACCTTAACACTCTGCATATTATTTTCTTATGGGTTCATAATTTCTATATAACAGGGCTGTTGTAGAAACTGTACTGTAAATGATGCTATTATAGAAAAGCAAGTCTTCAAAATAATACAGTAATTAATATTATTGTTACCTGAAATCAAGTCCCTTAAACATTTCCAAATTTTGGTTCCCTCATCAGACAATTGGAGGAATAAGTATTTGCTCCTCTTAATTCTCAAGATTGTAAGAAGAACACAAGGAGAAGCTGTATGTGAAAAGGAAACAGTAAGCATTGCAGTCCATACCTGCATAGCGTGTAGCATGAGTCCTGGCCAGGATTATGTCTGTAAACATAAGTTAAACCTTTCAACCTTCTCATAAATACTCCACACAGTTATTTTGTTATTATACAGACCATACATGTACGTTTAATTCTTATAGAAGAGTCCCAAGCAGAAATCCCTAGGAAGGGCACAGGTGTAGGCCTCTTGCTTGTTTCACACTTATTTGAGACTCGTATATACTTCAGGATCGTACTTCTGCACACAAAAAAGTCAGTTCTCTATAAATATTATAGATACGCATCAGAGAATCAGGTGTTTTCAGCTTAAGTGCAACCCAGAGTGTTCCCCATGGTGATGATGTAACTAAATCTCAGCAACCTTTCTCAAATTTGGCTTGTATTTATGGTCGGTATGGGAAGAATCAATATTTGACGTCTGTAGTTTTAATAGAGTCAATAAATGACATGTATGGATTGCTTTTATAAAAGAGCCCTGCTGCTGTGTATTAGAGGAGAAGGAAGCAGCAATCTTTCCTCCAGTAGTCAAGCGACTAGGTTTTTCTACATAACAGCAAAAAGATCCTACCTTAAAAGATAGGGGAAGAAATGTATTGTTTATCTATCTCTAGGCTTTAAAAGATAAGTAACTGCCTTGGGTAAACTGACTCTTTGTGGAGGGACCATAGTTAGAGAAGAAATTTAGAACTCTATTCTCCTAACACATAGGTTTCACAGAAGTTACCGATCTGGGCTACATCCCATCTAATAAAACTTTGGTGAGAGAGACTAACAGTAAAGAGTGTGGCCTCCAGAATAGGAGACCCTGGGTTCAAATCCAGTACCCTTGCTCAGGCTATATAGCCAGGGTCAATCTACTTAATGTTCTTGAGCTTAATTTTTTTTACCTTAAAAATGGGGTTGGGGCTTCCCTGGTGGCACAGTGGTTGAGAGTCCGCCTGCCGATGCAGGGGACACGGTTTGTGCCCCGGTCCGGGAGGAACCCACATGCCGCGGAGCGGCTGGGCCCGTGAGCCATGGCCGCTGAGCCTGCGCGTCCGGAGCCTGTGCTCCGCAACGGGAGAGGTCACAGCAGTGAGAGGCCCACGTACCACAAAAAACAAAACAAAACAACAACAACAACAACAACAAAAATGGGGTTAATACCAACACCTACCTCATGGCTTTGTTGTGGAGATTAATAATAAATCATCTATGAATGGCATCTAGTACCAAGGAAATGCTCAATAAATATTACCAATTTT
This sequence comes from Globicephala melas, assembly GCF_963455315.2. Lineage (NCBI taxonomy): Eukaryota > Metazoa > Chordata > Mammalia > Artiodactyla > Delphinidae > Globicephala > Globicephala melas. Next base: position 9,412,949 of record NC_083326.1, on the reverse strand, counting down.
CACAGTGTGCCGGACATCATGAGAATCAGCAGTGGAAACAACGAAACCTTCCTTAAAATTTAGTCTAAGGTGATGGGGCCACAAGGAGCTAGGAGAGGTCCAGATGAGGTGGGAGAGATCATCAGGGGTGAGACCATACTGGGCCTTAAAGGCGTTAGGAAGATTTTGAGTTTTAAGACTCATCAAGGTACTGATAGACTTAAACATTTTGTACTCTGTCCACTATACAAATTGTGAATTGAAGGGGGCAAATGTAGGTGTTGGGAGACCAGTTGGGAGAGTATTCTATAGCACAGAAGAGAAAGGTTAACCGCTTGATTTAGAATGATGGTGATGGACATGAAGAGAAAAAGAGGGATTCAAGAGCTACAGGGAAGGTAAAAACAACAGCATTTGATGGGATTGGAGGTTGGGCAGTGAGAGGAGAGATGCATCGAGAATGACTCCTGTATTTCTGACTTGCATAGCTGGTTGTTCTTCATGCTGTTCACTGAGATAGCAAACACTGGATTAAAGCGAGACTGGGCAGGTGTGTGGGTGTGGTGTGTGGGCAGGTGAATATCACAGTATTGGTACCCACACTGGGGTCGAGGTTCTTCACTATATACAGAGATATCTGGCTGGGTATTTATCCTCAGATGGATAGTCATAACCTATTATTTTTCTTCATCTTTACTTCTCTCTTAATTTCGTGGGCTCTGGGCTAGACAATTTCACACCCTAGTTCTGTGAATGGCCTCATCACAGACTTTTTTTCTTCTTTCTTTATTTCTCCTGCAATTTTTTCCTTTCTTTTTCCATATATAGTCAGCCGCTTTTTAGGAACATTAGCTAGTCTCCAGATTTTGTGATCATCTGTTTGTTCTATTCCCACCTAACTGAGCTCCTCTAAACCCACACTTTGCTCTTTTTTAAGGCACTCCAAATAATTACCCCAATTAACAGATCAGACTCTGCTAAGGCACTTTTTTCCAAGCAACGTATATACGTGTTGAGGAATTTTGCTCCATTCCGCTCCCGATACTTGAAAAAAAGAGCTCAAGAAAAAAATATCTTTCCTTACAGTGGCAACAATAAAAATCCCAATAACAACGAACCTGGGTACACATGTGACCTTGACAATACTGAAATTAATATTCACTTTGCGATTCCACTGACATTTATCACTGAGAAGCACCTTTAATGCCCTTACACATACACGCGTGCAAAGGGAAGATTGATCATTGCACAGGGCAGAAAACCTAGTTGTCCTCTATCTCTAAGAAGCATCTAAAAGGCTCCCCGTCTGCTGACTGAACCACCCTGAGGATTAAGTTTATTTTACTTTATTTTATGTTCAGTATTCAAAAGATAAGAAGTTTATTAACCACATGGAAGATTTGGGCTTGTTCAGAGATAGCAGCAGGAAGACAAACAGTCTTCAGCAGTAAATCATTTCACAGAAGTTAGACAATGACTTTAAGTAAAACTGAACACAGGGACACGGATGTACTATTCTGTATCCAAAGATTCCTTTTATTTCCCCAACCCCACCTCCTTGGCTTAAATTTTCATTTGTGCCATAAAGTTTCAGACCAATAGGAAAGAAATGTCTTTGACTCAAACATTCAAAGGCCATTGATTATAATGTTCAGTAAATCTGGAGTAAAATAAGGAAAATAGGGGTTAAACATGACGCTATTTAGATAATATTCAGAAATATTTAAGAAGATGGATTTGTTTAACCATTGTATTTCAATAACTCCAAAACTCATTTTAATATCAGATTGGCAATCTTTTTGACTTCCTTGTGGCTGGGTATAAGACATAGGGAATATATCAAAGTCGTCCCTGTCCAGTATAATGTGAGGCATGAATACTCATATGTAATTTGAATTTTCTAGTAGCCACATTAAAAAGGTAAAAATGAAATAAGTGAAATTAATTAAAAAATATATATATATAACCTATTATATCTAAAATACGGTCACTTCAAATCATAATCAATATGAAATGTGTTAATGTGATAGTTCACGTTGCTTATAGTAAGTCTTTAATAGCCAGTGTGGATTTTACTCTCTCAGGACTCCTCAATTCGGGCAAAAGCCACATTTCAAGTGCTCCACAGACACGTGTGGCTAGTGGTTACCATACCCAACACTACAGAAGTAAGAAATGCCACTAGAATAACTCAAGAACTTTAGGGGCTTCCCTGGTGGCACAGTGGTTGAGAGTCCGCCTGCCAATGCAGGGGACACGGGTTCGTGCCCCGGTCCGGGAAGATCCCACATGTCGCGGAGCGGCTGGGCCCGTGCGTCATGGCTGCTGAGCCTGCGCGTCCGGAGCCTGTGCTCCGCAACGGGAGAGGCCACAACAGTGAGAGGCCCGCGTACCGCAAAAAAACAAACAAACAAACAAAAAAAACTCTAGAAAATTTAGTATTTCCAAAGAGAGTGGCAAAATTACTGTAAGAACATTAAATTATCAAAAGGACAGAGAACAAATCATACTCCAAGTGATAAAATTAATCAAGCTGTTGGCATAATCTAAGATGTGAGTGGTACGTTCAGTCTATTATTACACTGTTATTTGTGGTTTAAAATTATATTAAATGATGAAACAAAACCCAGAAGGGGCATCAAGTCATTTCTGGGGATCCTAAGCATTTGGTTAGATTGAACTACAAGTCAGTCCCTCTGAAGAATGGAAGTGATAATAATAATTTTTTTATTTCACTGCAAGGTAGGAGGAGAAGACTTTGAATCAAGTCTTCAGCAGACAGCAGACTGAAGGTTAAGCTCAAGTGATTTACAGTAGGGAGGAGAAATGATGTCCCCAGCATGTTCTTCAGCGTGGGGGTTAGCCTAACTCACTCAGACTGGCATAAGCTCAATAATGCTGGGATTTTTAAAATATTATACTGTTATGGCAATGTTTTCCTGCATAATAAGAATTTTAACTCATTACAGAATTGTTCAAATGCAGTTAGCTTTCAGGTAACTGTTTTTCCATTTCCCTGAAATTATCACGGCTAATCTTGACACACAGACATGCGTTAGCACTGTGGTAGGAATGTCATGCCATGTTCTAATCACAACTCTGACAGTGTTAGTTTTGTCGCATTTAATTTCGTCACAGCTAATGGAGGAGTTAGGTTGGACCAAAATTCTTTTTCACAGGATGTTTCACAGGTACAGGGGATTGCTATGGGCTGAAGTTGAAAGATTTCAAGGTGATGACATGCAATTAATGCTTTGGGCCGTAGCTGTTAAAACCAAAGTCAAGGTGCTGCCATCAATGTTCGCGAGTAAAAGATCATGACGTTTTCATCAACTGAAGGTCAAACAGTGGAAATCTGAAGGTGTGGCCAGTGCCTGTCACAGCTCATGCTGGCAGCTTCTGCAAACTGTTACTCAGCTGATTTCTTTCACTTGCTAGTTCGCTTCGGGCCACCTAAGCAGTTCGCAGTCCTTAATATTCAGAAAGTACTGTGTCCTACAGCCTACAAGGCAGGGTTAGAATTCTGGAGAGCGGAAGAAGGTAGGAACATATCAAATATGATTTTAAGGAACTAAGGGTACTTTTAATATTTCTCTGCTTGAGAGGCAATAACTGAAATTATTTTTTAAATGAAAAAGGTAGCTTCTTAATTTTTAAAAAATGTGTATATTGTTGAGGATTTTTGCATCTATGTTCAACAGTGATATGGGCCTGTAATTTTCTTTTTTATGATATCTTTGCCTGGTTTTGGTATCAGGGTGATGCTGGCCTCATAGAATGAGCTTGGGAGTATTCCTTCCTCTGCAATTTTCTGGAATAGTTTGAGAAGGATAGATGTTAACTCTTCTCTAAAAAAAGGGTACAAATGAACTTATTTACAAAACAGAAGCAGAGTCAATGTAGAAAACAAACTTATGGTTACCAGGGAGTAAGGTGGGGGGGATAAATTGGGAGATCGGGATTGACATATACCCTCTACTGTATATAAAATAGGTAACCAATAAGGACCTACTGTATATAGCACAGGGAAATCTAGTCAACACTCTGTAATGGTCTATATGGGAAAAGAATCTTAAAAAAGAGTGAATAAATGTATATGTATAACTGATTCACTTTGCTATGCACCTGAAACTAACACAACATTGTGAATCAACTATACTCCAATAAAAATGAAAAAAAATATGTCTGTATATGTATGCATATATGTATATATATGTGTGTGTGTGTGTGTGTGTGCATATATATATGCATATAATAGTTTTCTCAGTCCTCACCCACATTACTTGGAAACTTACTAACAATCTATATGATTTTTAGGGAAGTTTATGTATTGGGTTGAATAGTTTCCCCCATCCACCACCCCCTGCCTAATTCACGCGTACCCAGAAAGGCCTTTGCAAATATAATTACCTAAATTAAGGTGAAGTCATACTAGATTAGGGTGGGCTCTAGATCCAATACGACTGGCATCCTTATAAAAAAAAAGAAGACACAAAGGGACATGGCCACAGAGGGGAGAAGGTCATGTGAAGATGGAAGCAGAGACTGGGTGATACACCTATAAACCAAAAAGTGCCAAAGGATTGCCAAAACCACCAGAAGCCGGGAAGCAACAAGGGAAGATTTTTCTCTAAAGCCTTCAGAGGGAGCATGCGTCTGCTGACACCTTGATTTCAGATTTCTAGTCTCCGGAACTGTCAGAGAATACATTTTTGTTGTTTTAAACCAGGCAACATGTGGCACTTTGTCACAGCAGCCCCAGGGAACTAACACAGGCAGGATAATCCCTATTTTAGGAGAGAAAATTGAAAATCAGAAAAGGTAAGTGACCTTCTCAAACACGTAACAGCAATATACAGAGAATGTCTCAGTCTAGAACCCAGGTATTTTGTACATTGGTTTAGTGTTACATCCATTTTCAAAATGAGGAAACAGATTTTTTGTAAGCAGAGTTATCTAACATAAATAACCCTGGATGAGCAATCTAGACATAGATATAGGCCTGGTGATACCCGCTGTGTACTGACCCATCCTACGACTGGCCTTAAGCTCCCTGATCCCCAAATTTATTCTTTGTATAACTCAATGATTGAAATCAGCTATCTCAAATAGACTTTATGAACTTGACTTTATGCTTCAGATCACTGGGTGAATGTTTTGGATTCTGGGCACCCTGAGTTAACGGGGTGTATAAGATTTCCCAAGACAGGGAAAAGGGTAAAGAAAAGGGATATTACAAACCAAAAGGCAAACTCCTTGTGAATTCTGTAGTCTTTACTTGGACCTATAAACCAGGCTTCCACTGATAAAATCCTGATGCCATCTAAGGGAATAAGGTGACTCAACAGCTGGGTCATTTCTGAATAGACATCCTATTAGAATTCAATCTCCTGTTTAATGAACACAGGCAAAGGACGTATCAGAAAACAAGCTGGTTCTGTGCTAACACTTATTTGGGCACTAACTAGCCCCCTTTGGATTGCTTTCTTGGAAAATCTTGGCAGCAAGAAGACTGGGCTGTGCATCTGAGGCATCCTTTTAGTCAATTCTCCCTTTCTGGGATCAGCCAATCAAATTACACTTCACTGGCCTGCCAGGATGCTTTCTAAGAAGGATGCTTCTCTGTGATTGACAAATATTTGAGTGTCTTCTGAGCATGGCACTGTGCATACCCCTGTAACACATGAATCAGGGACATGTAGGGCACAGATATTTTATAGTTGACAACATGGAGAATTTGCCCCTGTTACTCCAAGAACTGTTCAGTTTTGCCACTATAAGAAGCTAAATACTGCATGACCTTGGCCGTTGGCTAGCAGTATGTGGCGTTTTCTTTTATTTTTCTATTCAAAATATTGGGCACCTTCTTTGAACTTACAGTCTAATTAAGTAAATAAAACCTGAATCCATTTAACAGTCAAACCTAACTTTTTATTTATTTATTTATTTACTTATTTTTGCGGTACGCGGGTCTCTCACTGTTGTGGCCTCTCCTGTTGCGGCGCACAGGCTCCGGACGCGCAGGCTCAGCGGCCATGGCTCACGGGCCCAGCCGCTCCATGGCATGTGGGACCCTCCCGGACCGGGGCACGAACCCGTGTCCCCTGCATCGGCAGGCAGACTCTCAACCACTGCGCCACCAGGGAAGCCCAAACCTAACATATTTTTTTAAAAAGTCTTGATTTGTCCCTCATGTCTCTCCCCTCCCCACACACCCTCCAAGCTGGCTCTTTATCAAGTTTCAGAACCCAAAATGGTCCCCCAGTTCACCTAGTTTCTGAGGCTTAACATCAAAGAGTAAATTTGACTGCTGTCCTTTCTCCTATCCCACACCCAGCAGCAAGTCTCATCTTTTCCAAAGGCATCCTGAATCCTACCAGTCCTTCATAGCTCTACAGTTTCCCCCCAAACAGGATCTACCAACATCTCTTGACTGTACTACACATTAGCCTCCTCTCTAGCTCCCACTTCTAAAATGAAAATTACATCATGTCACCCCCTCCTGCGCAGATGCCTCTGCACTGAGAACTAATCCACCTTCCTTACTGTGGCTTCAAGGTTTCTCATGTCTGGGCCCTGCTACCTGTGGACTCCTCTCTTCACTCTCCCTCTTCTTTGCTCTGCTGCCACACAGTGGTCCTCTTCCTCTTCCTCTCCAGGGACTTGACACTTGCTGTTGGCTCTGCCTAAAATGTGGCTCTGCCCGAGGTCTTTGCTGGCATCCCTCCGAATTCATTCCCAGGTCCCCTTAAACGCCTCTTCTTCAGAAAGGCTCTCCTGACTTTCCTTTCTAGAATCACCTCTATCCTTTTCATTCTCTATCTCCTTAAACTAGTTTATTCTTCTGCATGCTTTAGTTTTATTTGTTTGTTGTCCCTTTCTATTGCTAGAATAGAAGCCTCATAAAGATAAACATTTGTCTGTCTTTTTTTTTTTTTTTACTGCTGAACTCCCAGTGCTGAGAAATACAGGGCAGCCCACTAGGGTCACACAATAACTATTTGTTGAAAGAAAAAAATGAATGAAGGAAAGACGTGAACAAATTTGGAGCGGGAAAAATGAGCTTATGCAGACTAACGGATCCATGGGGTGAATTAGCCAGAGTGGGCTTCTGCTTTTCAAATCTTAAATAAAATCGTAAAATCGAAATACAAGAGACTTATGAAATAGCCTAAAGAAGAAAGAGAGCATTTCAAACACATGTCAGCAGCCCACAGATAGAAATGAACAAATTATGTGCATTGTTAAGGAACATGACTTCATGAGAATAATCAGAATACAGCAGTGATGGAATGCAAGATTATAATAGCATTAATTGCGGACTGAAAAAGTGCCAGAGAGCAGGCTAAGTATTTTATGCTAAACACCTCATTGAATTCTCAGGATAATCATTTGAGGATGTACTGTTTTGTCCCATTTTACGGATTTTTCTTTTAAGTTTTACAACATCCCTGCAAGATCTCCCTATTTTACATATGAGGAAGCTGTGGTTTAGCAAAACCAGCTCACCCTAGTTAGCTAGTAAGTAAAAATGACAGAATTCTAATCCAATCTGATTTCTGAATGCTTGTTCTCAACTACCTTTCTCTCTCCTCCATTCTAAAGACCCGGAACACTAATTACAGATTCAAATAAGGTGGTAATGAGCAGGCTACCTGCATTAATCACGGGCTCAGAGTTCCACTATTCGACTTTCAGTTAATAAAAGGCCATGATCATTTCCTCTTGGACACTGGTGGCACCATCTTGACTCCAATTTTAACATCGGACATTGAAAGCAGTAATTGTGTGGCCTCACCTTAAAAATCTTTCAATTTCAACCCATGGAAATCCCCTGTATCTGTCAAACATCCTGTGGTCAGAAATTCTGGCCCAGTTTAAACTCAATATTGGATGTGATATGGGGCTTCCCAAGGTGGGAAGATTGGGCTGAGACCCAAAAGAGTTTTCACAGAACAGGGAATAGTTGTAGGTATTATTCCCCTCAGCTGTGTTCCTACAAAGTAGAAATAATATCTTTATTAAAACAATATAACAATGCAGGAACATTGGAATCAGAGACTAAGAGTTAAAGTCAAATTATTATCCTTTTGTGTAGCACGTAAGATACTTCAGAGTAGGCAGACTATAACCTGCAGTTAAAAGAGTCCGTAAAATAGTGATTTAAAAATGAGTTTCACTAAAAGTAGAACTACCATATGACCCAGCAATTCCACTAGTGGGCATATACCCTGAGAAAACCATAATTCAAAAAGAGTCATGTACCACAATGTTCATTGCAGCTCTATTTACAATAGCCAGGACATGGAAGCAACCTAAGTGTCCATCAACAGATGAATGGATAAAGAAGATGTGGCACATATATACAATGGAATATTAGCCATAAAAAGAAACGAAATTGAGTTATTTGTAGTGAGGTGGATGGACCTAGAGTCTGTCATACAGAGTGAAGTAAGTCAGAAAGAGAAAAACAAATACCGTATGCTAACACATATATATGGAACCTAAAAAAGAAAAGACAAGGTTCTGAAGAACCTAGGGGCAGGACAGAAATAAAGTTGCAGATGTACAGAATGGACTTGAGGACACGGGGAGGGGGAAGGGTAAGCTGGGACAAAGTGAGAGAGTGGCATGGACATATATACACTACCAAATGTAAAATAGATAGCTAGTGGGAAGCAGCCGCATAGCACAGGGAGATCAGCTCGGTGCTTTGTGACCACCTAGAGGGGTGGGATAGGGAGGGTGGGAGGGAGACACAAGATGGAGGAGATATGGGGATATATGTATATGTATAGCTGATTCACTTCGTTATAAAGCGAAACTAACACACCGTTGTAAAGCAATTATACTCCAATAAAGATGTCAAAAAAAAAATGAGTTTCACTCTTTATGGGTTGGGTATCACATGAGGATAGTCAACTATAAATTTCTTCAGGTGCTACTTTCTAAAAAGTACTATCATGTTTCATACTAAAACACAAAATGTATATGTGTGTACATAGATGTATGTATATATGTATTAAATTATATATTATTTATACGCTAATATCTATAATCCTAACTTTAGGTTATAAAAAAGAGGAAATAAATTTGATCCCACAGTATGATTTAGAACAATTTATCTTACTATATTTTCTTCAAAAATTTCATCTCTAAACTTTTGGATACTATTCTGCCCATCTTATTTTACCTTCTATCTCTCCAGCACCTTATAAGAGGCTTGACACATAGTAGGTGCTCAATAATTGCTTATGGACCATTCAGATAAAAGGGCTGTCAAGATGAGAGAATATATAAATACATATGAGTAAACATGCTATATTCTCTGTGTGTCTTTACTCTTCTTCACTTCATGAACACCAGCTTTCCACAGAATCCAATAGGACTGAAGGAGCCCCATTAAAAGAGCTCAGCTCAGCTGTTTTATCTTTGAAGTAGAGTTTTATTTGGCTGCTGCAGCATGATGACAATATCCCTGATGATGCTCAAGTTCTATTTTGCTCTAATTCAGTTTACCAAGCAACCTACTTTCATTTTCAGTAGGCTACATAACCAAACGAGGCAATTAAACCCAAAACAAATCTACCTTTTTGGAAGCTCATTATCCCAGGCTAGATACCCATACTCTACAGGAACTTCTCATTATTATGACACTCTCTTGTCATCTTTCTTCACACTCCCTAATAGCAGTCAGAAATCTGTAGCTTTTTTCTCTATACTTTCTCACCAAGTAGATAGCTTCTTTAGATGTTTGGTTATACCAGTGGAAGAAGCTTGAATTATGCTTTGTGCTCAGAGAGAGTAACAAGGAGCCAGGAGAGGCTTTTTAGGGGACTTGAATTATGCTGTACCACTGATTAACCCAAACAACAAGTCATCTTTGTCCTTCATCCTTAATTTTGCACTGAAAGATATATATATATATATTATATATATATATAATATGTATATATATTTTTTTTCTGAGAAAATATTTAGGGAGCTTTGAGAAACTAATCAGAAAATATGTTCAGATCTAGATTCTCTGGTCTTTTAAAACTTAATATTTTACATTAACTCAACACATAATGAACTTTTTCAACTTTCAAAGGGGACTAATCTATTAAATACCTTTTTAATGAGTTCTGCTTAATTAAAATAGTTTACACTAGACTAATAGTTCCTTGGGAGTCAGGACATTTTCTGACTTGCTTTTGTATCCTCATGTACTAGCAGAGCATCTAGATCAGGGATGCCCAATAGAACTTTCTGCGATAATGGTCATGTTCTCTGTGCTGTCCTATACAGTAGCCAGCAGTCATATATGAACTCTTGAAATGTGGCTAATGAGGCGCTGAATTTTTAGTTTTCAATTTTATTTAAATTTTAAGTGTTACCTTGACAGATGTGGTCAGTGTGCCTGCCTTTTAGAGTTTATTTTACATCAATACATTGAAATGTAAATAGGCACATGTAGTAATGGTGATTGTATGGGACCATGAAGTCTAGGACATAGCACAAAAGAATCATTTTGAATGACTGACTGACTGAATGAATAAGTACAGAATGACTCACCTTTTGCTTTCAATTTTTCTAACGTGATTAAACAACCCACACTCACAAGCCTACCTCTAATTTTTCCAGTAATATTCATCATTGTAGAAGATATAATACCTCGCTAATTGACCATTAAATCCAAATGGGGGCTTCCCTGGTGGCGCAGTGGTTGAGAGCCCGCCTGCCGATGCGGGGGACACGGGTTCGTGCCCCGGTCTGGGAAGATCCCACATGCCGTGGAGCGGCTGGGCCCGTGAGCCATGGCTGCTGAGCCTGCGTGTCCGGAGCCTGGCTCTGCAACGGGAGAGGCCACAGCAGTGAGAGGCCCGCGTACAGCAAAAAAAAAAAAAAACAAACAAACATCCAAATGGATTCCTTAAGCCTTCGTTGCCGGGGATACCATACCATGAGCCTTTAATGTCTCTCATCTTATACTTGTAATACCTGAAAACACGTTTTGCAATGAGAGAATATTTAAATTATACCAGCATTTGTGTGTTACCTAAAAAGATGAAACATCAGTGCTTATATTTCTTTCTTTCTACTATTAGTCTATAGCCACGTACACGACCACAAAACTGGACCAGCTGATTGGCTCACGGTAAACTTCTCCTCCATAGTCATCCCAAATATTCACTCAAATTACCATGCAGTGCAGTCAGTAAGTGGAAACCAGTTTAAGTGATACAAGAAATTAGCTAGCCAGAACTGTAATTTACTTGGCTTGCTTAATTTATAGAATCATGATGAATAAACACTGCTGATACGTATCATCTCCGCCACAAATTAAGTACAAATCAGATTCTACCAGCAAATGTTAACCAGCTAGCTATTCGCAAAATGGCAATGCTGTGACACATGTTATGGGATAATAGAGTGTTTTCTGCTCATAAAGCTTCAAATTTTAGTTAGGGTTGCAAAGATGTGCAAGAGGCAAATTAGACAACAAACCAGTCTACAATAGTGTGCTAAGTAAGAGGGAGGGGATGATTAGGGGGAAAGTAATAATATACGTAAATGGCTGATTGCATAGTAATCAAGCCTTATTACCTTAGTGATTACTCTAGAGTGTCCCACTTTGGTTGTCAGTGCAGGGCAGTTGGAATTATGTTTCCATTTGATCCCATTAGGGGCAGGGAATTTCTCTCTATTGAGTGCCTACTAGATGCCAGGTAAGACTCAGGGGCTTCCCATATGTTATCACATTTCATCTTTACAACCTGGGAATGAAACTGAGAAGGACCCTGTGGGGCTCCTGGGCACGGAAGCCTTTTTGGCCCCTGTTTCTTGTAGGGAAGACTCCTGCCTCGATGACCTTCCCTGAGTTCCAAAGGGCAGATGCAAAAAGTTGGTAGTCAAGGGAGGCCCAGCCACGAAACCACCTGAGGCAAAATTAAACGGACCAGAGAAGCTCATCAAGATTAAAAGTCGGACCACCTGAGACCCTGCACACACCCTAATCCTGTCAGCAACCCCACCCTTGAACTATTGCTCTAAAACTCCTCATCAAATCCTCCTAGGTTGGGATACATAGTGTTTTGAGGCAGGAGTCTGCTGTGTCCCCCTTTGCCTGGAAACATGATAAAGCTATCCTTTTCTACCTCACCCAAAACTTCTGTCTCCGAGATTCGATTCAGCACCGGTGCACAGAGAGGCTGCGCTTTTGGCATCAGGAGGAGGAGGGGTAAATCATTCATATCTCCAATTTATAATCAAGGACAATGAGGTTTCAAGGATTAAGGAACTTGTCCTAGGATATGGATAGTAATGTTTGGAGACATAATGTTCAGAGACTTTCCAGTACCCCCCATAACAACCATAGAAGTAGAGCTTTATTAGAATTAAAAAAAAAAAAATCCAGGGACAGATGAAAAAGGCAAATAGGTCTATTTCCTCTGTATAATATATTCTTTTTTTAAACAGTTAATTATCTTTTTTAAAATTTATTTATTTTATTTTTGGCTGCCTTGGGTCTTCGTTGCTGCGTGTGGGCTTTCTCTAGTTGCAGCAAGAAGGGGCTACTCTTTGTTGAGGTGCGCAGGCTTCTCATTGTGGTGGCTTCTCTTTGCTGTGCAGCACAGGCTCTAGGCACGCAGGCTTCAGGAGTTGTGGCAATGTGGGCTCAGTAGTTGTGGCTCGCGGGCTCTAGAGCACAGGCTCAGTAGTTGTGGCGCATGGGCTTAGTTCCTCTGCGGCATGTGGGACCTTCCCAGACCAGGGCTCGAACCCATGTCCCCTGCATTGGCAAGCAGATTCTTAACCACTGTGCCACCAGGGAGGCCCCGTAAAGTATTTTTTGTTTTTGTTTTTATTTTTAGCCTGCACAGCGAAGCATGTGGGATCGTAGTTCCCTGACCAGGGATCGAACCCGTGCCCCCTGCAGTGGAAGCGCAGAGTCTTAACCACTGGACCACCAGGGAAGTCCTATTTCCTCTGTATAATAAATTCTAAAGTCGATTTGGAGGTTGCTTTCACTCATCTTTTCAGTGTAAAGAATATAATGTACTAAGAATATTACTTACAACCCTTAACTATAAAAGGGTTTTGTGGATAATTGGGTTGTGGTCTAGCAAATAGGCTCCCCGTTCTAACTCAAGCCTCCAGCCAGTATGTGGTCCATTTTAACATCCTTCATGATTAAACTGCCTTAACAGCATCTTAAAGGACCCCAAATAATAATTCAAAAATTCTCCACATGTGGTGTGAAAAGATTAGACAAGTCTTAAGCACACGGGGACTTAAATCTGGCTGATAATACAGCAAAGAAATTATACACCATAAAGGCAGAGGGAAGAGCAAGGGTTTAGCCAAAGGAAGATATAATCAGGAGACACAGACCTTCCTATAAATCAAGCCTTTGTATTCTGGGTGATTATTTCATAAACTGGATCTTGGGCTGCTGATCTCTTTAAATGATTACTGCAGTACGTGTGCACTTTTTACAAACAGTTGCTGGCTGATTTATATTTCAGACATGTTTTCCATCAGTGTTTATTCCTTGAGAATATGGTTTTCATAACAGAGTTGCTATTTTCAAATAATATGGAAACCTTGAAATTCAATTTGTATAAAAGCTATGTCATTTCAGTGTACAATTACTACATCACATTTGGAAAAACAGTGATAAAACGAGCAAGCAAATGCTAACCAGACGAGACCCATTTTCAACAGATAAGATCATTTTGTCAGTGAGAGAACAATGAAAACGTCCCCCCACCTTTGCCTCTAAATTCTGCAATTCTAACCAAGTAATAAAATCAGCCTCTGAACTTCCTCTAAAAACACAGAAGGATGAGCTTATAAGAAGTCGAGAGAGAAGAAAGAGTAGGGAAAAGAAAGGGGAGGGAGGGGAGGGGGTGGGACGGGAGGTGGGAGGGGAGTGGGGAGAGGAGGAAATGAAGCACAGGATCTCTAAGGTGTTCCATCTTACTCAGGAATTGGTGTATTATTGAGCAGGTTTGGAGAAGATGAAGTGTTCCTTATCCTAGAAATATTTTTAAATTGCTAAAATGGCATTTTGTGTTAACAACAGAAGATGAAATACACATGCCGTACCTATTAGTCCTGATAACATAATTTATTTATCCTAATGTCTGTAATAAAGACAGCGAGTAAGCTACACAATACTCTTAATCTAAATGAATTGAAGGAGTTTACTGTTTTGCACATGTAAAAGATATTCTAAAGTACTGTTTATCTAGGCTGAACTGTTCCTATCTACCTATCTCCCCAGCAAGAGATTAATTATCCAAGGACAATTATCCAATTCTTAATGAAACACAATCAGGTCACCCTGCAAGTAAACAATGGCCTGCAAAGGAAATAATCCTTACTCCATACAGTGGTAAGAAGAGAGGTGATTTAATAAAACAAAGGTGTTATTAAAGGCCAAAATACAGTTAGCATTGTAAGACCACTATCACTGCCCTTAATGAAAAAACTTCAAGATACTTTCAATGTTTCAAACCCAGAATGATTTTCTACTTTCATTTTCTGGAGAAAGATAACTTATATGAGACAACAATACCAACAGTAACCTTTTATTCAGTTAGGTGTTTAGTTTTTATTTTATGCCTTATCATCATTTATGCTAATTTTTAAGCAAAGTAAATGCTTACAGAAACCAGCACCCAGTGAGTTCTACATAAATTCTCAGACTGCTTTCTGAATGAGGAAGAATGGAAGATATATACAAAGGACCGAAGCAGCTGTCTTTGTAATAAAGCACTTATTTGAGGAGGTAAGCACAATATGATTAAGGCATAAAAAATTACCTAGACAATATGTGAGACCGAGCAGGACCCTACGGGGCTCCCGGGCATGGAAGCATTTTCATGTCCCCCGTTTCTTGTAGGGAACAGACTCCAGCCTCCATGACCTTCCCTGAGATCCAAAGGGCAGATTTGAACAGTTGCTAATCTGGGAAGGGAGGGGATGTAGAGACAAGGGAGGAACAGTCAAGGAACAATAGTGCAGCCTTGGGGCAGGGTCCTGCTGCTGCCTCAAGGGATACACATAACACTGCCTTTAAGCCCTTTATAGAATTAACACCCAGCAAATGAAGATGTTAGCATTCTTTATGCCAGAGGAGACCATCTGAGGCCAGACTAAAGGGACCAGAAAGTTCATCAAGAAGATTACCCGAAAAAAGATTAAAGAGCCTAAACCCTGTACACACCCTAATCTTATCAGCAACCCCACCCTTGAACCACTGCCATAAAACTCCTCAGCAAATCCTCCCTGGTTGGTACGCTTAGTTTTCGAGGGCAGAAGCCTGCTGTGTTCCCCTTTGCCTGGCAAAGGCATAAAGCTATTCTTTTCTACTTTGCCCAGAACTCTGTCTCCGAGATTCGATCTGGCACCGGTACACAGAGGCTGAGCTCTTGGCATCATATGCCTCGGCCGTCACAAGTAATGGGCTCATAAACCAATCTTGTGATTCAGACTTTTAATATTTCATTTAACAAATTCTTACAGGTTTCCTTACTTGTTTTGTTGCTGTTACCTATTTAAAATATTTGCTTCCTCAGGAAGCTTCTGAGAGCCCTAAGTGCTGTTACTTCATTACACACATATGCTTTCTTAAGTATTAGGAACACAGTGGGTGTTCATTAAACACACTTGTAAGTTGAATTATGCTATTGTTTTTACTTTATAAAGGTTAAGGCCATATGTGTAATACAAATAATCACAGACTTATTGTTTTGATTAATTATACTAAAAATGTATCATGAGTAATGTTTTTAATGAAATGAGGCGTTATTATTAGTCAGTAAACAAATGAAAAAGACTTTCCTTCCCTTGGCTAGGAAGTGTCCCTTTGTTTTTAAAAATGTGAATTAAAAAAATGCTGGGGGCTTCCCTGGTGGCGCAGTGGTTGAGAGTCCGCCTGCCGATGCAGGGGACACGGGTTCGTGCCTTGGTCCAGGAAGATCCCACATGCCGTGGAACGGCTGGGCCCGTGAGCCATGGCCGCTGAGCCTGCGCGTCCAGAGCCTGTGCTCCGCAATGGGAGAGGCCACAGCAGTGAAAGGCCCACGTACCGCAAAAAAAAAATTCTGGATATTGATTTTCAAACTGGATACTTAAAAATAATGGTATTAATAGAAGAAAAATAATGTTGCTCAGTCCTAGAAGTGAAACTGACTATGTAGAATTTTCATCAGAAATGTAATGTAATAATAGCCAGTCAGCCTTGAAAAGTACACTAAAACAATTCCAGGGATAACAGTTGGATTAGGAAGTGAAGAATTCAGACGATCCATAGAAATTGGATCTTCTGAAAATGAACATTCTTTTAAAGTTTAAGTTCTGCCATGAGAAAATTGAACCAGACTGTTTTACAGAAGTTTTTATGGGTTTTTCAACTATCAGTCTGTATACAACATGGCATATAATATTTTCAAAAATATAAATTTTGACTTAATTTGTTTTTATTCAAGTTTATTGATTAAAATACCAAATATTCTTAAAAGTTATTGATTCTGTATATATACGATCTGTGAAAAGTCATTGAAGAGGGGCTTCCCTGGTGGCACAGTGGTTGAGAATCTGCCTGCCAGTGCAGGGGACATGGGTTCGAGCCCTGGTCTGGGAAGATCCCACATGCCGCAGAGCAACTAGGCCCGTGAGCCACAACTACTGAGCCTGGGCGTCTGGAGCCTGTGCCCCGCAACAAGAGAGGCCACGATAGTGAGAGGCCTGCGCACCGTGATGAAGAGAGGCCCCCGCTTGCCGCCACTAGAGAAAGCCCTAGCACAGAAATGAAGACCTAACACAGCCAAAAATAAATTAATTAATTAAAAAAAAAAGTCAATGAAGAAATTGATGACTCAAATTACATGTGAACATAGTCACTGCAAAGTGGAAATCAGCATTATCTCATGATTTCAATCCAAACAGCAACAAAACATTCTTAAGAAGAGAAACCTGGAAGTCGGACCAGCTTTGTGGGCATACGACTAACGAAGTTGCACAAGATCTCACGCTTAGGAGGGTCCCACGTGGAGCATGGCTTAATGCTCTACTGTAGCTTCTGGGTCCTGCAAATTATTTAGCCTGTCCTGCCTGGGAGGCTGCATTTTTTTTTTAACATCTTTATTGGACCATAATTGCTTTACAATGGTATGTTAGTTTCTGCTTTATAACAAAGTCAAACAGTTATACATATACATATATCCCCATATGTCTTCCCTCTTGTGCCTCCCTCCCTCCCACCCTCCCTATCCCACCCCTCTAGGTGGTCACAAAACACGGAGCTGATCTCCCTGTGCTATGAGGCTGCTTCCCACTAGCTATCTATTTTACATTTGGTAGTGTATACATGTCCATATATACACTGCCACTCTCTCACTTTGTCCCAGCTTACCCTTGCCCCTCCCCGTGTCCTCAAGTCCATTCTCTAGTACATCTGCGTCTTTATTCCCATTTTGCCCCTAGGTTCTTCAGAACCACTTTTTTTGTTTTGTTTTTTTTAGATTCGGTATTTGTTTTTTTTAGATACGGTATTTGTTTTTCTCTTTGTGACTTACTTCACTCTGTATGACAGATTCTAGGCCCATCCACCTCACTACAAATAACTCAATTTCATTTCTTTTTATGTGATCTGAAACCTGTACATTACTATGCCCTTAAAGATGCTATGTGAGGTTTTATTTCTATGAGGCAAATATCTCTAAGACTTGTCCAGCTTAGTCATAACCCCACCCCCCAACAAATACTTTATTGCAATTCGTCCTCATCTGGTCTTTGTAGCGTTGGCTGAGTGGAAGAAGGAACGGAGATTCTGCCCAGTGTGCAGAGCATGATACCAGCTGCCAGACTACGTCTCTGTTGCTCTTCTTCAACATATTGATTTCAAATCCTTAAGAACTGACCTAGTCCAAAGATTATTTTCTCATATGTACCAATGAAAATCTTTCTGATTTCTACTTCACCTTCTTCCAAAAGCATGTGAGGTGATTTTGAAGTTAAGTATAGTTTTAAATAAAATGGTTGGGAATACAGATAAAATAGCATCATTCAAAAAAACAAAAACAAAAACAAAGAACAGGAGTAGATGAAACTAGGTGTCTAAATCTCTAAATAATGTACTTTGTTACAAGTAGTCCTTCATGTCATTTAGCTGTTAGATCACAATTTTTTAAAACTGAACCAAATAAAGCTGGCAGACTACTCATCAGTAATAATCTTTCCAAATAAATTAGACGTTTAGTAGAAAAATCAAAATTTTGTACAATACAGAAATATTTTTCAAATGTACAGTGTGGGGGCTGTTCCTTTATAAAAGTACAAATCGCTAAATTATAACTTGGTCCAATAACATTCAGCTGCATTACTTTGTGATCATGGAGCTTAATATAGTGATTTATGTTAAAGGACAATGAGATTGCCCAATAGAGATTTTCTCTTTACGTTTCTTAAATCTAGATTCACTTTTGGAAGCTTCTTAAGGGCATTCAGTGCATGAGTAAGTTCTTGAATAATCCCTGTGTTGGGAAGTCCTATGCCATTTTTCTTCTCCTTTGATGTTACACTTTTTATAGACAAACTTAGAAAAATCTGAAAAAATCAATGCAGGAGGCTGAAACCCAATGTTGATGATGAAGTACTGGCGGGTAGAGTCAGTCACTTACTCGGGAGTGAACATGTAGACTGTGTGGATGGACCAGGCCTTGATAGTTGTTAATTTGTCATTATGGAGATATGGCCAAAGTGGGAAGGCCATTTTGTTAAAGTTATCTTACCTTTAAAAACCCTCGGGTTAAACATGTTGCTTCAGAAATATTCCTTCCATTCCATCACCTCAATAAATTATTATGAAAGGATTCAAAGATATCGCCAACGAAAACAAATGCTTTCTAAATTTGCCCTTCCTGTCTCATACTCACACTCAGGCTGAGTGGCCACCTTGATGGGCTGAGAGCTCTCCCCTGGTCCCCACTCGTTGTAGGCCACGACTCGGAAGGTGTACATGGCTTCTGGCTTCAGGTTTCCCACAGTAAACTGAAGGGACCCAGGCTGGGATGTATTCACTGCTCGTTCCCTAGGAAATAAAAGTTGCAGGGAAAGATTATTCCCACATGAATACTTTTAGCCACAGCCTTTACTTAATGAGCAAGAGAGGGGCTTCCCTGGTGGCGCAGTGGTTAAGAATCCGCCTGCCAATGCAGGGGACACAGTTTCGATCCCTGGTCCAGGAAGATCCCACATGCCGCGGAACAACTAAGCCCTTGCACCACAACTACTGAGCCTGAGCTCTAGAGCCCGTGAGCCACAACTACTGAAGGCCATGTGCCTAGAGTCTGTGCTCTGCAATGAGAGAAGCCACCGCAATGAGAAGCCGTCGCACCACAATGAGAAGCCCGCGCACCGCAAGGAAGAGTAGTCCCCGTTCTCCGCAGCTAGAGAAAGCCCGCGCACAGCAACGAAGACTCAACGCAGCCAAAAATAAATAAATTAATTAATTAAAAATAATAATAATGAGCAACAGCAGTAAGGTAGACCAAAAGGTTGCTTACTCATTTCCTGTTGACTCTGCATGTAAGGCAAGACCTTGAAGGCTTACTGTGGGATGTAAACTGACTGGAAGAGCCTATAAATAAATGTTGCAGGGTTTCTGGGGAGTTCAAGTTTATGCCATTCCCATGAACCTTGCATACGACAGTCTTTTCCCTTGACACTTTACAATTTAGTCTCAAAACTCATAACAAAGAGCTAGTAAAATAAGAAGCGTCTGGAATGTAGGCAGGAAGATGCGTTTTGTAAGCATTCAGCTAATGACAGAAATCAGGGTTTTGATTATTCCACAAGCCAGTCTTTGTCAGTACTGTCAACAAATGCATTTATGCATTTTCCTTCACTGTAGGAAAGGAAAAGGCAGAGGCCAAGTGTTGACGTGTACAGAGCTTGAGGTCCTGTGGTTATGTTAAGTGCAATTTAGTGAAAGAAGTAGATGCCCTTCCTCGTGAGGAGAAAGTGGAACACGTGTCTACTTGCCTTTTCTTCAAGCCACATCTACATGTGTCCCATTTATTTTCCAATTAAAAACTTCCTCAGAGGGCTCCAAACAAACGAATTAACCTGCTGATCATGGTGAGATTTATAGTTCACATTAAGAGAAGACAAATCCTACGAATATGGATGCTGACATATAAGAACCGGAACTCCTGAAGTACGCTTTAAGGACCCACATGATTCTAGACATTTATATCCTCATTGGTCTCGCACAATCGAATGTGAAGAGAGTTCCTTCTAGCCACTTAACTGTTTCTTAAGGTTTCTACGTCTAGATGATACCTCTTACATCTCAGTGGAATTATATATTCATTTTAATTTTACCATTCAGTTTTATTTTGTTTGGGGAGATATTTAAAATAAAACCTATTTTGCTGCCAGGGTAAAGTAAGCTTCCAAAGAGAAAAGTGAAAACAAAGTTCTACGGGCATGAATAGTGATTGCCGGGCATATATACACTCCTAATTTGACTGATATGACAGAGACTGGCTGGATCCTCCTCAAACCCATTTCTCCTTCTTCATGTACTAGACTGTATGTCCTGGCTCCCCTGAAGCCAAGATGAGGCCATGTGACTGGGTCTAATCAATGAGCTTGAGTGTACACAACGCGTGCTGATTCCAGGCCTGGCCTTGAAAAACCACATATGTGGCAGGCAGACCTTGGAAACCATACACAGATGATGGAGAAGTCAAATTTTTGCAAGAATTCTGGAGAAGACCTGGGAGAAGAACTGCCTGTCAATCGGGAACATCCTTTTCCTATAATACTTTACAGAGTCAAACAGATTAGAGCCATTATAAATTTGAGGGCTTGTTATAGCGGTTAGCATTCATTTATCCATTACCGCTCATAATTAAAATATGCACACTGGGTGGCTACCAGGGGCAAGGTGGACGGAGGGATGGGATGCTAGTATTTAATGAATACAGAGTTCAGTTGGGGAAGATGAAAAAACTCTGGAGATAGAGGGCAGTGAAAGTTGTGCCGTAAGGTGAATGCAATTCATGCCACAGAACTCTACACTTAAAAATGGTTAAAACTGTAAATGCTACGTTTTGTATATTTTACCACGATAAACAAACAAAAAAACACCCTGTATGAATCTGGATATAGCCCAAGGTTTAGGTATCCCTCTACAAGTACTGTGTTAATTTGCTGCAAGGCTGAATTGTGACTTACAGTGAGGGAGGGATGTGGGTGGGATTCAATAGCGACCTATCTGTAAGTAGGAGTAAGAAACATCAGATAGGGCTCCCATGTATCACACATCACACTGATCTATTCTACCAAACTAAGATTATTCAGGCCAATAGATTGCTTTTTAAAAGAAAACCCTCATAATCAGATTGTACGCCTTGTGGATGTAGACAGTTTTGCATATTATTTTCTTTCAGCAGAATTTTTATATGTATTGCCTCTCTTTTTATATAAATAGGATGGTTTTATTATCATTATTTTATAGATGTAAAAGTGAGATTTAAAGAAACAACATTTTTTTAAAGGACTCACAGTTAATGAATATTACCATTAAGAATGAAATTTGGGATTTCATCCTCTAGAGCCAGTACTGGTATCATTCAACAATAGGGGAAAACAAGGGGCCTATTTGGATCATGGGTACTTTGCGTAGAAGACATGAGCTCCTAAAGGGAAAGAAGCGACACTTGGGCATTCAGAAACCACTGGGAGAATGAGTGTAATTATCATCTGTTATGAGTCATTTCAGGATGTATTTTCTAAACCTTCAAGCAACATATTTGTCACTGAAGGTCAGATCTGCATACCAAACTCCTTGAGTATCTATAAGGAAGGACAGCTTTCACAACTGACTAATTTAGATGAAATAGCTGTGTTCTAGGACATGCTGGCATAACCCCTTGAAAAGGCATTCTTCAAAGGAAAAAGAGGCAAGAACATCTGGGCATGTCCAGGTAAGAATGTCTAAGATGATATAATAGAAACATTACTCACATATAAAAGGGGATGCTGGATTTTATTACAAGGAAGGGAGTTTTAGGTTCTTATAATCTCCAGCAGACTCCAAAAATATCCCAGATTACTAATGGTCATGAAAAAAAATTATATTCATTGATATGGACAACTGATACTTCCTCAGCGTTAAGAGTATGAACAAAGCATCTTTAGAAAACACTTCCATGGTAGTGATCTCAGCCCTTCCTCCAACCAGATGCTAGCACTGCCCTAGATTTACCACTAGTTTCTTCAATGTGGGCTCTTAATGGTTTTAAACAACAATTTAACCTAAACATTTCCATTTTATGTGCCAATTTTCAGAAATCTGCTTATCCTATCAAACTGAGGTCACATTAAAATGCTATGTAGACTATGGAGTGGATTCAAGAGTTTTAAGCCTGGGGTGGTTGTCTTGGCTTCCTCATTAACTTATCTGAGCCTCAGGTTTCTCAGGTGCAAGCTCTGACGCTTTCTTGGGTCCTACTGGGGCAACATCAAACGTGATACCAATGCATTCTAAGACAATGGCATTTACTGCCATGTCACCCTTCACAGATTTCTTCAAAGATTCGCAGGTGGCTTTTGATCACCCCATTTGTTCTTTAATAGCTGAAGACAAACCAGCGCAAATCATTTCCCAACAAGTAAGTAGAATCTAAATTTGGAAGGGCAGTTTGTTACTCCTGTTTCTCTGGTTCCACAATAGGGCAATGCCAGCCACGTAAAATAAACTCTCCATAATCTCTGTGTTTAGACAGTTAGTAATTAGCCCACCGTAGCCCATGATCCTCTGTAAGTGGGCAGATACCACACTAGGTTCTGAAGAACAGTAGACGTCAGGACTTTGCCCAGTTACTGTGTTCGGGTGTCGCGACTGTCACCACACCAACCACTCCTGGGAAAGCAGCAGGGGCCCAGGCTGCTTCTCCATGAAGTTCTCTCCTATAACTCTGAAGACATAATTTACCCCTCAAATCCTCAGAGCTTAGCGTCATGGTCTGTGTTGGTCGATGTACTGTCAGACAGAGTTTCATTACTCCATTTCTTTTCTCCTTGACTCTGAGTTGGTTGGCAGTGTGGGGTTCAGGCAAGTTCAAGATAAAGTTGACTGAAGTAAAGGAAGTAAATCACCTGGGCTTTCTAGAATCCATTCACTGCAAATTCATTCACTGAACATCCACATAGAGAATAAATTATAAAGTCTGTCTCCTTCTGCTGGCTGAAAAAGATGTAGGCAGCTTGCTTTCTTCGACCTTTACATGGAGACCAAGAAGAGTGTGTTAGGAAGAAGCATCTCCTTCTTGTAAATTCTGGTTCTTGGTTGCTTTGGGTTACCTGGTTGAGGTTTCTTGGAAAATAACTACTGTGTTCTAAAAGCATACATTCTGACCCAGTAACAATACTTCTGCTGCTTTGCTGAGATGAGGCATTTTGTTTAAAGTCTTTGTAGATGCCGATACATTTTGATTCAGGGAGTCAAACGTGGTGGCATGGAATGCACCCTTAAGCAGTATGCATTGAAACCTAACTCTGGTTAGGCTATACTCTCCCGTGCCCGGATCTGGCCCCTGCTCTGGTTCCTACTTACAATGTATTACATTATAATAGCTTTTCCTAGTTTTTTGTCATTGGTCCTCCCACTTCTGTCTTCCGTTGACAGAGATACTCTTCTAACATACATCATCTGTCAACTCCACGCCCAAAACATCATGCTGGCTGCCATTCTATCATTAATACAACCTCCATTCCTTGGGACAAGATGCAAAGACTTTCGAGATGTGGCCCAAACCTTTATGCACTCATCTGCAATGGGTCACTCAGCTCCACAACACCCTATCCATCCCTACCTTTGTCATTCTGACTTTCATTAATTTTGTTTTGCTTTATTTTGATTATCTTGGAGTTACTTTCTCCTGACTCAGTTCCTTCTCAGTTTGGCAAAAGCCCATTCATCCTTCAAATCCAATTCAAATGAAATCTCCTGGCTGGAGCTCTCCTACCATCATGTCCTCTGATTCAAGCAGCATAAAATATTATCTCCTTTGTGCTTCTGTTGCTCTTGATTTACACATCTTCTGCAGCCCATATCACGTTGTGTTGACAGGTCTGTCTCTTTGACTCAACTGTGAACTATTTTAGAAGAGAAGTCACATTCCATTCATATTTTATTGACAGTCTATATATCCACTGCAGGTAAAGTATGCCTATGCTGCTGGTGTGCACATTTAAAAAGAAAATGAATGCATAAATAAATGTAAAAATTTTAATAGACTAATTGGATAACATCTTCACATAGTGTGATCTCAGAAATGCTTAGAGAGCTGGGTTCTGTTCTGTGTTCCATCTCAGCTTACTCAGGTGGCCTTCAGATGCCACTCCACATTCCTGGGTCTCATTTTCATGATGTGAAGAGTGAGATCTACTAAAAGAAATTTTTTTTTGTTTTTTTTTTTAATCTAATATTCTTCATTGGGAATAGAAAATTACGTGTGTGTGTGTATTAGCTGAATTCAGCCCTTCTGTATTTACATTTCAGAAGTAAACACAGTTTACAGATTACGATGGTTCTGTTTCTTAGTGGATCATCTGTAACCTGTCTCCAGCATACATATTAAGAAAACACATATCCTCCTAAGGGCTAAGTATAGCGGGGCATTAACATTCAGTCACAGCTGTGAGCTGAGCAACAAACCCTGTCTTGATGTACCAAATGACTAATTAGTTGCTTCAAGAAGGAAGAGTTCTATTAATGTTCCTTTGTAAGAAAGGACCTACGGTATTTTTGATGGAAAGATTTTTTAACATCTTTTGATCCACTCCACTTTCATTTTTCTTTCCTCAGTGAGAGCAAGAAGGGTGCAGTGATGAGAGGATTTCAAAGCGGAAATATGCTGGTCACTGAAATAGGGCCCAAAGTGACAGCGGCAACAACCACCCAAATGCCACACCCTTTCTTACCCCAGAACCACAGACTTTGGAATCAGTGTTATCTTGAAGGGAAAGTAGGTTCAGAGGTGATCTACTCCAAGACAAAGCATGATGGGGGAACAGAGATCATCTTCTTGGTCAGAGGCATTTCCACTAAAGTTTGGTTAAAAATTGTTTTTACTTGAATCGTTTAAAACACACACACACACACACACACACACACACACAAACACACGGTCTGAGGAACAGGCTTTAAAAATGTTTGCCTTAACATAATCTCTGTTGCCGCACCTAGGACACATCCAAAAGACTACTGCATCCAATAACTACTGCAACAATAAATAAAAAAGCTACCTTTTCACAGAAAAAGAAAAGTTTCGGATTCAAGTTATTTATCTTGCTTCGTTCCAGCCAATGCTCCCCTAATAAATATGAGTGAGTTCTGGGCCCTCTTCTCGTTTTGTTTTATGGGGATGGCCTATCTTCTCCTTCCCTAGCTGCTGTTATCATCTACATGCTGACAAATTCCTGATATGTTATCTCCAACCCAAACTTCTCCTCTGGGCTCCAGGTTCCTATTTTCAAGGCTCTGCCTGACATTCCAACTTGAAAGTTGTAAAGGTATGTCAAACACAGCGTGTCCGAAACTGAATTTCCGACCTTCATTCTCAAACCTGGATCTTTTCCAGCATCCTAATTTCAGCAAATTGCCCCACCATCTGTCCATCTAAATAAGCTGAAATCTCTAAACAATGCTTGAAAACCCCCTCTGTCTCACCATTAATGACCAGTCTTGTACCTTGTTCTGTCCATTTTGCTTCCTAAATATTTCTAGATGTGTCACTGCTCCAGCTCCACTGATACACTTAGTCTTGCCCACCTACTAAACACGACTAAACTGTTTCCAAGAAGACTATTCCCTTCTCGATCGTTTCCCACACAGTTCTGGACACATTGTCAACTCACAAGTGAATAATGGGTTGTTCATTTACATGTGGAAACTGTCGATGACAGGTTTTATATTGCAATACGCATCAGGGCCATGGGAAAAATTAAACCACTCATTTTGAGGTAAAGAGGACAGGGTTTTACATTTTGCAGAGAAGCAGAGTGAGAGGAGGGCTGACTCTGCCCTGCTTTAAGCCAGAGCCAGAAAGTGGTTGGATTCTGAGTCTCGTTCTCTTTCCATCACAACACACTCCCTTCATAACAAGCTTCATCTGCTGCCCGGTCCTCAACCGAGAAGCAGGGAAAGAATATGTAAACACCGTGTTGAAAATGTAACGCACGATGAATTCTAAAATGAATCCTCCACGGCAATCATGAAAAGCTGGTCTCTAATCCCAAGCAGTGAGCAGGGGTTTCCTGTGGTGGCATAAAACCAGGTAAAGCATACAGTGCTGCAAGTTGGAAGGCCCTGTCCAGTCTTTGTTCTGCCACAAAATAGGCATGTGACCTTGAGCGAGTCAGGGGCTATCCTGGAGCCTTCCCTGCTTCATTTGCAAAAAGAAGATACCAGTCCCTTATCTGCCTAACTCACAAGGTTATTGTGAGGATTATACTGAATGATGCCTATCAAAGTGTTTTAATTCTCTCATCTGAACTCCCGCAGTACTTTATATGTACATCTTTTAGGAAATATCTTTTACTTTGTGTGGTATAGTAAAGAGATCACTGGACTAGAAACCTGCATTTAAATCCTGCTTCTAATATTTCCTAGTCGTGTAGCTTCTTAGGCAATGCTTTGTAGACATTCTCAATCGAGCCACACAAGCTCATTTGTAAAATAGAGATTATCGTCCCTGCCTTATCTGAGGATCAAATGGGCTAATGTTTGTGAAACTGATAAAGTTCTTTCTAAATATGAATTGGGAAATACCTGTATTTCACTGATTGTTCACTTCCAACCCACACCACAGTTAGCACCTGGTACTAAATAAAAAAAGTTGAGTGCTTTCAGTGTACCAGGCAATGAGCAAGTGTTTTAGGCACATTTTCTTAACTTTGGTTAATATTCATCACAGCATTACATGTCAGGTACTATCAGTATTCCACGAGTGGAAATGAAGGCACCGATAATTGCCCCAAGGCCACACAGCTAGTAAAATTCTGAGCCAGGACTGCAACCCAGGCCGTTCAATTTCACAGCCCCAAAGCCTTAACCTTGTGAATACACTGAGTCACACTCCACACGTAATTTTAGATTATTGAATGGAAGGTATAACGTTCTATGCACACATAAAAAGTCTGCTACTGTGTCTTATATACAGTAGATAAATGATGTAAATTAACTTTGCCACTGAATCAGAAAATTATCAGAAAGAAGCCTACAGAAGAAATCCATGTCATAAGTCGGAAGCTATCAAGAAAGCTTGGTTCTCTTCTAGATTAATCCACTAACTGCTGGAAACAAGCAAGTACAGGGATTGAGAACACCTGTTTTGGAGTCAGGCCTGCATTCAATCCTGGTTCTACCTCTTGCTAGCTATATAACAGAGGTGTAAACCTCTTTAAGCCTCATCTGGATAATGTTTTGCTGTAAGGATGAAATAAGATAATTTATATAAGATGCTTAGCCTGTTATCTGGCACAGCGAGTACTCAATAAACGCCTGCTCTCACTCTGGAAGCTTACTCTGTGGCCTTAGGGATGCAAATGACCCCCTCCCTTGGCATCAATCTCTAGATGTGTAAGTAGCAGGAAGTTGGGCTAGGATTCCGAAGATCACTTTCCATTCTAACGATTTTTAGGTACTAGTAGGAGACAGCTGGATATCTGCGAAGCAATCGCATCTCTGTGAATTCTGGCTTTCAGGTTCTAGAATTTATGCTGTCCTCTGACTTATGAAATGACAGCTCCTGAGGGGTTGATTAAAAAATGTTAACTGAGGCACTTGCATTATTGACACCATTAACCAGTCAGACAGATTAATGATAATCTGAGCTAGAGTAATTTGCCTGACAAAGCCATTGCAAATCTGAGGCAAATGTTAAATCCACTACCTTTTAGAAAGCTATTGTGTTAAGGGGCTAAATAAACCTATATGAGGAAACAAGCATCACAGCTAATCGCTCAGAGACATATGGCATATATTCGTTCTAGCTGAGAGCCAGAAAACAGAAAATGAACAAAGATATTGGAATCAAATTTCAAAATCAACTTTTTGTTTCTCAACTTACAAGTTTTTATTGAATTGCTGTCAGCTTTTCATCTTCCTCAGTAACACAATTTGCTTTATTGGTTGAGGAAAAATCTATTAAGAATATCACATTTGTCTCTCTGCCACTTTTATCATACCAGTTCCAATCAGTAAACGTCTATAGAAGTCAGGAGACTAGACACTTGGATACGGAATTATAAATAAGACCTAGTCTCAATCATTGGGAGAGAAACACACATGTACTCAAACTAACACAAAACCAGATACAAGGTGCCACATGCTACAATAGGGATGTAATCAAAGTGAAAGGAGAGGATAAAGGAGAAACTGATGACTTCTGACCTGGAGGACCATGTAGAGTTTCACATGGTGATTGACATTTCAGTTGGAGCTTCAATTCAACAACTATTCTGTGAGTGTTTACTCCGGGTTATGTATTGCTCTAGGTGCTGAGAATAGCTCAATGAATAAAAGTGATAAAAATATCCTTGCCCACATAATGCTTGTATTCTGGTGGCGAGAAAGGGGATTCAGGAAACAATAACTAAAACGTAATAACGCAGTGGTGAAAAATAAGAATAAAAAAGGACGCTGGGAATGCTAGCAGTCAGGTAAAACCTCCAAGAGAAAGTACCATTTCTGCAAAGACTTAATGAAAGTTAGAGAATGATCCATGTGGATGTCTGAGGGAAGGAACATTCTAGGCAGACTGAGGAACTAGTACAAAGGTCTTGAGGGAAAAGGATTCTTGGTATATATAGGAAATACAGAGAAGCCAGTGAGACTGGAGAGGAGTGAGCAAATAAGAAAACAGTAAACACAGTAAGTGATGAAGTTGGGAAGGTGAAAAGGGGTCAGATCAGGAAGGATTTCTGATTATTCTCTGAATGAGACAGGAAGTCATTGGAGGGTTTTGAAGATGAGAATTGACACAATCTAACTTGTGTTAACTCCAGGTTAACTCCAGCTGGTATGGTAAGAATAGGCTTGAGAGGTTATAGCAATAGTTCACATGAGACCTGATCGTAGTAAAAAAGAGGTAAGAAGTGGTAGGATTCCATCTATGTTTTATTTTCATTTATTTATTCGACTTCTTTTTTATTATGGAAATTTTTGAGCAATACAAAATTAGACAGAATGATAGGATGAACCACTTTATTCCCATCACTCAGCTCGAATAAATCACAAAAGCCAGTCTTTTAGTATTATTTTGTAGCAAATATCAGGTATCCTATTGTATCAGGTATTCAGGAGATATTTTGACAGTACTGCCAAGATTTGATGGTGGATTTGATATAGAGTGTGAGAAAAGAAGAGGACCTAACAATGACTCCAAGGACTTTGGCCTGAGTAATGAGAAATCTGCAGATGACACTGAGATGCAGGAACCTCTGGAATGATAAAGTTTTGGAAAGGGTTTGAGGCTGAAGGAAAATGGGTATTTAGTTTTGTTTTTAAGTTTTAGATGCTCATGATAAATCAAAGTTGAGAAACCAAGCAGGAATTTGGATATGATTCAGAATTGCAGGTAAAACGTCAGGGCCAGATACACAAATCTGGAAGACGTCAACATAGTGACAGAATATAAAGTCACAAACTGGATGAAGCAAGATTTCCAAAGCCTGAGTCCTAGGGCAATTCAGTACAGGTCAGGGAGATTAGGAGTAAAAGAGCCTAAAAATGAGTGGCCAGAGGGACTGGAATAGAACCAGGAGAATGTATGTAATAGAATCCAAGGGAAGAGTATGTTTCATGAAAGGGAAAGTGATCGAATGTGACAAAATTTGCTAACTATCCAAGTAATGAGAGGACCAGGAATTGACTATTGGGTT
Source organism: Globicephala melas (assembly GCF_963455315.2). Taxonomy (NCBI): domain Eukaryota; kingdom Metazoa; phylum Chordata; class Mammalia; order Artiodactyla; family Delphinidae; genus Globicephala; species Globicephala melas. The sequence continues at coordinate 9,383,018 of NC_083326.1, read as the reverse complement.
TAGCAACATGGATGTCACCTGGTAAACCTCGATAAGAACAGTTTCAGTGAAATACTAGGGACAGAATCATAACTGGAATATGAGGTAGGTACTGGAGTGAAGTTAGACAGCTCAAGGTATGTTGCTATAAAAGGGGATAGAATGAAGTGATAGGAAGAGAGAAATGGGATTGACAGGGATGATTTGTTGAGATGGAAAATACAAATACATGCTTGTATGCTGATGGGCATGATACCCCGAGGTGGGAAACGTTGATGATGAGGAGAAACACTGGGCTGAAGCTTTGTTCTTTGGTTTTCAAGAAAGGATGGGAGGGCTTCCCTGGTGGCGCAGTGGTTGGGAGTCCACCTGCCGATGCAGGGGACGTGGGTTCGTGCCCCGGTCCGGGAAGATCCCACGTGCCGCAGAGCGTCTGGGCCCGTGAGCCATGGCCGCTGAACCTGCGCGTCTGGAGCCTGTGCTCCGCAACGGGAGAGGCCCCAACAGTGAGAGGTCCGCGTACCGCAAAAAAAAAAGGATGGGATCTAGTGCATAAGTGAATGTTTGGCCCTGTTAAGAGCATGGGCAGTTCTTTTATAGCACTTTGAGGAAAGACAGATTAGATGCTTAAAGACCCACTTAGGTAAATCAGACATGGAAGCTGGTACAACTTTTATTGTGATTGCTACTATTTTCCTGGAGATTAGAAGCAAGGTCAATTAAGAGTGAGGGAAAGAGGGAAGGTGTTGGAGATTTGAGAAGAGAGGAAAAGGTAGGAAATATCATTAGGATCGTGTGTGAGAGAGGCTGACTGCTACGTGCGATGCAACCCCCAACACCATGAAGAGGCAACTTCAGATAAGTAGTTATGAATTTCAAGACTAGTCAGCAAAGCTACATATTTTCTTCCACGTATATTCAGCTACAAGAGTGCAAGAAAAGGTAGGTAGAAAATTACAGTTACTTGAGTTGATTTTGGCCAAGAAGTTAATATTAAATGAGACAGTAACAAGCAAAACATTGCTGTATGTCAGTCTTTATAATAATTGGCCATGGGGTTTTAGCTGTTTAACAAATGAAGGAAAACATGAAGGATGAGGGACAATGGAAATGCCATAGAATCAATGAATTGTAGGTCCCCATGGAATCAGAGTCTTAAACGGAAGGTAGGAAAATGAGAGACTGAGATGAAAGTATGAGGTTTGAAATCGAGATCATGGAGAGGCTGCAGAGAGTGGTGTTGACAAGGACCATGGTATGACCACAGGAATAACTGTCCAAGAGGGTATGGGGGAAGGATGCATGGGCTTGAAAGGTAAGGAAGATATCAATAGATGAGTAAAGGATAAAATGGTTTTATTAGCAGGAAACAGTGAGCAGCTTTGAAAATAAATGGTTCATATAAAAAAAATGGAAACCCATTGTTGTTAATTATTACTGTTACCACCATTACCTTTGGGCCTTATTTTCAGCCTCTCTTCCATACTGTCTTTGAACTCACGCTATTCTGAGACCCTCTGCCTTTGTGCAGTGACTGCCTTGGATGCTTTACTTGAATTCTTTCAATTAGTCCTCACAGCAATTCCTACAGGTAGCATTCATCTTCCCTTTGTCCACCACAGCAGAGAGATGTTCTTCCTGGTTTTTACATAATTAAATACACAAAACTCACATGTCTGATAAAACAGTAGTACCATTTCCAAACCCAGCCATTTGGACTTAAGTGATATATATATATATATATTTTTTTTTTCTTTTTTTCTTTTGTTGGTAGGCGGGCCTCTCACTGTTGTGGCCTCTCCCGTTGCGGAGCACAGGCTCCGGATGCGCAGGCTCAGCGGCCATGGCTCACGGGTCCAGCCGCTCCGTGGCATGTGGGATCTTCCTGGACTGGGGCACCAACCCATGTCCCCTGCATCGGCAGGCGGACTCTCAACCACTGCACCACCAGGGATGCCCAAGTGGTATATTTTTAATCTTCATAGGTTATAGGAATCACACTCTACCTATATATAGATTGGAGATAGACTTCTATTCAAGGGAGTTTGGTAGTTGTTGTGTGCATGTCTTTACATAGAAATTTTATCATATTTAAATTTGAAACACTTTCACATTTTTAAGCAGTGAAGTCAGTGATCCAAACTGTATTTCAAAAAGATAGCTCGAGGAACTTCCCTGGTGGTCCAGTGGTAAAGAATCCGCCTTCCAATGCAGGGGACGTGGGTTCGATCCCTGGTCAGAGAACTAGGATTCCACATGCTGCAAGGCAACTAAGCCCACGCACCACAACTACTCAGCTCACGCGCCTCAACTAGAGAGTCCGCGTGCTGCAACTAAGACCCGACGCAGACAAAAATAAATTAAATAAATAAATAAATAATACATTTTTTTAAAAAAAGGAGACTTTAAAAAAAAAAAAAGATAGCTCGAGACAGTGAGGAGGATGGATTAGAGGGTGAGAAGCTATTGTCAGAGATCAGGTAAGTGATGGTGGAGACGACAGAATACAGGGGTCATGGCTGAGCCGTGGCCAAGGTAGATCTGCCAGGACCTGATGACTAATGGCAGTGCTAACATTCAGGGAGGAATAAAATATGACCTGGGGTTTGCTACTTGGTCAACAGGATGGAAGGTACTAACATAAACCAAGAAATGTAAAGAAAAAGATATTTAAGGAGGAGACAGTGAGTATGGTTTTGGGCAGGGTGAATTTAAGGTGCCTCCAGGAAGTCCATGTGGATACATGAAGACAAGGGGGCAAGAATCCTTACCTGTTTTCACAGCTGCACGCAAAGAACTTACGAGACTTCTCATAAGGACACAGAGTTAAACAGTGGTAGAGATTCCACTAAAACAAATGCCTGCTTCCTCAGGTAATGAATGATCTTAGGGAACATATGTATATTTCTTTCCTTTCATTTTAAAGTCAGGTCAAATTGTAAAAGAAAACAGAGACTTAAAGATATACTTTGCTGCTGTGAACTGGAAGAAAAGCATCTTGAGACGCAGCACGAGAGAAGCTGCAGTGTGCCATCCGATCATCACACTGCAGCATTTTGAGCTAAATACCACTCCAGCCAGCCCAAACTGCCCTGTGCCTTTCAAATCCTGAAGGGTTCCTCCAGGTCATTACATGTTTAAAGCACTCACAGGTTTGAGAGACTAGAAGCCTCACACTTGAATCCTGGCTCTGCCCCCCTCCCCGTCCCCATTGTTCTCAATAGGCACTGGAAGGCTTGTGACAGCCATCACATCTAGTCTCTTCTTCTCCAGAAGAACGAATAGTGATAGTCAGGATCAGTGTGAGCTCAGCCTTGTCAACAACTAGGTCCCACCAGATTCATCCTCTCTCTGTGTGTCTCTCTCTCCTTCACTCTCTCTCTTTCTTTCTCCTTCTCCCTCTCTACTTCCCCTACGCCACCATTATCACCCCCACCAAATATTCTATATATGGAGATGCATAAAATATGTCATATTTCTTTTGGCTGGAAAACTTTACAGAAAATGAATGCTGCCCTCATTCAAGAATGAAAGAAGGGGACTTTCCTGGTGGCGCAGTGGTTAAGAATCTGCTTGCCAATGCAAGAGACACGGATTCAAGCCCTGGTCTGGGAAGGTCCCACATGCTGTGGAGCAACTAAGCCCGTGCGCCACAACTACTGAACCTGTGCTCTAGAGCCTGTGAGCCATAACTACTGAGCCCGACTGCTGCAACTACTGAAGCCTGCATGCCTAGAGCCCATGCTCCACAACAAGAGAAGCCACAGCAATGAGAACCCTGCACACCGCAACAAAGAGTAGCCCCTGCTCGCCGCAACTAGAGAAAGCCCACACGCAGCAACGAAGACCCAATACAGCCAAAAATAAATAATAAAATAAAATAAATAATATTAAAATAAAGAAAGGATGAAAGAAGAAGCTGCCACATCCCAGGAACCCCTGTGTACCACTGGATGTCCACTTTAGACTGGTTGTATATAAGAGGAGGTTTAAAATGGAAGAAAAGATGTGAAACTTGGAACTCAGCCAAGTCAACAGACGGCTATTTTGTAAAGATCCTAGTTGCCTTATCAAAATCCTCATCTACTGAAGGACATAATGATGCTGTTCCCTCCCCGTGCGAGAGGCATAGGTAGGTCTGCTGAGTACATTTGAAAATAGGTGTTCTTCTCTACAGAATCTTGGGATTTAGCAATATATTGTTTCTCTAAAGCAAATTCAGCTTTCACACGCTGATCTCTTTTATCACCTTTAATTGGCAACATAAAAAAAACCCAAAAGTTGATGAGGAGAGAAACTTACAAAATGCTTAAAAAACAGAATGGAAAGGTCCATTAAGAAAGCTTCCTATAGCTTTCTGATTCCTTCTAAGTGAGACGTTTACAGAGTGGCTTTATGCTTTAATCTTACCAATCACATGGGCATTTGATAAATATTACAAAACTCCATTTCAAGCAGTATGGCAAACTAGATCGTATGTGAAAAACCCTTCTACAGCACGCCTAAAATGCTGCCAAAATTGTTCACAATCTCTTTTATTAAAAAAAAAAATTATCCAGGAACTTGCTGGCAGCAAAGTAAGAGAATTATCACAGTGGGAAAGCTGACTTGCGGGGCCGGTGTTTAACTGAGAGTATTTGCCTTTCAAGAGAAGTCTGGAGCTAGTAGCTTTAGAAACTAACAGGAGAAGAGAACAAGAAACAAATCTGCAGGTGAAGTTGGGTACAAGGTCTGACTGAAGAACCTTGCATACAGCCAGGATCCTGAAAGACCAAACTTCAGTGGATGAACTAGAACGTGAAATTAGCCTCATGAGAGAATTGGTGAATACATGCCAGTCTCAGTCTTAGCTCAGTTGGAACAACAAAAACGTCTCTAAAAATTGCTTACCACAAGTCTGCATTTATTTATTTAAGTTGATATGTTAAAAATGGCAGAAAAACAAATGTTATCACACAATGGATTTTCTGATAACTAATAAAATATCAGTATGAGACCTGTATGGACCAAATATACCTTAGTGAAACTTTGGTTTAATGTGGTCTCGTTTTGGTAAAGCAAATCCTCCCTGAGAATGTACTTTAAACCTTGGCCTCAAAAATTCCCTCAGATAAATTTCTAAGGACTAGATTTAACAATCAAGAATCACTCAAACATGGGAAGAAGTAATCCCCCATGAGGAAGAGTCAGCAGAAACACAAAGACTGCAGATATGAGAGTGATCAAATAGAGAATATAAAGTGTAATATAGTTAATTAAATGGGGTGTCATACAGTTTATTCTTATAGATTAGAACTAACCAATAACCATCATAGACTTACAAATCAAACTTCAAAGCCTTAAAACAGTGAAACATCTTAAAGAAAAAATGATGAGAAAAAACCCAAAAAAACAAAAAACAACAGTAGATTGTAATCTTGAAACGAGACGCATACAGCTCACTTTTACCTAGACAATAATGATATTAAGAACTTTTAGCAAATACTAGATACTCTTAAATGACCTTTGTAAATGCAAGCTAATTTAATCCTAACAAAGACCTTCAAGGTAAGTACTATTATTTCCTGTTTATTAAAGAGTGAAATAAGGTTTAGAGAAGTTATGTCATTTTCTTGAGATCACATGATGTCAGTGACAGAGCTGAGTTTGCACCCTGCCACACTGGTTCTCCCACACTTGGTTCTATCAATATACAGCCCGATTCTGTTCTCTGCTTACCACTTTGAAACTCAAGGAAATTAAAAAAACAAACAAAAAACCCTGATATCATATATTTACATGCTTTTCTGTTTTTCAAGGAAGTTTTCTATAAATGATTGAATTTGATTCTGTACACAATCCTGCCTTAAAAAAAACCCCACACAGGCAACAGAGACATGTTATCTCCACCGAGTAATGAGTGAAGGGCACAGAGGAGAGATTTCCCACAGTCTCCAAAGTTCCTGCTCAAGACCTCCCGCTGCCATCACGCCACAGTCTACATTTAAAGACCTGGTGGATTAGGCTGAATTTCACTGGTAGTACCTACCTGTTGTCACCTTCTCTGGAGTAAAAAACCGTGAAGGCTTGAATGTTCCCTTTTGCTTCTGCGGGCGGGCGCCAGCTGAGACGGACAAACCGACTGGAAACCAGGACAGGGACCACGTCTCTGGGAGCAGAAGGGAGGATGCTGGAGCTCGGGATAGCTAAGGAGGAAGGAGAGGAGGCTGTCAGAGGTGTTGGGACATGGGTAAGAAATGCATAGGAAGGCAAAGAAGACCCGTTAGCAAACATAGAATGGTACCTTCCCATAGATTCTAAAGGAAGGAACAAAAGAGGAAGAAAAGAAACAGTAAGTGGAATCAAAGGTATTAGAGTGTATATGTTAATCCCAAACTCCTAATTTATCCCTCCTCTACTCCTACTATATATAAAATAGATAACCAACAAGGACCTACTGTATAGCATGGAGAACTATACTCAATATTTTGTAATAACCTATATGAGAAAAGAATCTGAAAAAGAATATATATATAGATATCTATATCTACATCTCTCTATATATATCTGAATCAGTTTGCTGTACATCTGAAGCTAACACAAAATTGTAAACCAACTATACTTCAATTAAAAAAAAAATGGGGACTTCCCTGGTGGCGTAGTGGATAAGAATCTGCCTGCCAATGCAGGGGACACAGGTTTGATCCCTGGTCCGGGAAGGTCCTGCATACCGCAGAGCAACTAAACCCGTGTGCCACAACTACTGAGCCTGTGCTCTACAGCCTGCGAGCCACAACTACTGAGCCCGCATGCTGCAACTACTGAAGCCCACGCACCTAGAGCCCATGGTCCGCAACAAGAGAAGCCCGCACACTGCAATGAAGAGTAGCCACTGCTCGTTGAAACTAGAGAAAGCCCACACACAGTAACAAAGACCCAACACAGCCAAAAATAAATAAAATTAAATCTTTAAAATTAAAAAAAAAGATGTATTCGAATTTCTTGGGGTTTATAAAAGATTGGCAAATTAATAACATATGATTCTACTGCATATTTGTCCAGTTTCTATTACTAAAGGGATCCATGACAATAAGGAAATATATTCTGTTAGGGCATGAAACAGGGAAACATAGATTTACAAGCTTTTTTTTTTTTTGCTGCACCGAGCTGCTTGCTGGATCTTAGTTCCCCGACCAGGGATCGAACCCAGGCCCAAGTCATTGAAAGCACCAAGTCCTAACCACTGGACCACCAGGGAATTCCCTACAAGTATTGATAAATGCTTCAGGTAACCAACTAGTTATTACAAAACCTTACTCCACTCAGATGGAGCCCATTTACACTGTTTTAGATACAATTTGAAGGACCTTGTTTTTATATTTTCAAAGATCAGAGAAAATTACAAGTAGCAAATTAAATGTTGATGAGAGATAAAAAGTAGCAGCAGTTCTCATGGACTACCTGCTAGTAGAAGAAATGACAAAAAAATTCCACCAGACATCAAGATGTACCATTGTACCATGCTTGTTTAGTACCATCATATTTATAGCCAGATTGAATGATTGTTACGTACAGGAATAATTGAATCATCCACGACGGGAAAACTAGTTTTTCAAACACCTGAGGCATTTATAATCTGTAACAGATGTTTGTGATAGATGTCTCTGTGCGTGTGTATGTGTTTGTGAATTCATAATTTATATCTGCTGGATATCTCTATTTTATTCTTTTTTTTTTTTTTTTTTTTTTTGCGGTACACGGGCCTCTCACTGTTGTGGCCTCTCCTGTTGCGGAGCACAGGCTCCGGATGCGCAGGCTCAGCGGCCATGGCTCACGGGCCCAGCCACTCTGCGGTATGTGGGATCTTCCCGGACCGGGGCACGAACCCGTGTCCCCTGCATCGGCAGGTGGACTCTCAACCACTGCGCCACCAGGGAAGCCCTCTATTTTGTTCTTATTTGTTCAAGTTCCCAAGTCTAAAGAACATGTATTTCATTTTGACAGGTGATTCCTAGCCCCAAAGCAGAAGTACCCATGTGTCTACATTTAGTCTTCAAACTGGCTTTTGTGGGCCATTTTCTCTAGTTTCTTACTGAAGTTCAGTCTCCATTCTTGCATTTACTTTCTCCAGGGGCTGGCTGAGTGGGCATTCCTGCCGTAAACTAAACTCCTGTTAGCTGGAAAATCCATTTGGGGGGCGGGAGGAATATCACATTTCCAGTGGTTCCAGAAACTGTCAGTTTACAATACATACCAGTTAGAACCAGAAACAGAGGTTCTCAAGAACTGCAAAAAGCTTTCAAAGTTATTTCTGGCTCCATTGATTCTTAGCCAACTTCTTTGTAGATACAATTTCCCTTCCTTTTTCTTTTTTTAAAAAAGAAATTTTATTGGGGTATAGTTGATTTACAATGTTGTATTAATTCAGGTGTACAGCAAAGTGAATCAGTTATCCATGTACATACATCCACTCTTTATTAGATTATTTTCCCATATAGGTCATTACAGAGTATTGCGTAGAGTTCCCTGTGCTATACAGTAGGTCCTCATTAGTTATCTATTTTATATATAGTAGTGTGTATATGTCAGTCCCCAATCTTCCAGTTTATCCCTCCCCTTGCTTTCTTGAACAGCACAGTATTTGAAATAAAAGGAAGACTGATGGTAAGCTAGTCGATCTTTTATGGCAGGGTACTAAGCGGACCGGGAGAGACTGATGCCTGGATAGGGAGCATCTCTCTCAAAAATATGGGTGATATTTAGCCTCTTGACAAAAACCTTTGCTTCCACACACCATGGACAGCTCAGACTAGCACACTGAAGTGAATTTATCCTCTCCCTGCCCCCTCACTGACGCTCTCAGCCTGCTTCTCCTCCTGGGCTGCTGAACTCAGTTGTCTACACTTTCTTCTCAAATCTACAGCTTAGAACCCTGAAATGTATCCCCTATTTCCGACTCACCCTCACTCACGTCTTTGAGGATTCCCCTTCCTGGACATCTGCTACATCTACTCTCTCTTATCTCCACGTCCACACTCCTATCCGCGCTGTCGCTGTCAATCTCTCTCAACAGACTCACCACAATGGTCTTCCAGCTCCTCTGCTTTCCTTCCACTCACCTCCCTCAAATGTATTCTCTGTACAGCATCTAGAATCAACGTGTCAAAAGACACACCTGCTCATATCCCTCTACTATTTCTCCTCAGTGTCTGCTCTGTACCTCAGAGAAACTCCAAACTTCTCAACCTGCCTGTTGGCCTTGCTCCTGTTTACCATTTTTCTAGGTTTGGCTTCTCCCATCAACAGGCCCTAAGAAGTGGATTTAAGTGCACATACTTTATCTGGAAGGTGATCACAGGAAAGATCAGTGGGGACTTGGGAAGAGAGACTGGCCAGGGAGCGAAGGCTAGAGAGAGTGAGTTATCTGACTGGTTGTCATTCAGGGTAACTTGAAGGGCAACCTTACTGGAGACTCTGGGAGACAATGCAGCACAGGACTCGAGAAGTATGTCCCTGAGGGAAGCATGTTGGGGGATTTATCTACTCACTCTTCCTCCACCGTAGGCGGAGCATAATCCCAGGGACATAACCTTCCTGCACAATAGCCTTGTGTGTTCTGCTGGCAGAAATATAACAGCTTTGGGCAGAGGCTTGCATGTGTCCATATCAGCTCTACTCATTCAGCACATATTCACAGAGTGCCTATCCTATGCCAGCCCTTCTTCCAGCGCAGAGGAGATGAGGCCATTGTTCTCATGGGACGCACATGATGTGCCCTGGCTTTTTGATGCTTACACTGAACATGCTCTCTCCAGGCTGAACCCCTGGCAGTTCCCCAGGGCCTTTGCACAGGCAGTTCCCACTCAAGCCCATCTCATTCACTTAAATCCTACTTTCCTTTTTAATTAGTTTAGATGGGTTTCCTCTGTAAAGACTGATTCAAAGTTTTTGTCAAATAGCTAACAGACATATAGTTAATATCTATAATAAAAAAGAATGTCTGAAAAATCAATAAAATAATGAATAACTTTATTTAAAAATAGGGTTCAACCTGACAATAATAAAAGAAATGTACATTTAAACAAAATCTAAAAAAAAAAAAAAAATCTGTCAGAATAAACTATTTAAAAATCTGTCAGGGACTTCCCTGGTGGCACAGTGGTTGAGAATCCACCTGCCAGTGCAGGGGACACAGGTTCAAGCCCTGGTCTGGGAAGATGCCACATGCTGCGGAGCAACAAAGCCCGTGCACCACAACTACTGAGCCTGCGCTCTAGAGCCCACGAGCCACAACTACTGAAGCCCGCATTCCTAGAGCTCGTGCTCCGCAATGAGAAGCCACCGCAATGAAAAGCCCGTGCACCACAACGAAGAGTAGTCCCCGCTCACCACAACAAGAGAAAGCCCGCGTGCAGCAATGAAGACCCAACACAGCCATAAATAAATAAATATTTTTTTTAAAAAAAGCTTTTAAAAAAAAAATCTGTCAGAGTAGCACGAATCTAAAGACATTGATATAAAACGTTGGCTAGGGTATAGCACCTTCATGCTATCAGCTGAAGTTTGTAAGAGTACAATCTTTTTAGAAGTCAATTTGGCAAAATAATTTAAAATGAAAAATATTCATACCATTTGACCAAACATTCTCAGGCCTGTAAATTTATCACTTCAAAAATAGCAAATACCCCCTTTATCAATGAATCCATGTTAAAATCACAGATAGCATGTTTTCTCAAAATGTAATACCTATACATCTCACCACTTTAAAGAAAATGGGATCCTTTCAATTTTTTTTTTTTTAAACAAAAGATTTTTTAAAAACAAAATGTGAACAATGATGGCTTGGAAAAATCTTTTGAGAATTTTCAAGAAGTTAGAAAGGTAAGTTTTCAAAGAACAGGAAAGAAACTCTCAAATCCTCTTCCGCCAAGAGCGCTCTGCTTATAGACGGCACCACATCAAAAACGAGTTGGTTTCTCCACCCATTCAGGGGCTGCCAACAAGGAGGGTGATGGGGCTCCACACAGATGCTTTTTGCTCCAGGCTTCCGAAGTGTCTTCTCACAGAGCTAGTCTAGACTCGATTTATCAAAGCTCAGGAGACAATTAATCATGGACTCCTTACCTCAATTTCAACAGTCGTTATATAAAAAGGAAGGGACACATTTTTAACAAAGGAATGGCTTCTTACTTTATACAAGAGAAATCATTTTGTTCTTACTAATCCTTCATGCTTTCTCTCAACGGTAACTTGTCATCACATAAGGTCTCAATAAAGAACCAATCAGGACTTCTTTTCTTTGCTCTTGGAGCCCTAATCTCCAGTCTGGCCCTAATCTCCCGGGCCCATTACTGTTGTCATGGTTACAGCTCCTTTATCTATTGTCATGGAGAAGAAGAGGAGAATTTGCCACAGTATAACATAGTTTTTTGGTTTTTCTTTTAAATATATTTTATCATAGCAACATCCGGAAAAGGAGATGATTTCTTAAGATAATGTAAATCCAAAGAATAGATAGTTTTGAAACTCAAAACCAATAATAATATTTTTGTGATGTCATCGCAAAATCATTGATAACAATTACAATATTGGGTTAATTTTTCTGTAGAGCTACATTCCCTCTAGATACCAGAGACGCTTTCTTTCTGTTGGATTTTTAATATACAGTGTTTATGGACATTAATTTTTCTCTGAGCTTATTAACAATGCCTGACCTCCAATCCCTGTGAGACATATGAAAGATGATAAGACATATTCATAAAAACACAAAAATATTTAATTTGCATTAAACGTCATACAACCAACCCTGTTACTCTCCATGTCTATTTTTATTTTATAGAACTAAAATACTATAAATGTAGCCAGCAGATCAGCCAGATGCTTTATTTATTGCATCTTTTCATTAGCTGGCAGATTTGATAAAAATAAAATATAAACAGAGAACATTAGTGAAATGATAGGATCATCTAACTGTGCTAAGGCCAAACATCTATGTCTTTTCCTTTTGGACTTTTTTCTTGTTGTTATTCCTTTGACACCAAACTCTAGCTTTTAATTGTCTAAATGGAGAAGTAGATAACAGTTAAATTGTAGTTTGGAGTTTTTAGAGTTCACAAAGTAATTTCACAAGCTTACTGAAAAAAGCTTGGCTGTATATGGTTGAAAATGACAAAGACTAACATTTTTTTTCTAAAGTTCCACATTATTTTCAAAATTCAAAGAATCATGGCGTTTGAGCTAGTGTATAATGAATTTTAATAAATCTAAGAAATGTGGACTAAAAAACATAGTGATTTGAAACCATTTTTCAATTTTGGTTAGCATGAGATAGCAATGCATGAACTATACAATATCTCTTTAAACCTAAATATTTACATGAAATAACTTACTGGATTAGTATCTAAAAACAAGTAACCATTATTTATTGAATGTCTATAATCTCCTATGGTTATTCTTGAAGTGAAGAATTAATTATTTTAAAACCATGAATTTTTTCTTGGGAGAGCCTGGAACTAATTTGAAGACATACGGTATATGTATGTAAGACAATTACAAAGTTTGAGACAGTCTCTTACTTACAAATGTGTCCCGTTCTAAGCGTTTTGGCAGGATGGTTGTTTAGAAATCAGAACACACTTTCTCACTAAACCATTTCTATTCTGTTCCCAGAAACCTATTTAATTCATCATTTTATAAACTATCCATAGTAAGAGTGCTATGGAGTTGGATCATACATGTATGAATTTTCTTTGGTAAATCAATGCATGTAACCAATAATTAATCCATTCAATATTCATGGATGGATGAGGACATGTAAGGCAAGGTGTGAAGGCCTGTTTTAATCCATTTCCCAATTCCAGGGAGGAAGGCCAGCTCGGGAATTCTCCCTGCCCCTGCTTCACCCTCAAGGACCTATCTCCTCCCACCTCCAACATGGCTCCTCCCATCCCAGTCTACTGTCTCAGTTGTCTTGGGCAGTGTTAAGCCTGATAAAGGATCCAGTTGAAGGTCTCTGGGGTTGAGAAGCTAGTCGTGAGTTTTGAAAGTCTTCAGTTGCAGGCCTGGTTCCTTGCTACCTCTCAGCTCTCCAAGCTGAACTTGCTGGGTTCCATGAAAACCTCATGCTCTTACCTCTGCTACTTCCGGGTGCTGAACCTGAGCTGGATGGAATTCCTCCCTCCAGCTGCTTTGCTGCTCTGACCTGGGCTTCTTGAGTTCAGCCTAGGAGTCACCTCACTGATCCCCATCCTGGCTTAGGTGCCTCTACTGAGCTTTCACACAAGAAGAATAAGCATCCCCTCAGGACATGTCCTACACTGCACTGCTGTGGTCTAGTCACTTTTTTGTATCCTATCCCAAAGGATATGCTTGGTAAGAGTAGGTACCAAGTCTAAACCGTTCACCACAGTTTAATCTCCAAATCTAGTGCACTGTATTTAGTCACATCCTAGGCATCCAATGCATTCTTGCAGTTGTTAGCTAAACGAAAGGCTTTGCAAACTTGTGAAATTATGATGTTTAGACTTTGATTAGAAAGTTTCATTTTGCCACCATGAAAAATGGGTATTTGAGATTAGGTACTGGAAGGGGACTGAGCTATCACTGCAAGCTGGTTATGCTAACCATTATTACTCTGCTAATAAATTACAAAGTGGAGTGAAAAACTGAACTCAGAGGGAGGTTTCCAGGGAATGTAGGCTAGTGGTAAGAATATTTCATTTTGGATCAAATAGGGGAAAATGTTTCCGAAATCCAACTATGTACCAAACAATGTAAAACATGCATTCATATAGGAATGTTTCTAAGAGCAATAACATTTTATTAAGGAGCAGAAAAGAAGCCTGGAAAACTGCTTTGGCCTGACCTGTGCAGCCCTGACCTGGGGATCTGTTATAAGAAGTCCGATGCTTATCCCAGGACCACACATCAAAGAGAATTGCAAGGCTAAGGCAGTATGCTACGAAAAATTACCTACGGCCACACAAAGAGATAAGAAGAAAAACAAATTCTGGAAAGTATTATCATTTTAGCAGAGATAACTACATCTCTCAGAGTTTAAAGTCTTTTCAAAAGAAAATGAGAAGAAAAAAATAATATCTGGAGAACTGGTCAACCATCACATGTGTGAATGAATGTGTTTACAATCTGTACATTGTATATATGTAAACGCATATGTTGTATGCTTTTAATGCTTTCTTTATTTTCACTTCATTGAGGGAAATACCTTTTAAAGAGTTTATCCAAAATGGAGCAAGAGTCACAAGCAGTTTGTGGAGGTGGTTAATCTATCAGTTACATAAACAAATGGTTCTGACTAGAAAACTGCAGATAAATAGACATGATGTTGGATCCCTGCTCTGATACTCTGTGACTATGTGACCTGAGAAGTTATTTAGCTTCTTTGAAGATTATTTTCCATGTTTATTTATTTATTTATTTTTTGCGGTACGCAGGCCTCTCTCTGTTGTGGCCTCTCCCGTTGCTGAGCACAGGCTCCGGACGCGCAGGCTCAGCGGCCATGGCTCACGGGCCCAGCCGCTCCGCGGCATGTGGGATCTTCCTGGACCGGGGCAGGAACCCGCGTCCCCTGCATTGGCAGGTGGACTCTCAACCACTGCGCCACCAGGGAAGCCCTATTTTCCATGTTTAAAAACTGATCCAAAATCTTTAACATGCAGGGTTGAGTGATGACGAGAGATGGACTTCAAGGGCTGCTCACACTCCCTAGCGTATGATTTGTACTCAGTAAATGGTATTTTTTATTTCTCTATCTTTAGATCCAGGGAGCAAAAAGTCTGTTTTTGCTGGCCCAATGTCAAGTTGTCAGGCTGGAAATCCAGACACCCTACTGGAAAGGCTTTAAGAAGGATTTGGGCTCTGATAGGTCAAGTGAGTTGGGGAAAAGAGTGCTTCCTATATCCAAGGACAGGACTTGGTCCCCTCCATCTCTGTGCCTATTTCCCTTAACAGGTAGCAGAGAAAAATTCATCCTTTGTTTTCCCTTTTTATCATCGTACATGCCTCCTCCTACAAGAGTTTACTTCATTTCAGGTCTTCTTTCCTCCTCTGTATTTTCTTACTAATCACTGTAGCCTTTCCATCTGTCACTATTCCAGGGCTTTACGAGGCCATCTTTAATCATCTCTCCCATCAATGTCTCTCCCTGGCATCTTTCACCAACTGCAGGAGAGCTACACTTCTACCCAATCCCCAGCTCCCTTTGCTTCCATCCTTTCCCTTGAGTTTACATCACTGAATTCCTAGTCATTGTTTATCCCTTCTCCATGCCCAGCGACCCCAAAAGTGCTGTTTCAATCATTCCCCTGTCACCAGAGCTTCCTCTAGGGATAAAGACTGACAAGTGACACCTCTCCTCCCATCTCTCATGTGCTTTTATGATCATTCACCTCAACCCAACCATATGGTGCTTTGTCCCGACTGCCATGAAATCCTCTTCTCCAACCATGGAGAACATCTAAAGAACACAAACCTCTAAAGCTACAAATCAACATGGAAGGATTTAAGAAGCGGTGCTTTTCCATGCAGTTTCCTTTGGTAATAAGACACTACCAATGTAAAATAGCTGACAGTCTGTGTTGTTAAGGAAAAAAAAAGAATTGACTCAGTGCTAGAGCGTTTTAATTTTTTGTTGTTGTTGTTAAGTAACTGAATTCTTCCAGTAAGAAATTCAAGAAAAAGTAAGTTGAAGATAATGCAGATTACGTAAGAAGAACTAAAGGTTTAAGCTACTCTCTTTAGTAGCGTAGGTACTTTTAACAACTTTTACTATTTCAGAATAACAAGTGACAAAAGAAAAAAAAAACCTCCAATTTGATGGTTCAGTGAGTTCTACTAATGGCAAACTTCCAACTTGGTCCATGGGATTTAAAATTTATTTATTTTCTTTATTTATTTTTGGCTGCACTGGGTCTTCGTAGCTGCGCACGGGCTTTCTCTAGTTGCAGTGAGTAGGGGCTACTCTTTGTTGCGGTGCACAGGCTTCTCATTGTGGTGGCTTTTCATTGTGGAGCACAGGCTCTAGGTGCGCGAGCTTCAGTAGTTGTGGCGCATGGGCTCAGTAGTTGTGGCTCGCAGGCTCTAGAGCACAGGCTCAGTAGTTGTGGCGCATGGGCTTAGTTGCTCCGTGGCATGTGGGATCTTCCCGGACCAGGGCTCAAACCCATGTCCTCTGCATTGGCAGGCAGATTCTTAACCACTGAGCCACCAGGGAAGCCCCAGTCCATGGGATTTAAAATAGATTTCTATATTATTTATTTAAGGGTACTGTGTAAGTATAGCCGTGGAAATGCTCAGTGCCAGGATGGGCTGCTTTCAACGCTCTGAAGTGTCTTTGAGAGTCATAATTTCAGACTGACAGGTTCACCAAATGCCATGTCATCTACGGACAGGATGAGAATGAGTGTGAGGAGACTGAAGGCTGGGGGCACTGGCAAGATGTGGAGGTTTATTGAGAATCTGTGTGCCGTACACTTGACTCTAACCCCTAACTATTCACCCTTAAATTTTACAGCTACCAAAACAAATTAAAGGGAAATAAAAATAAAATGAATAAAGGAGGATATAAAGCAAAGATAAATTATTACTTATTTCGATTAAGTTTAAACAAGCAGAACATTATATCACTGCTATAAAGCCACCACAAAACAACAGGGGGCAGAGAATGTGTATGAATGATGTTTCCTTAGATGCCTGTTTCTTTTTGAATGTGTCCTTCTAAGCCTATATACAGCTGAGAGAGACAGACAGACCAATTCTATTACAGTCCCCTCTCTGGGAAGTAAGATGGTGAGCATGGAGAATTTGCAACCACAGCTGAGTGCTTACTCATGTAAGCTCATCCTGTCTCTTTTTTAATATACCGCGGTGAGGGAAATGATAGTAAAACTGTAAACCATAAAAGAGGCTTATTGGCCTGAACCTAGCATTCATTCCTCAAATCTATTAAGTAGGCGAACAAAAGGAATAACTACCAGAGATGATTGATTAAGTAATAAAAACACATTAGGTAATCTTAAATTGTGGATATGCGTCAAATGCCAGTATTCTCCTTGGTCACTCTAAATAGAACAATATTAATTCCTACAGAAAAGATGGATCTTTTAAAAAGTCTTGGTAGATTTTTTTTTAATCATTCAATATGTTGATTTGCCTAAAGACCCATATCAATTTGAATTATGGCAGGTAAAATTATCCAATAATTCAAAATATAACATAAGGCATGTGAAATTCTGAAATATAAGATACAGGTGTTCATCCACCATAACAGAGGTATCTATTTTAAGTTTGACTCCTGGTTGCTACTCTAGCTAAAGCAAAATATGTGCTTGGCCTGTGTTCACACGTTCATCAGCATCAAGTAAGAGGTATGATGGATGACATTTTTTTTTCTGAAGTAAAGTAAGAATCCTGGGATTGCAGTTAGGAGACAGCCTATATTCTCCATGAGTTAGTAGCTGGGCAGTTAGTTTCTAGGGTGCAGATGGGTTCTATCATGTTAGGAAGCAACAATAACTTCCATCTCTGTCTCTTTTTTCTGTTCTTTTTTCTATTTTTTTATTTCTCTCTTTTTTTCCCTTCTTTCTTTTGAAAGTGACTCACCCAAATCTGAGACAGAATTTGGAACCCAATGGCAGCCTAACTATCTAGTTCAGGGGTGAAAGCTGGGTTTAAAGAAAACATGATATGGAAAAAGGTTAGAATTAGAGTCACTATTGATTATGGGAGGCTCAAAACAGTGGAATTCTGTGCCAGGGTCACTATTGATTTCATGACCTCATTATACTGCCTTCTGTCTCTGAATTTTTCCCAGTGTCAAAATGTTGCATGAACATCCCTCTTCTTCAATACGACCATGAAGACACAAAATATAGCAGATGATGCACATAAAGTACTTTGAGTTCAGTTAAAGACAGCCTAAAAATAAAGAGGAAAACAAATGGCACCAGCCCCTGCTGTGACTATTTACCACCTTAATAAACATGAGCATTTTCCACATTAAGCTAAAACATAGACTGTTCTGCAGAGGAAGGTTCAATAATCTTAGGAATGAAATTTACACTAGAAAGATCTATAAATCTGTACCTCAAGAGGCAGATCTGAGAGTGAGAGTCTAAGGGCTTACTGGAGTCAAACAGGGCACATTGACTTACTTTCTGTGTGATACTGGATGAGATGCTAAAAGTTTCTGTGCACTAATGCAAAGACAGTCAGAAAGAAGAATAAGCCAGAATACCAGAATAGAGTGTCCAGAAATAAATGTTAAAAAAAAAAAAAAACATCGGAAAGCTGCTCAAGAAAAAACAGAGGGGAATACATTCTGCTATTCAAGTGGGGAGGCAGTTCTCAGAATATGACAAAAATAGAACCCATGAAGAAAAATCTTGATAAATATGACTGTATTGAAACCAAAACTTTTGTATGGTAAAGCATAATAAATGACATTGAAATATGAATTAGAAACTGGGACAATATTTTTAATAATATTGAAAAGGATTGACTTGCCTAATATGCAAACAGCTGTCACAAATCAATTGAACTAACCAAGAAGCCAATAAGTAAGAGAATTAGAAAAGATGGGCAAGTAGTATCAGTATATAACTTTTATTTCAATATATTTTAAAATTCCAAGATCCCAAATAGCCAAAGCAATCTTGAGAAAGAAATATGGAGCTGGAGAAATCAGGCTCCCTGACTTCAGACTATACTAAAAAGCTACAGTAATCAAGACAGTATGGTACTGGCACAAAAACAGAAATATAGATCAAAGGAACAGGAAAGAAAGCTCAGAGACAACCCATGCACATATGGTCACCTTATCTTTGATAAAGGAGGTAAGACTATACAATGGAGAAAAGATAGTCTCTTCAGGAAGTGATGCTGGGAAAACTGGACAGCTACAAGTAAAAGAATGAAATTTTTAGAACACTCCCTAATACCATACACAAAAATAAACTCAAAATGGATTAAAGACCTAAATGTGAGGCCAGGCACTATAAAACACTTAGAGGAAAACATAGGCAGAACGCTCTATGACATAAATCACAGCAAGATTCTTTTTGACCCAGCTTCTAGAGAAATGGAAATAAAAAAATATATAAACAAATGGGACCTAATGAAACTTCAAAGCTGTAGCACAGCAAAGGAAACAAGACGAAAAGACAACTCTCAGAATGGGAGAAAATATTTGCAAACGAAGCAACTGACAAAGGATTAATCTCCAAAATATACAAGCAGCTCAGGCATCTCAATATCAAAAAAACAAATAACCCAATCCAAAAATGGGCAGAAGACCTAAATAGACATTTCTCCAAAGAAGCTACACAGATTTCCAACAAACGCATCAAAGGATGCTCAACATCACCAATCATTAGAGAAATGCAAATCAAAACTATAATGAGGTATCACCTCACACAAGTCAGAATGGCCATCAACAAAAAAACAATAAATGCTGGAGAGGGTGTGGAGAAAAGGGAACCCTCTTGCACTGTTGGTGGGAATGTAAATTGATACGGCCACTATGGAGAACAGTATGGAGGTTCCTTAAAAAACTAAAAATAGAACTACCATATGACCCAGCAATCCCACTACTGGGCATATACCCAAAGAAAACCATATTTCAAAAAGAGTCATGTACCCCAATGTTCACTGCAGCTCTATTTACAATAGCCAGGATATGGAAGCAACCTAAGTGTCCATCGACAGATGAATGGATAAAGAAGATGTGGCACATATATACAATGGAATACTACTCGGCCATAAAAAGAAATGAAATTGAGCTATTTGTAGTGAGGTGGATGGACCCAGGGTCTGTCATACAGAATGAAGTAAGTCACAAAGAAAAAAACAAATATTATGTTAACACATATATATGGAATCTAAAAAGAAAAAAAGGTTCTGAAGAACCTAGGAGCAGGACAGGATAAAGACACAGACGTAGAGAATGGACTTAAGGACACCAGGAGGGGGAAGGGCAAGCTGGGATGAAGTGAGAGAGTGGCATGGACATATATACACTACCGAATGTAAAATAGATAGCGAGTGGGAAGGATCTTCACAGCACAGGGAGATCAGCTCGGTGCTTTGTGTCCACCTACAGGGGTGGGATAGGGAGGGGGGTAGGGAGACGCAAGAGGGAGGAGATATGGGGATATATGCATACGTATACCTGATTCACTTTGTTTTAGAGCAGAAACTAACACACCATTGTAAAGCAATTATACTCCAATAAAGAAGTTAAAAAAAAGAAAGAAAAAGAAAATTCCTATTATCTCCTCCACAGAGCAACTATTTTGTTTCTGTTTTTTTAATTTTTATTGAAGTATAGTTGATTTACAATGCTGTTTTACTTTCAGGTGTACAGTGAAGTGATTCAGTTTTAGATATATATATACACATATATATATATGTGTGTGTGTGTGTGTATTCTTTTTCATTATAGGTTATTACAAGATATCAAATATAGTTCCCTGTGCTATACAGTAAGTCCTTGTTGTTTATTTTACTCCTAGCAATTATTAATTCCACCAGAAATAATTATTTCGATATAATGGATGTCATCATGAAAATACAAAGTACTCTAGCCTTCATCTTCAAGAATGCAAAAACTCATTAAGCTTCAAATGAGAAGGAAACCATCAATCTCACACTTTTGATTATTTAAAGCTAAGAGTAAACGATATATTATATTCACAAGTAAATATTTTGACAGGGGAAAAAAATTAGTTGTACAGAGTTTAGAGCTCCATGCCACAGTTACTGAGACATTTCTAAATTACGAATATGTAGTTTGGAACTCTGTAGCTATTTTGTAATAAGAATGAAGAGGTGGTTATGAAAGTTCCCTCCATACTATAGTTGTGTCAGGACAGAGATTAAATCCACTTAAGTATGACCAGAAAATAAAACAAACCAAAACCAAGATGAAGTAGAGGGGAAGATGTCTTCTTTCCTCCCTGCAACACTGCTATGTCATAATTCAAATATGTCTAATTCTCTTGGGTAAAGATAAGAAATGGGAAATTTGGGGACTGTAAATGTTTTATTACTGAATTCTCTCTGAGCAATCATTTTGTGTTCTCAGAAGAGGAGGTACCCCTGCCCAGATAAAAGCACAAGGCTACACTGCCTTCTACACTAATTCTCTAGGTGTTAGAGATTTAACAGAGAATGTGATATAATTTTGCCAGATCGGAGTCACAGAGGTGATGGTAAACATTAAAAAGAGAGGCAGAGAGGCAAAAATGAGCTAGATTTAGTAACTTACTTCCAAAGAAAAGAGTATGCAAAGGAAAAATGCAAACTTCATGGTAAAACCCTGGCAAACTGACTTACTACGTAAGTTATCACACCCAGTGATGTCATGTAGCTGTCCCATAGACCTGATATTATGTGATAAAAGGGTATTTCACTTCTATGGTATTCTTTCAAAACCCATAACCCCAATCTAAATCATGAGGAAAGCATCAAACAAACCAAGATCTGGAGATAGTGTACAGGATAACTAGCTAGTATCATTCAAGACAGTCAAGGTAAACAGCAGCAAAACAGGAAACCATTATAGAAAAAGGAGACTGGGGAAACATGACAACTAAATGTACATGGTATACTAGACTGGCTCTTGAGACAGAAAAATAACATTAATGGAAAAGCTAACAAAATCCACATAAACTCTAGGCACAAGCCTCTTAGACAGCCTCATCCACCAGAGGGCAGAGAGCAGAAGCAACAAAAACTACAATCCTGCAGCCTGTGGAACAAAAATCACATTCACAGAAAGATAGACAAGATGAAAAGGCAGAAGGCTAGGTACCAGATGAAGGAACAAGATAAAACCCCAGAAAAACAACTAAGTGAAGTGAATATAGGCAACATTCCAGAAAAAGAATTCAGAATAATGATAGTGAAGATGATACAGGACCTCGGAAAAAGAATGGAGGCAAAGATCGAGAAGATGCAAGAAATGTTTAACAAAGACCTGGAAGAATTAAAGAACAAACAGAGATGAACAATACAATAACTGAACTGAAAAATACACTACAAGTAATCAATAGCAGATTAACTGAGGCAGAAGAACGGATAAGTAACCTGGAAGACAGAATGGTGGAATTTACTGCTGAGAACAGAGTAAACAAAAAAGAATGAAAAGAAATGAAGACAGCCTAAGAGACATCTAGGAAAACATTAAACACAACATTCGCATTATAGGGGTCCCAGAAGGAGAAGAGAGAGAGAAAGGACCAGAGAAAATATTTGAAGAGATTATAGTCGAAAACTTCCCTAACATGGGAAAGGAAATAGCCACCCAAGTCCAGAAAGCACAGAGAGTCCCATACAGGATAAACCCAAGGAGAAACACACTGAGACACATAGCAATCAAATTGGCAAAAATTAAAGACAGATAAAAATTATTGAAAGCAGCAAGGGAAAAATGACAAATAACATACAAGGGAACTCCAATAAGGTTAACAGCTGACTTCTCAACAGAAACTCTACAAGCCAGAAGGGAGTGGCATGATATACTTAAAGTGATGAAAGGGAAGAACTTACAACCAAGATTACTTTATCCAGCAAGGATCTCATTCAGATTCGAGGGGGAAATCAAAAGCTTTACAGATAAGCAAAAACTAAGAGAATTCAGCACCACCAAAGCAGCTCTACAACAAATGCTAAAGGAACTTCTCTAAGCGGGAAACACAAGAGAAGAGAAAGACCTACAAAAACAAACCCAAAGCAATTAAGAAAATGGTCATAGGAACATACATATCGATAAATACCTTAAATATGAATGGATTAACTGCTTCAACCAAAAGACACAGTCTTGCACAATGGATACAAAAACAAGATCCATATATATGCTGTCTCCAAGAGACCCACTTCAGACCGAGGGACACATACAGACTGAAAGTGAGGGGGATGGAAAAAGATATTCCATGCAAATGGAAATCAAAAGAAAGCTGGAGTAGCAATATTCATACAAGATAAAATAGACTTTAAAATAACGAATGTTACAAGAGACAAGTACGGACACTACATAATGATCAAGTGACCAATCCAAGAAGAAGATATAACAATTATAAATATATATGCACCAAACGTAGGAGCACCTCAATACATAAGCCAACGGCTAACAGCTATAAAAGAGGAAATCGACAGTAACACAATAATAGTGGGGGACTTAAACACCTCACTTACACCAATGGACATATCATCCAAAATGAAAATAAGGAAACACAGGCTTTAAATGACACAATAGACCAGATAGATTTAATTGATATTTATAGAACATTCCATCCAAAACCAGCAGACTACAATCGCTTCTCAAGTGCGCACAGAACATTCTCCAGGATAGATCACATCTTGGGTTACAAATCAAGCTTCTGTAAATTTAAGAAAATTGAAATTATATCAAGCATCTTTTCTGACCACACTGCTATGAGATTAGAAATCAATTACAGGGGAAAAAACGTAAAAAAATACAAACACATGGAGGCTAAATAATTCGTTACTAAATAACCAAGAGATCACTTAAGCAATCAAAGGGGAAATCAAAAAATACCTAGAGACTAATGACAATGAAACATGATGATCCAAAACCTATGGGATGCAGCAAAAGCAGTTCTAAGAGGGAAGTTTATGGCTATACAAGCCTACCTCAAGAAACAAGAAAAATTTCAAATGAACAATCTAAGCTTACACCTAAAGGAACTAGAGATAGAAAAAAAAACAAAACACAAAGTTAGCAGAAGGAAAGAAATCATAAAGATGAGAGCAGAAATAAATGAAATAGAAACAAAGAAAATAAGAGGAAAGATCAAAAAAACTAAAAGCTGGTTCTTTGAGAAGATAAACAATACTGATAAACCATTAGCCAGACTCATCAAGAAAAAGAAGGAGAGGACTCAAATCAATAAAATTAAAAATGAAAACGGAGAAATTACAACAGACAACACAGAAATACAAAGCATCCTAAGAGACTACTACAAGCAATTCTATGCCAATAAAATGGACAACCTGGAAGAAATGGACAAATTCTTAGAAAGGTATAACCTTCCAGGACTGAACCAGGAAGAAATAGAAAATATGAACAGACCAATCACAAGTAATAAAATTGAAACTCTGATTAAAAATCTTCCACAAACGAAAGTCCAGGACCACATGGCTTCACAGGTGAATTCTATCAAACATTTAGGGAAGAGCTAACACTCATCCTTCCCAAACTCTTCCAAAAAACTTCGGAGGAAGGGACACTCCCAAACTTATTCTATGAGGCCACCATCCCCCTCATACCAAAACCAGACAAAGATACTACAAAAAAAGAAAATTACAGACCAATATCACTGATGAATATAGATGCAAAAATACTAGCAAACAAAATCCAAGAGCACATTAAAAGGATCATACACTATGATCAAGTGGGATTTATTCCAGGGATGCCAGGATTCTTCAATATACGCAAATCAATCAATGTGATATACCATATTAACAAACTGAAGGAGAAAAACTATATGATCATCTCAATAGATGCAGAAAAAGCTTTTCACAAAATTCGACACCTATTTATTATAAAAACTCTCCAGAATGTGGGCATAGAGAAAACCTACCTCAACATAATAAAAGCCATATACAACAAACCCAGAGCAAACATCATTCTCAATGGTGAAAAACTGAAAGCATTTCTTCTAAGATCAGGAACAAGAAGACAAGGATGTCCACACTCACCACTATTATTCAACATAGTTTTGGAAGTCCTAGCCATAGCAATAAGAGACTGTTGGCAGATAACATGATACTATACATAGAGAATCCTAAAGATGCCACCAGAAAACTACTAGAGCTAAGCAATGAATTTGGTAAAGTTGCAGGATACAAAATTAATGTACAGAAATCTCTTGCATTCCTACACAGTAATGATGAAAAATCTGAAAGAGAAATTAAGGAAACACTCCCATTTACCATTGCAACAAGAAGAATAAAATACCTAGGAATAAACCTACCTAGGGAGACAGAAGACCTGTATGCAGAAAACTATAAGACACTGATGAAAGAAATTAAATATGATACCCACAGATGGAGAGATATAACATGTTCTTGGATTGGAAGAATCGATATTGTGAAAATGACTATACTACCCAAAGCAATCTACAGATTCAATGCAATCCCTATCAAATTACCAATGGCATTTTTTACAGAACTAGAGCAAAAAAATCTTAAAATTCGTATGGAGACACAAAAGACCCTGAATAGCCAAAGCAGTTTTGAAGGAAAAAAATGGAGCTGGAGGAATCAGACTTCCTGACTTCAGACTATACTACAAAGCTACAGTAATCAAAACAATACGGTATTGGCTCAAAAACAGAAATACAGATCAATGGAACAGGACAGAAAGTCCAGACATAGACCCATGCACCTATGGTCAACTAATCTATGAGAAAGGAGACTACGGTATACAATGGAGAAAAGACAGTCTGTTCAATAAGTGGTGCTGGGAAAACTGGACAGCTACACATAAAAGAATGAAATTAGAACACTCACTAACACCATATACAAAAATAAACTCAAAATGGACTGAAAACCTAAATGTAAGACTGGACACTAGTAGAGGAAAACATAGGAAGAACACTCTTTGACATCAATCACAGCAAGATCTTTTTGATCCACCTCCTAAAGTAATGGAAATAAAAACAAAAATAAACAAATGGGACCTCATGAAACTTAAAAGCTTTTGCACAGCAAAGGAAACTACAAACAAGACGAAAAGACCACCCTCAGAATGGGAGAAAATATTTGCAAATGAGTCAACGGACAAAGGATTAATCTCCAAAATATATAAACAGCTCATGCATCTCAATATTAAAAGAACAAAGAACCTAATGCAAAATTGGGCAGAAAACCCAAATAGACATTACTATTACTGGAATAGTCATTAATATTACTGGAATATTACTCAGCCATAAAAAGGAATGAAATTGAGTCATTTGTAGAGAATTGGATGGATCTAGAGACTGTCATACACAGTTAAGTAAGTCAGAAGGAGAAAAACAAATATCATATATTAACACATATATGTGGAACCTATAAAAATGGTACAGATGAACCGGGTTGCAGGGCAGAAATGGAGACACAGATGTAGAGAACAAATGTATGGACACCAAGGAGGGGAAGCGGCGGGGGGTGCTGATGGTGGTGTGATGAGTTGGGAGATTGGGATTGACATGTATACACTAATATGTATAAAATGGATAACCAATAAGAACCTGCTGTATAAAAAGTAAATAAAATAAAATTCAAAAAAAAAGAACATAGCCTTGGAAACGAAATGAGATACATTATAATTACTATAAAATCATCTAAAGTATTATTATTGTCTGAGCTCTCCTCTTTACCCCACAGAGCCTAAAGGGGCAGCAGAAACCTGGCTTGGGAGAAGAATTGAGGATACCAAGGGAAATCTAAAAGACAACATCCATATAGAATCCTAAATATGTAAAAAAAATTAAAAGAAAACAAAAAACCCCAGAAAATCCACATAAACTCTAGAGTCTATTTCATAGTAGGATACTAATGTCAGTTTCTTAGTCTTGACAAATACACCATGGTAATGGCAGTTGTCAATAGTGGGGGTAACTGGGTAAAGGTTATACAGGAACTCTGCAATATCTTTACAAATTTTCCGTAAATCTAAAAAAAAAAAAAAATTCCACAGTATATAAAAACAGTTTCTTTGGAAAAGGGGGAAAGAGCTGTTTTTTTAATTACAGTTGCTGAGTCAACCCTAATGCTCTTAGCTCTGGTGGTTTTTAAAAAGCTGAGAGTAGGCTCCCCGAAGACACATGATAAAAAGATGCTTATCTTTTAGTAGTGCACCATTTCATTCCGAGTGAAGAATAAAAAAATTAAAAAGGAAAAGGAACAAGAGCACTGTTAGGTTTTAGGATTCTTAGTGTGGTCATAGTGAACATTTATCAGCCACTGTGGAAAGATGAATCCTGGAAGGTTGAAAGGGATGTGCACCACCCGGACTTCCAAACACAGACCTGAGAGATAAAGCATTCAGATGGCAAACATGGACCCAGGAACTGTCATCCCACCCAGAGCACTCATGATTCGTGCTGATGTGTCTGTATCACTTGGCACCAGTCTTACTGTATGTCCACTTTCTATTTCATCATAGGGAGTAATGTACTGGATTCCAAAGTAGACCCTTGGTTCATTCTATTTTTCAAATTGTGAAGTCTAATAGCTAGTAAAATTAATGGCGACAGAATGGAAAAACAGTTTTTCTCAAGGTGGCATGATGAATTCCCAGGTAGCATGTACCTGGATCATCACCAAGGTTGCTCATCCTATGGGTAGAGTCTCAGGTAAGGAGGTGGACACATGCATCACAGTTGGTTTTACAGCCTGTGATCACACCCTGGGTAACTTTGAGTTCTGTGTGCTTCCTTGGGAACGAGTGGAAATGCCATCGAGGATGGTAAGAAAATAAGTAATAATAATCAGGGCAAAAAAATTAAAAACCGTGGGTGGGAAGATTTACTTTTTGTAACTATGTAACTATGCAGAGGAGGAAGGGGCAAAGTGTTGAGTATAGCAATTTGCTGAGGGAAGTCAAGAAAACACCCAGTAAAATTTACTGAAGAGAATATTTACATACTAATCACTCAGATGAAACGACTGAATAACCAGAGGAATCCCTGAAATCCAGGTAGTTAAAGTTATGTTTCTAAAAACTCAAAAATCACAGACGATGCTGATCCAGGGTAAGAATGTCACGGATCACTAAAATCCAGGATGAACTTCCACATAAATAATGTGCCCTCTGAAGATGGCAGTTTGACTCCAGCATTTAGGTAAAACCCATTTTTGGTGAGAAACTTCAAATTCTTTCTCCTCCAAGACTTTTTCCCATCACTGACTATCAGCAGTTATGACAAATAATTTTGAATTTCACTTCACACACTTACTCACGTCTATCCTCTGCTTGATGCATATCAGGTCAGAAACATGGTCCAGATTTTTTTGTTATTGTTTTGGAGGATACCCACCCATGCATACTCTATTCTTTTGCTTTCCTATTCCTTGTATTCAGATCATTTCACAATTTTAGCCCATTAAAATGTAGAAAATATGGGACTTCCCTGGTGGTGCAGTGGTTAAGAATCCGCTTGCCAATGCAGGGGACACGGGTTCGAGCCCTGGTCCAGGAAGATCCCACATGCCGTGGAGCAACTAAGCCCGTGTGCCACAACTACTGAGCCTGTGCTCAGTGAGGCACAACTACTGAACTCACGTGCCGCAGTTACTGAAGTCCATGTGCTTAGAGCCCGTGCTCCACAACAAGAGAAGCCACTGCACTGAGAAGCCCGCACACGCAATGGAGAGTACCCCCCGCTCACCTCAACTAGAGAAAGCCCACGCGCAGCAACGAAGACCCAACGCAGCCATAAATAAATAATTTTTTTTTAAGTAGGAAATATAAGTCACTAGGCACTTGCATCATAATTTGTCTCCATAATAACCCCGTCTAAGGGAAGTTATACTTATCAACTAGGTAAGGAGTCTGGCAGGTTTTTCTCTGGTGGATATTTCACCAGGGAGCATGCTATATAAGCATTTGACTAACCCTCATGATATCAACGGTAAAATTTAGAGATGTGTATTTAAAATTTCATAAGTTATAGTAATGACTTATTAGGGAGCTTCCTGTGCCATTTTCACTCTGAATTTATTATCTGCTATGAAATATATTTATAACTCATGCTAAAACAACCACTTCTAAATTTTGAGTAGATCCTTGAGGGTAAGATACTGGGATTTGTAAAATAAATCAATGGTCACATTTGATATCCTTCTTGGTTTTACACACGTTGATGAAATTCCACTCTCAGACCTTGTCTTTCCAATCTTAAAATGATAACCCAACTGCCTACATCACCACACAATGACATTTCCTTCCTCCTCTCCCCTTAGCTAGATTAGTCTTTATCTGCAAATCCATTCTCCTCTCGATTATTTTAGCTTCCCTTCTTGAATATATCTACTTCTGTCTCCTTTTTTGAGCAAATTGAATGGCCCACAGTTTTAAAAATATAAACATGCCATTATTTTTTATGATGATAAGAAAATAAAAACTCGTCTTCTAAATCCTTACTATTAACCTCAGCATGTTACTGATCTCTTTAGATTCTGATATATTGGGGGTATATTTAAGATGAAGATACCTTCAACAATATCCCCCCACCCCATTCTTACTTCTACTTCTCAGTTTCCTCTCATAAAAATGCCACCCATAAGGAAAATGTCATGCTAAAATATGGCAAGATAATTCCTGTGAAAGAATTCATTTTCACCTCTACGAAATTAATCTGGGTTGAGACTGAGCCATGCAGATAAAAGCTTGTTTAATTTGGATTATAGCATATGTTTTTCTAATATGTATTTTAAAACCGAGCAAATCTGTTTCACTCAGACTGGAATAGTTTTATATATAGAACGTTTTTCTGAACAATCTGAAAGGAATAAAAAAAAATAAAACCTTTTATTCATCTGAATTATGGTTTGTCTCCTTAAACTAAAAGCTCCCTTAAAACAAGGTACATACCTAATTCATACATGTATCCATTCATTCATCTATCCATCGGATTGTTTGTTCATTCAAAATATTTTTGCTGATCACCTTCCATGTATCAGTCTCTGTTCTAGGTGATGGAAATGTAGTAGACAAGATAACTCCCTTCTCTCTGGGAGCACACATTCTTGTACCCTCCTTGGTGACTGACTCAGTATGTTAAGCAGAGTAGAAGCTCTGTGATCACAGGGTGGGGAGATTAGGCATTATTTGATGTGTTTTTGACCCAGAGGGAAAAAAATCATATCTGAGAATGAAAGGCAGCACAGGATAGTGGTTAAATATAGATTCCAGAGCCAAATCCCTTCTGCCACATAATAGATATATGTTGTCACACAAGTTACTTCACCTCTCTGAGCCTCAGTTTCCTCACCTATACAGAGTGGGTGATAATAACAGTACCTAACTCCTAAGACTGCCTTGAAAGTCAAGTGAGTGAAAACCTGTAAAACACACACAGTAATGCCTGACTCATAGGAAGCATCTATAAGCTTCTGTTAAATAAAGGAGATGCCCAAGAGGAAAAAATAACCAGGAATTAGATCATGAGACGGTGCCCACTAAAGCCAACTTCACCAGTGCACTCCATTGGCCAAACACTTTAATCTTCCTTTTGCTTCTATTTCTTTCTTTCTTTATTTTTTTTTTGTGGTGTGTGGGCCTCTCACTGTTGTGGCCTCTCCTGTTGTGGAGCACAGGCTCCGGACGCGCAGGCTCAGCGGCCATGGCTCACGGGCCCAGCTGCTCCGCGGCATGTGGGATCTTCCCAGACTGGGGCACGAACCCGTGTCCCCTGCATCGGCAGGCGGACTCTCAACCACTGCGCCACCAGGGAAACCCTCTATTTCTTTATTTTAAAGGCAAATATAATAACATAAACTCCCACTGCCTCTTTCATTTAAATAGAATGAGTCCAAATGACTTCCTGAACCCTGAAGAAAGTTGCATAATTAGAAATAACACACTGCTGCTTTTTTTTTCTTTTCTTTTCTTTTTCTTTTGGCCACCCTGCCTGGCTTGTGGGATCTTAGTTTCCCAACCAGGAATCGAACCTCCACCCTTGGCAATGAAAGCAAGGAGTCCTAACCACTGGACTGCCAAGGAATTCCCTCACACTGCTGCTTTTTGCCCCACAAGTTGCCAGCCCCAGGGGGGGCAGTTTAGGTTGGAAAACGGTATAAACAATGGCCAGCAATGGTCTATTGTGATAAGAAATTGTATCATCACTGTTTTTTGAATGATCACTATATGTCAGGCACTGGGCAAATGAGTGGGTGCATTAAGTGGGTTCTACTGTAATTTTGCATCATGGGAGGCTTTGGGTAGTTCAGGAATGCACCCAAGGTCACCGATAAAGTGGCAGAGAGTGTCGGCAAACCCCAACTCTTGGCTGCAATTGATACCATATAGTATGTACAAGCACAGAGAATATTACAAACAACTTCTACTGACACCATCTGTAGCTGCCTTCCTGGTATTTGAAAATGAATATTAAGTTCTGTGTGTTGTGTACTTGTCATGAAAAAAATATATCAGAGAAGAAAAAGGAGCTAAAATTATTAAAAGTCATATTTCTCAGGTTGAAATTATTGATGCATTTGCACTATTTAGTAGCTTGTCAGAGTTTCAGCCTTATTTTGCTGTAAACCCACAGGTATATCGTTAGTGTCATCTTTGAAATATTCACTAATTCAATGACAGAACTGTAAATTCTTTTCAGTCTAGAAGGTATAGAGTCACCTGTTATTTTGAGAACCTAAGCAACGTATATTTCATACATTATAAAATTAAGAAAGCTACCACTGTATGAATCACAGATGCCAATTTGCTGGCATAAATGTAGAATGATATATCGTACAATCCTGGCAATTATGTCAGAAATCAGTCTAGAGTAATTCATTAACACCTTTTCTTCAGGAAAAAAAGGGGGAAGCTGACATCTGTAACTAATATTATGATCTACATTATTTTATATTATGTTTTTGATTTTATGAAAAGTAGGCAACCGTAGATAATTGAATAGCTAATTATTAAAAGACTCAGGTTTTTCATTCAGTCAGTGTTCAAGAATGCAGATTCGTTTTGCAAATTATAGGTCTTATTTTAGGGATGAGGAGGAAGGAAATTGACAATGTTTGAGAAACATATTAACTCCTTCATGGCCTGATGCACCCTGTAGGGACGTGTCTGATTCTGAACTATAGCTATGGTCCTAGGATTTTGTATAAACATCAAACTGACATAAATTAAATCAAGTTTTAAATGTACTAATAACCCTGTTATTTAAAATCAAATCACACTCTGCTTAAATTGTTCTGAAATATATGTTTATAAATTTAAAGATGTACTATTTATTTATTTAAATATATTATTAAGGAATTATTAATTTCAAGAGCCCTCTGTAAAACAACTATGGTGGATATTACCCTAAGGTGACCCACACGACCTAAGTTGACTGCACTTCCTCTGAGCAATTTGGACTCCTAGTCAACAGAATATGGCAAAATTGATGAGACAGGCACTCCCTTACATTATATGGCAATGGTGATGGCATCCTCAATCTCAAGATTAGGTAAAGCTAATCTTTATAAAACTCTGTCTTAGCAGACTGGAAGGAGAATGTCTTCTATTGGCCTTGAAGAAGTGAACTGCCAGTAATGGGTAATGAGCAGTAAGAAGATGGGGACCTTGGTCCTATAGCCACAAACAGATTCTGCCAACAACGCAGGAGCATGGAAATGGGTCATTCCCCAGTCAAGCCTCTGATGAGACCTCCACCATGACCAACATCTGAAATTTACCCTGGTCAGACCCTGAAAGAGAAAACTCAACAAAGCTGTGCTTGGACTCCTGACCCATGGAAACTATGAGGCAATAGATGCGTGCGATGTTAAGTTGCTAAGTCTGTAGTAATTTTTTATGCAGGAATAGAAAACTATTATGGCAACGTATCACATAGGTCAACATGAGAAACTCCCAAAAGGTCAGTTATTTCTCCCCTTCTCCTAGGTAAGTGGAGATCATCAAGCCCATTAGAGAAAGTCTCAACTGTCTTTAGAATAGCCCTTTGGAGCCTGAACATTCAACATATATCATGGATATTATCAATTCAATTCCTTCTAAGAGTATATTCTGAGTGAAACGTAGCTTTTGTTCATATGCACAAATGATTTAATATTATTAGAGATGTTAAATCTACGGTAATTCTCCAAATAGTGTTTAAATGATGAAGTAAAAATCTTTTAATTAAGGAAGACCCTTTATTGAGGTATGATTTCTGTTCAGTGAAATGTAGCCATTTGAAGTATACAATTTACTGAGATATATAAACCCAACAGATGTATAAACCCGTAAATTACTACCAGAACCAAGAAATGTGGATTCTATCCATCAACCCGCAAAGTTTCCTCACACCTCTTTTTCATTCAATATAGATTCTTTAAATTTTTTGGTCATGTTGTGAAAACTGAAAAAGTAGTCCACTTAAAACCCCGTATCTTATAAATCCCTCTTTTGGTATAATGACTACAACTTTACAGCATGGCAATTATATGTGCTGCTCCTTTTCTGCTCACACAAACACATCTGTATCTATATTACAGGGAGTTTACTTTTTATGGGCACATGTTATTCACCATGTCTAGTGCCTATATATATATATCAACCAAAGCTATTTAAATTTCTGTTTAGTTCAAAATGAATACATCACTTATCATGTTTGTAGGGAAAGAAAATCAATTGAAAATGCAGGCATAATGACTGCTTACATTTATGCAGTGAATGGCTCTCAGTAATTAACTGAGAGAAAATCAGTAATTAACTGATATCATATACTGGAAAAATCAATAAGAAAAATGCCCACGCATAGCTTTTCTATTTCATCAACAGAGGTTGCTTGCTCTGCCTCTGCCTTAGCATCAAACCAGCTTGAGCAGCAGAGCTTAGGTGACATCTGTCATAATCAATTAGTCAAGTAGAAAATGGTGTAAAAAATGGCTTGTAGACTGAGAGCAATTCAATCACCCTCAAATGTTGCCTTAGGAAATAAAAATCTGTTATTCCATTCAGCCATCTTTGAATTGCTGAATACTATTTTCCCCCATTCATGCAAACTAACAAATATAAATAAATGCAAGAGATTTGGGGCTATTTGGGGGAGAAAAGAAATACGTGAAGCTTTGCCCAGCTGAAAGCAGCTCTCAGTCCTACATGGCAGTATCCTACCTGTAACCACATCACAAGAAGAACAGATTAAGAATTACCACAGACACTCACAAAAATGATTCCTACAACCCTAGAGAATTTTATCCAGACTTGACATGAGGGATGTCAAAACCAAAATGTCATATTTCGTTGTCTCCTCTTCACAGAATAAACATGACTTTTTATCTGGCATTCTTTCCATATGATCTTTAATTCACAAACATTAATGAAAATGTATTTTGTATGATGAATCCTGATTTCCCAAATTCTTTTTTTTTAATTGAAGTATAGTTGATTTACAATGCTGTGCCAATCTCTGCTGTACAGCAAAGTGACTCGGTTTTACGTACATACACATTCTTTGTTAAATATTCTTGTCCATTATGGTTTATCCCAGGAGATTGGATATAGTTCCCTGTGCTATACAGTAGGACCTTGTTGTTTATCCATTCTAAATGTAATAGTTTGCATCTACCAACCCCAAATTCCCAGTCCATCCCTCTCCGTCCCCCCTTCCCCCTTGGCAACCACAAGTCTGTTCTCTATGTCTGTGAGTCTGTTTCTGTTTTGTAGATAGGTTCATTTGTGCCGTATTTTAGATTCCACATATAAGTGATATCGTATGGTATTTGTCTTTCCCTTTCTGACTTACTTCACTTAGTAAGATAATCTCTAGTTGCATCCATGTTGCTGCAAATGACATTATTTTGTTCTTTTTTATGGCTGAGTAGTATTCCACTGTATATATGTACCACATCTTCTTTATCCATTCATCTGCTGATGGACATTTAGGTTGTTTCCATGTTTTGGCTATTGTGAACTGTGCTGCTATGAACATAGGGGGTGCACGTATCTTTTTGCATTGTAGTTTTGTCTGGGTATATGCCCAGGAGTAGGACTGCTGGATCATATGGTAATTCTCTTTTTAGTTTTCTGAAGAACCTCCATACTGTTTTCCGTAGTGGCTGCACCAACTTACATTCCCACTAACAGTGTAGGAGGTTTCCCTTTTCTCCACACCCTTTCCAGCATTTGTTATTTGTAGATTTTTTAATGATGGTCATTCTGACCAGTGGGAGGTGGTGCCTCACTGTAGTTTTGATTTGCGTTTCTCTAATTATTAGTGATGTTGAGCCATCTGTATGTCTTCTTTGGAGAAATGTCTATTAAGGTCTTCTGCCCATTTTTTGATTGGGTTGTTTGTTTTTTGTCATTGAGTTGTATGAGCTGTTTGTATATTTTGGAGATTCTGACTTCCCAAATTCTTATTTCATCTTTCCTCCTACTCCCATGTCATGAGCTTAGCGCTGTTAGGTTACATCATCTTTGGAAGGAGCCTTTTTTCTTACCTGGCCCCTCTGCCATAGGCCCCACTAACACTGAGATTCAGCCCTAGAAAATCAGAGACTAGCACAGTTTTTGCTTCAATCCACTATGCTGAGAAGCAGAGGTTCAGGGAATATGCCTGGTGAACAGAGAGACTTGGAGAATCCATTGCATAAATGTGTCCTCAAAAAGCAAAAACAGATGAATGAGAGTTGCCATCAGTTATGGGTTCCTGATGTTTTCCTTGTCAGACATGCTGCCTAACCACTAAACCACTAACAACCTAGTACTAATGCTGAAGAAGGGCCCTGAGGAGTGACAACAGGGGCAACATTGACATGAAGAAGTATAAGCTGCCAGGAAACAGGAAAACAGAATTTCCAGTTTCGCCTCTGCTGTTTGCAAACGTCACCTACATTGCTGAGAGGGAATGTCACACTTGTTCCTGCAAGCCCCACTTCTAGCCACAGAGCCAGAAACTGGGTTCAGTATGTCTTGCCTTTGAAATCTCTAGGTACAAGTACATGCACAAAGGAACTCACTATAAGAAAATAACACTCTGACAAATGTCAAAAAAATAAAAATAATTTATTTTAACTACAGTCTTCTCACCCTAGAGTCAAATTCTGAACTAAGAGATAAGCCGTTCATTGGGCCCTTAGGTTTTGATCTACCTAGGTGAAATCCAGATTTGTGTATAAAAAAATGGGTCACTCAAGGTAGCTCTGTGGATCTCTGTATCTCCAATGACCTGCAAACATATCTTGTCCATATTTAAGAAGTGTGAAGCTCTAGTAATGTGATACTCTGAAAAGCATGCATATTATTTATATGCTTATACCTTCAGACTGAGAGTCGAATTCACAAGCACACAGGGTCCAAAACCTTCTTCATACTCAGCATATAAATGCTACTTCATCATTATTCAGCTAAATCAAGCTTAGATTATATAAAACTATAATTAAAGTAGAAAAGCCACCATTAAATGACTGTAATTAAGTTTATGTCCTGCTTTATTAGGATTGACTATCCATAAAGATATTTAACACACCTTTGCCTTGTCAACACATATGCTAATGTTTTAACAAACCCACAGCACAGCAAAACATCATTCACTGTAGATGCATCTTTCAGTGCAGACACTCTAAAGAGAGAGCTAGCCTCAACTTGTCGCTTTGCAGTTATGAGGATGATGGCTGATAATAAATATTTTCATACAGTTCACACATCCCACCCTGCCTGACTCCATTAACCTAGCTGGTATTCCACGAAAATGGTCTCCTGCTCTCTGACAATATTCATGACCATTCCTCTTCACCATTCTTTCCATCCCAAGTCACATTCATTCCTGACTCCAGCATCTGAACTCTGAATTTTATTCCTTTCCCCTGGCTCTTCATCACTGGCATTATGGCTGCATCCCTGGCTCTGACCTTTGGCTTTATCTAGATTTGTCTTGAATGAGTGGTTTCCTACTGGAGGATCTTTGGAGACTCGTAGACAAATCTTTTAGGGCAGAGGCTCTCAAACCAATGTGTCCTTCTCTTCCCTGTCATCAGTGGGAAGAAAGAAAATGGAGTGGAGCTGTAGTTAATGCACCAGGAACTGATTTCTCTCTCATCTCTTCTGCAATATTTATAAAATCTGTGTGACCTACGGTGGGGGGTGTGATCTTACTGAGTGGTGGATTCTCAACAAAGAGAATCTTGAAGAAGGAAAAATATCCCCAGAGAAGGAGTGAGACAAACATATATACAATTCCAGGAACAGAAGGGGTGAAGAGTCTGTTACCCAGAGGACTCAGTCCAACCCTGAAAGGGCTCATAGTAAAAGAAAGGGAACACAACTAATAGTGCTAAACAGTACTTGGATTTTCCACTAAAATCTCAGGGATACTGTGAATTTACAGCACTGGCACTAAGTTCAGTTGTACTAGTGTGGATGATTTTATATCTGCGATGGCTTGGAGGCCCAATCTTCGTCTTCCTAAGAACTTCCTGGGCATCAACAAGACCAGTGGGGGCAGGGGCACTTTGGTCTAGTCTCTGTCAGATGTGGTGGCTGACAGCGTAGCGGCAGCAACCAATGAGAGAGCAGGGAAATGGTAAATGTCATGCGGTAGCTAAGAGGACTATTAGAGGTCCACAGACATGTGGAAATTTAGAGGAAGGAAGTCAATACTTTCTTAATAGTTGCTCAATACTGGACCTGGTTTGGTCTTTGGCAAAACAGGCTCTAACCAAGTTATTACTCACTGTTTGATTATACTGCTTCACACATTTATGGGTAAATACCTGATCTGTCCAGGCCTAGTACTGGGATGTCCCCCTGTGATGCAGGCACTCAGGGCTTGTGAACATCTCTGCAAGGTTTGCCCCAGACCCACTAAAGAGCTATCTACCTGAGAAGGAAGAATGATAGAAGACTAAGTGAAGATTAGACTGGAAAAAGAAAGACTGAAAGGTTGCTCTCATCCCTGCCCACATTTCTCTGGATGGAATCTGAAAACTTGATGGCTTCAACAGCGTGCTGGAGTGAGCTTGCACCACCAGCTCAGGACAGCCAGTTGTGCTCAACTGTCCCCAAGTCAGGATTCAGTAACCTCAAGTTGGTAGCCTGAAATTGGCCATGGTGAATATATTCACATCACTGGTTAGACTCCTCCCTGACTTTGAATTCTCCCTGGGAAATGTGCTTATTAAAAAAAAAAAAAAAAAAAGACAAAAATTGAATATGATATTGTTTCCATTTTCCAAAGTCCTCAAATGTGTCAGTTTGTGGTCATGCTGCCAAAGAAGATCATATACATCCATAAATAGAGCAAGAAGACACACTTTCATCTAAAAAACTTGCTACCTACTAGGCAATGATGAACTGCATGCTTCTTTATCTTAGCCAAAATACAATGTAGCTTTAAAAAAAAAAACAACTCAGAGACAATGATACCATGTTTCCAAGTTCCTTTATAGACTACAAGATTTAGAACATCCAATTTTACTTATGCTGATTTATTTTTAAGAGTAATGGCAAATTCTGCTTCTCCTGTGCAGATCCCACTCTCCATCTACCTATGACTTTGTCTCTTTGGAACTAAGGTAGTTCTTACTGTATCACTTAATTGACACTCAGGTCAATTCCTTGATGACATCTCTTTGTTTGAATATGCCTCTACAACCAAACTAATCTCTCTTGAAATCATGGGTGTGCTCGTATTTCTTGATAGCCTACACCGTGACTAGCATGTCAGAGGTTCTTGATTATATATGTTGATTGATACTTGGGGAAATTTTCCCTCTGATCAAACACATCAATAATCACACATGCAGCCGGATCATCCAAGTGTCATTTTAGCACATTGTTCCTTGGTTCCTCTGCAACATCAATAATTTGTCAGCTCGGATCCTCCCTGCTGTTTCCAATATGCTTAATTTATAACTTGTTTTTATCTTTGTCAGTGAATAACAACTTCAACATCCTTCCAAGATACAGTCTAAGAAATAAGACAATTTGCCTAGCAATCCTTCAACTTTTGAGTATTCTCCTCTAATGGTATTTATTAGTTATTTTTCCTTAATAAATTCTATAATCATGGGTTTTCAACACCCTTCTTGAGAGAATAAAGAAATACTGTGAATGTACTTATTTTCATTTTTTTCAAAGATAGGACAAGAACATTATGCTGATGTTGCAGTTCATTTACATTTTAAAAGGTGACTATATCCTCTGTTTGAAATTGTACCCTCAAAACCCTCCTGATGATGAAAAGAGATTGGGTACCACCCCATGTTCTGAGGTTCTGAAATTCCTGTGTCATTTTCTCAGGCAGTCTTTTAAGCATTCTTGAAAATGAACTGAGAGGCCCCATTAGATTTAGCTCTTCAGAAACACTAAATTTGCTCTTCATCAGCAAATACTGTACTCTTCCTCTAACTCAATCTCCCTTAAGCCTCAGGTACGGTGTAATTTGAATGCCTTGTGTGAAACCATGTAGTTTAAAAATTAACAACACATTAAGCCCTCCAAACATAGAAATCAAGGTACAAACACGAACTCTATCTTCAGGAAAGTAGGAAACATCTATAACCAAAGATGAAGAAAAGATGGATGTTGGATAGCTCAGGATTTAGCAGAGCAGAGGAACAATAAACTGAAGTGTACTTGAGACATTAATAGGAAGCAAATGGTTCGCCCCACAGATCCCAGGATAACCTAGTACTATGGAAGATCACGGTGAGGTAGGGCTTGAAATCAGGAGAACTGTTCGAAACTTTGTGTTAAGCACACCAAGCTCCCTCTGTTCCCTCCCCTAGCACAGTCAACTTACTTGTCCTCAGCCAACCTAGGTAGGAGTAAAGAGGCATAGTCTGTGCAGAAATTAAACCAGAAAAGCTCCAAGTACAGAGAAGAGGAAGAGGAAAGGGTGAGATGGGAAACAGAAAGATTAAATAAAATCTGCATACTGCACAGGAGGAGTCCCACACCTCTTGACCCACTTGATGCCAAAACCTGGGAACCAGACTTATAAATCTAAAGTAAAAGGTAAGAGAATTTTTCTCCGGGGAATCTGAATCCCCACAGAGTAAAGACTAAAAGAAACTATTATTTTGAAGACCACTCCCAAAAAGACAAGACGGCCATGTGATTGTCCTAAAAGGAAGCCTATAATTTCATCTTCCTGCCTACAAACATAATGTTTTTGATAAAATGTTTAGTGCTTCACTTTTAAGTATGAATTGGTAGCCTGGATTCCTAGAATTTGAGGAACATCTCTGACATGAAAGACATATACAAAATGTAAAAGGGAACTTGGAGGAAACACAGATAATGTGTAAAGAGATCAGAAATAATGTCTAACATCAAATGGCAAAAACTGAATAATATGCATAGAAATTTCATACATTGCTGGAGGGATTATAAAATGATATTTGATTTTAACTACTTTGGAGAGCTATTTTGGAGTTCCATATGACCTAGCAACTCTATTCTTAAGTGAAAATAAATATGCTAACAAAAACCTATTTGTAAACGTCCACAGCAACTTTATTGATAATAGTCAAAAACTGGAAAATAATCCAGATAACTATCAATAAAAAACAGATAATTAAATTGTGACCAATGGTATACTATTTAGTAATAAAATAATAATTGATTATTGGTACACATAACAACATGGACCACCCTCAAAAACTAGGCTAAGGGAAAGAAGCCTGATTAATAGAGGCAATATTGTTTGAGCCCACTTACATGAAATCTAAATACGGGAAAAACTGTTTTATGACGTTAGAAGTCAGATAATGGCACATGTATGTATGAAGGGGAGGGGGAGAAACTTAGTGGATAAAACCGTGAGAGAACACCCCAGAGGGATAAAAATCTTCTGTATCTTGTTTTGGGTAGTGGTTACACAAGTGTATACAGCCGTCAAAATTCAATGAACTAAACATTTAAGATCTGTGCATTTTGTTACATATTAATTATGCCCCAATTTAAAACAAACAAACAAAAAAGTAATGGAGGAGGGAAAGTGTGAGGTGTAGTGTAATTAAAGCACTGATCTGTCATAGTAGAAATCGATGTGTAATATCTAAAAGAGATAGCTATACATAAATATTATTTAGAAATACAGAAGTATATAAGAAGAAACAGCTAAACATTTGAAAATGATTGTCTTAAAGAGGCAAGTCATCTATGTTGAAAGAAACCATGATTTTCTCACGTTTCCTTCCTGCTTCTCTTTCTCTTCCCTTTCTTCTGAGTTTAACAGACTTAAATATATGTTTTTTTAAATAATTTCCTTAATAACAATGAAAGTAATTTTTCAAAAAATTAATGCAACTAAGAGAGCAGAACAAAAAGACAAAATTTAAAAGGGAAAATGAACATTCTGGTGCATTGAGAACACTGAGTATTAATAGAGTTTCACAAGAAATGGTTTGCAAATGCTGCAAGCTGGTAACAATGTATCTTCAGATGTCACTATTGTCATTAGGATACGACAGATGTAAGGATGGAAAGAGAGAGATGCAAACTATCTCAATGTTACCATCAGATATTGGAAGGAAAGATGCATTTTTAAGCCAAGTTGAGCTCAGTTTGTGCATTCATTTTCTATATAATACCCCTCTTCAAGATTGGCTATATTATTTTTAGCAAAAGAACTATGAATAAAAAAATTAAGGGCAAATAAATGTGTTTATGTGGGGCTTCCCTGGTGGTGCAGTGGTTGAGAGTTCGCCTGCTGATGCAGGGGATATGAGTTCGTGTCCCGGTCCGGGAAGATCCTACATGCCGCGGAGCGGCTGGGCCAGTGAGCCATGGCTGCTGAGCCTGCGCGTCCGGAGCCTGTGCTCCGCAACGGGAGAGGCCACAACAGTGAGAGGCCCGTGTACCGCAAAAAAAAAAAAAAAAAAGGTGTTTATGTGAAATCATAAATTTGATTTTTAAGATAGCTTATGTTTTTTAATCCGTTCTATAGAACGGACTAAAAAATATAAGCTATCTTCCTCGCTACGGTAAATAAGAAAAGAGGTTGAGTCCATTACCATTAGGACACGGTTAATGTGACCTTATGTTTATTTTATTCATGTGTTTAACAAAAGTATCATAGCTTAACACTCAAATGAGTATTGTCTTTTTCAAGGAACCACCATGGCATGTTACGTAAATATTCCAAGAAGCTGAGGTTACTAAAATAATTTTGGGGATGTTTCTTTGGAAATTGTCTTTAGAGTCTTTTGTATATTAATATTTAAGTTATGAGAGATTTTGGTGCTTGAGAATATTTGATTTTAAGAAAAAAAATGTGATGTCGTATATTTTGAACAGTTTGCTGTTCTGGTTGAATGGCCCACTTTTTGGATTTATGAAGAAAGATAAGGTTTATACCTTAAATAAGGCTGTAAACCAATGACACTGTGTTTATTCTGTGCTTGTGAACTGAATCTGGATCTACTTTTAAAGGCAGAGTTCCAAAAAGTTCAAAGTAATTTTCCAAAGTAACGACTTGGAAGAAAAACATTCCTGTAGACACTGAAGTTAATCAATGTTTTTGGTGGCAAAGTTCTCACTAGTTCAAGGTCATACTTTTTATGTCTGCCAGCATGCAATAGATCCAAATGATGCAAAAAAGCTTTTTTTTAAATCCTTAACTGGGACTGGTAACGTTAGGGGTTAGAGTGGCGCTCCTATAGGTAGCATTTGTTAGGTTCAAAACCACTGAATGTGGATTTCCAGGGTTCCTATAGACTGAAAGAACATCGGTAAGATTTAGAACCCAGTTGGATGGAGAGCTCTCGGCAGGCGGTAGGAAATGTAAGTTTAGCCAATTCTAGGAAGGCATGAGGAAGAGCATGAACAAGCTCTATCTGAATGATGCTCATGATCATGATCATTAACAACGAGAAAGAAGCCTGTCCAATCTTTTGGGGAGCATCTCTTATCCAACTAAATCTTTCCCAAAGCATCATTGTTAAGACTGATTTCCATTGAACACATGTTGCATGTGAAAGAGATGAGCCACCACCTGCCAGTCTTTGGTCCCTGGGAGACCGCCAAGTATTTAACTTTTATCTTTGGGTCCTAAATTCTTTAACGTCAGGCATATTTGGCAAAAAAAATTGGGCATATAATACAATAATTCTGAAGCAGACAGCATGATCCTCATTTTAAGCTCTTATTTGTGAATTTCCTTTTTTTTGGTTTTCTTCCCAGTTATTTCTACGTGTCAGAATTGTGCCTGTCAACTCAAATGTCATAGCAATTTCTTTCTTACTTATGCTCTCATTTGACCCAAGCATCCGGATGATGCCAGTGTTGCAAGAAAACAGTGACAACAAAAAACATGAACTTCAGAATGAACAGTTCTCAGTGATAGATATTAGTGTTCCTTTTTATTCTCCATATATTTTGTATTTATCTAGAACAAATAGTTGGGCAAATAAAATCAATAGGAAAAACAATGGGCAGCCCAGAATATGGGGGCTGTTCCAAAATATCTGCATTTCCCCTGTGTTTTAA
The DNA here is from genome assembly GCF_963455315.2 of Globicephala melas. Classification (NCBI taxonomy): domain Eukaryota; kingdom Metazoa; phylum Chordata; class Mammalia; order Artiodactyla; family Delphinidae; genus Globicephala; species Globicephala melas. The sequence continues at coordinate 9,339,868 of NC_083326.1, read as the reverse complement.
AGCCTAAGAAGATAATACTTACTGTTCCTAGCAACAGCTCAACACAATGCCTCAAATACCCGTCACAGTGAATAACGTAATTTCAATAATAAAATAAAAGCAAAGCACTTCTAAGCTTATATGATGAAGTTGCACCATCAACTATGCTGTGTTACTCTAGTTAGTCAATGTATTAGCTAAGGAAGAGTTGGGACACTGTAGGAATGCTTTCTTGCTTTCTCAAAAATTCTAGGCACAAATAATATCCCAAAGGTTAAAACCAAGGAAATGATCTTCAACAAGATGTCTTGATCTTAAAAGGCAGATGAGTCAAGAATTATGAATTAAAAATCCTCATAGAATGCTTTTGGAACACTCCGTGGTCTTTTTGGATTTACCCATACTATTGCTTCCACCTCTAATCTACTCCCCCATTCTCTCCCCTACCCACCCCCAGACCTTCTACCTGACTGAAGGACATTTCCTTCTAAAGTCTCTCTAAAATACCTCTCCCTTGAGGTGAGTTCCCTTTCTTTACGTTCATACATCATCATGCATTTCCTTTTGGACACTCAACAACTTGCTCTTACTTGTTCAATGTGCCTCTTCTTCCTATAGCACAAGCTCCCTGACAGTAGATCCATCCGTTCCCTGTTATATATGATGTGTTCTCCTCTTGGAACTCATGTGTCAAGTTACATAATAATAGTGTAAAAGGATCACTGTGTCTGCGTGTGCATGTTAGGGCTGTGGTCTAAATTGTGTTGGGTTGCCCTGGTTGTAGTAGTGCTGCTGGGTGCTCCAAGAACCAGAGACTTGGGAATGAAGGCACCTACAGTACCATGAGAACTTATTCTACTGAACCGTTTGCTTGACGTAATACTCTGGCCTGGAAAATCCCTGGTGATAAGTTGTTTGGTGACCATTTTGAGCCAAACATTAAACCCAGCAAATGCTGGAAGGACCTATAAGAGTGAGACCGGTAAAGAAAATCGCTAGGAGAATAATAATGAGAACATGCAATCTCAGGACATGGGAAAATGTGGTGAGGGAGCCCAATGCAAAACTATTCAAGTGAAAAGAAGCACAAGTTGTATTTGGCAGAGTAAAAGCCAAGGTGATGCTTCCAAGCATCCTTAGGGCTTAAAGAGCTCCGTGACAGACAGTCATCATGAACTGAGTTAACTGCCACAATGTTCATGAGAGAAGACACGCTCCACAAAGAAAGAAAGGTGCAATTTTGCAAACAGGCAAATGAAATAAAGCTCTTAACATCACAGTAAGTATTGTTGCAGTAAAATCCATAAATCTTTGGCAGATCAGCAAATTATTATGTACCAGATGGCTGATAAAAATTATTTCCCTGGATAACTGTAGATTACTGCTTAAAATAGAGTTGGCTTACTGTTGGTTTAAACTTCCAAATTATACATATGTATACACAAACATATATATATTTTTTCTCAAGATGTATAATTGATGAAAATTAGTTAAAATCTTCAGGATGTTTTATACTTTTGGAAGGATTATTTAAAATGGAAATGATTCTGATGAGAACACCATATTACTCAGGGAGCTGCAAGAGTCCCAGAATAAATGTCTGAGCAGTGACCTCCTCTTCCACTCTCTTCAGAGGCTCCTACAGAGACTCTGATGGATTCCCCCAAACAAGTAATTGATAATCTTAAAGAACCAGTACAGCAAGTTTCTCCAAGCGTGGCATGAGAAAGGACAGAGTTCAAAAAGTAGGTGGGATTTCCATTCCTTCCCCTTGCCACAGAAAACAAATTTATAAATTGAATAAAAGATTTTGAAAAACCCCAAATAACTGTCATCGCCGACTATAACCTGACAGAATATGAAACTAACTGGTATTTGACTATATACATATTATGTACATCTTTTTCATCCTCAACTTGGACACGCCTTTCAGAAAATATTAAACATCTACAAATTATGATTTTAACTTGTTAAGCTTGTTTTTAATTGTTCCATTAATTTGGAACAATTAACTACAGCATTCTAGAGATTGACCATGTATAAAAAATAGTTAAACCTAAAAGTTAAAGAAAATGGAAATGATTCGGCATCTGTAACAGCACATCATTTTCATCGTTATCTTATCACCACCTTTCTCAATCATACACTGTATTGATTAGTTACCCATTAACTCTCACCCTAAGACCCTGGAAAATGACTCAAATGCTCATCTCACCGAGCACGCTGATGGAGATGATTTGCTGTCTTCGCAGGGTTAATGTTCCCTGGTCCTTGTACAGCCTACTCTTGGTTTTCTCCTATCTTTCCAAATCCTAGCATTTAATGTGTCATTAAGCCTCAGAGCATAGCCAAGCCCTGAATGTACACAAAAATATGCAGCATTTAAAAGAAAATCTACCAACTTTGAAAAGGAGAAAACACAATAGAAAGCAATTGGTTGAGAACAGAGGAAAGAAAAATAAAAGTGTTAGCACAGCAACACAGTAAATACCAAAAGCGTGGATGAAAACTGTGGGCCAATCTTCTCTGTAAAATTATTAAAAACAGCATCCTGGGAAGGCAATCTGGCTACAGGAAGCTTCAATTACCCGTGCATCTGCTGGGAGCGAAATTCATTTGAGAGCTGATCATAGGATATGTTCCTGATGTGCCTCACTGACAATTTCATCATCCAGAAAGTAAAGGAAGTGATGAGCAAAATGGCAGCTTGGGACTTAATTCCAGCCAAGGAGAAAGGACAGGAAGATGAGACAGATTCAAGAAGAAAACTTGGAGCAAGGGGCCATATCCTACTGGAGTGTTGTCATCACGGATGGGAGGGATGAAGAACTTGACTGGACATGAAAACGATTTTTAAAAGCAGGAAAGATGGAAGAAAGCAATAGAAAGAATAAAATGAAGAAAACTGACAAAAAGTAGATACGACATCATTGTCAGAAAATTTAAAGGGAGAATGACTTCACAAGAAAGGGCAGTTCTGCTGGAAAAAAAATAAGCCAACTGTAACTAGGTACCCTTAAATTATCGCAAGAAGAATAAGCTAGGAAGGTATGGAAAGAACCTAATAGGGCTGGTTGCACATAGAATTTTCTAGTGAGGTCAGATTTAAAGAGAATGTATTCCAAAGTCTTCAAGGACCTCTGAGAAATGCTACTGCTCATCTTTCCATCTCCCTTCGTGCCCCCCACACATCACCAGTCTCCCTCACCGTCCTTCAGTACTTGAAGGTCCTGCTTCTTGCCTTCTTAGGTCTTTGTCCAAATTGTTCCCCAGTCCTGGATCACCAGCACTTCACCCGTCACTACCCTGACTTCACTCGACTACCTTCTGTGCCTCTTTCAGATCTCAGCGCAAAGGAGAATTTCCCAGGAAACCCTGTATCTGATCCCGTTACAAATATTCTCCCAATACTCTCCAATTTATTTCTGCATTACTATATTATACATTATTATATAATCTTCCAACATTCTTCAATATATTTATCTATTATAGATATATTTTATAGTAATTATAACACCTTGTTATACGTGAGGGGTTTATTATTTGAACCCACGCTAGACTGTAAGTTTCATGAGGACAGATGCATTGTCCATTTGGCTCATCAAGAGAGGCCCAGTGTCCAGAACGGGCCGTAGGATATATTACACATGCAATAAGGATTTTTTATTGTTGAAATTACAAGAAAATGACTGAACACCAGAGACAGAAGAAGGGGCATTTGACAAGGATGTGCACACAAAAGGGAGGTAAAACTGTTAGGGTAATGACAGGAAGGCGGAAAGTCAAAAATAGCTGAGGTCTGCAAAACATGGGAAATATTCCAATCGGAGCTTGAAAAGTAACTGGTTTAGGAAAAGAATATGAAAAAGAATATGTATATGTATAACTGAGTCACTTTGCTGTACAGCAGAAATTAAACCTAACATTGTAAATCAACTATACTTCAGTAAAATATTTTTTAAAAGTAACTAATTTACACCATTTTCATTTACTTCTACCTGCTTCAAAAAACCCCATCATGTTAATACCTGAGAAGTCTTGTGACATTCTCTCTTTAAGGTCTGACCATAGGGCAATTTAATCAAATCCTGAATTGACTTTGACAGCTAAAGGGTCTGGTCTAATGGCCTAGTGGTAGAGCAAAGATAATATGGTCAATCATGTTTACTACATATTTTCCAAGATAAAGTTTTTCTAGACTCTTGAATTTTACAGAAATAAGGGAGAACCAGCAGAACAAATCTATATCTTTTTTTTTTTTTTTTTTTGCGATACGCGGGCCTCTCACTGCTGTGGCCTCTCCCGGTGCGGAGCACAGGCTCCGGACGCGCAGGCTCAGCGGCCATGGCTCACGGGCCCAGCCGCTCCGCGGCATGTGGGATCTTCCCGGACCGGGGCACAAACCCGTGTCCCCTGCATCGGCAGGCAGACTCTCAACCACTGCGCCACCAGGGAAGCCCTTAAATCTATATCTTAATGACACTCAGTGCTCCTCATTCAAATGAGTGTCACAGACAAGAGGTGCAATTGTGAGATAAATAGTGACCATGGGATTGCTATCTATAAGCCTACACTAATTATGGTTCATTTTTCGAGATATCGTAATGTATTTGTTTACAAATACATTATCAGACACCACAAATCTGGAGTGAAAAAGAAAACTTTCTTTAGAATTTAATGGCTAAAGCTACTTTTAATTCTATTCCTATATCTATTACTGTAAAATCAGTGCTCAGTGTCGTAACTGTGACCAATTAAAGGCATTTCAGACCGCCAGTCACCAGTTTCACAAACCATTTCTGGGATTTAATTTGCATGTAAGTCAGCTTGAAAACTGAAAAGTTTGAAATAATTCACTCAACTGGTCAAAAGTCATGGAGCAATTGGATGAAAACAATTAGAGAAGGAACAACTGAATAAGTTCACTTATTACTTTCCAAACATAAGGCTGCTGTGAGGAATTTAGCAGGGAATATTTGAATTGTGTTCTCTTTCTCAAAATAGGTTTTGCATATATCCTCAAAATGTGCAGCGCTGAGCAGAGCCTCAAAGCATCCAATAAACCATTTTATAAAAATGTAATGGCTTTTCATTAAATGAATTAGGCACAGAGTGAGACTTATAGGACAACCAGCATTAGGCATAACTTTCTCAAGGGAAGTTACTTAGCATCTCTGGTTCATAATGTTTTCTATCTGTGAAGTTTATACAAATTAAAGAATTGCTATTAAGATATAAGAGATAAAGATAAACAACAAAGTCCTACTGTATAGCACAGGGAACTATATTCAATATCCTTCAATAAACCATAATGGAAAGAATACGTAAAAGAATACGTATATACACGTATAACTGAATCACTTTGTTGTACACCAGAAACCAACACAACATTGCAAATCGGCTATACTTCAACAATAACAGAGATATGAGATATTACATGCAAAACTGTGTTACATGTAACCAGTGTTGAGCTCATAATAGATGCTCAGTTAATACTATTTATATTGCATTATGTTTGAAAAAAAGGGTAAACAAGTGTAAATTAAGAATTTAGTTGTGACTTTCCAGAAAAACTATAAATAGATTTACAAATATGATTTTAGCAGGCAAAATATTCCCAAGGAACAGAGATAAAGGAGGCAAGAATTCAAATCAAAATCACCAAATACATGCACATAATTGTAAGTTTCCATAATGCACCTGAGATACAGGCTGCGTGAACGCTCATGAATCTGAATGGAGAGCAAGAAGAAATGTAAACTTGGGTTAAAAAATGCAAGAAACGGGGCTTCCCTGGTGGCGCAGTGGTTGAGGGTCCGCCTGCCGATGCAGGGGACACGGGTTTGTGCCCCGGTCCGGGAGGATCCCACATGCCGCGGAGCGGCTGGGCCCGTGAGCCATGGCCGCTGAGCCTGCGCGTCTGGAGCCTGTGCTCTGCAACAGAGGAGGCCACAGTGGTGAGAGGCCCACGTACCGCAAAAAAAAAATGCGAGAAATGAGTGGTGACCCCATGACTTCATTTGGCATGTGCTATAACATGTAATGTAACGTTCACTCTTAAATGCAGCCCACATTATTTCACATGCACTATGCTGAAATAATATTTTGTTATTAAAAGGTGTTAAAATGGTCCTTAATTTACCTCTGAAAAGATATAGCCTTAATAATGTCCTTTTGCTTCCAATCTCTTATTTTTTATGTCTAATCAACTCTGGCTTTTCTTTGGTTCTTCTTAAAATTTTCTAACTTTATCATATATGAAACAAATGTGTGTGGGAAGATGGCTTTATGGCATCTCACTATCCTTAACTTTCTCACCAGATTTCACAGCAATCTACATATTTAATGAAGTGTTAAATATGCAATTCATATTTTGTTTCCTTAATGACAAAATGTATTTCCTTCCTTAATACTTTCCATAGAACACAGTGAGTCGCAATTCCACTAATTACAATAGTCTTATTGCAATGTATTTCTAAAATTTCAGTAATCCCTGCCCTGGAGTAACACTTGCCCCAAACAAACATCTATTAATTTAAATATAGCTCCTCTTTCAACATTCTAACTGTATAACATATTTTCTATCACAAACATCGTCCTCCCACCCAACCAAGAAGGAAAAAATGGTACTGATTAGAAACTGATTCCAGCTTTAACATGTACAGATGTAGACTTAAAACAAGTCTAAAATTATCAGGCAGCATTTTAAATAATTGAGCAGTAAGATACATCATGGCTTGTGGCTTTATTCTATAATAGCATTCCAATATTCATTATTCATAATCATTACCGTGCTTACAGGCAGAATGATTTTTTCCCCTGTCTTCCTTGTAAATTCAAAGTTTTTTTGAGCATAAAGGTAAGCAGAACATAGAGTTGAATTGTGTTATGTAACCTTCTCATTAGCGTACATAAAAGTTGATTCTTACATGTGTTAAAGAATGAAGCTATAGCATTTTATTCAACTGAAGAATGTCTTATCCAATTATAATTTGCCGGATGCATTTCTTTTAAGAAAAACCTACATCAATTAAAAATAACATTCTCCTTTTAAGATTAAACTCTAAATTTAAAGTGTATTTTAATTCTAGAAATGCTTATTTTTATACCAGGCTAATTGAAAGAGATGAATAGTACTTTATACAAAGATTTTTTCCCACATATGTGACCATAAAACAGAATAGGAAAAGATTTCAGATACAATATATTCTCATTTCAGAATTTATAGAAACTATTGAAATTCTTATGTAAAATTAATTTGTTGAAGTTTATGTTTAGATATTTCTACAATTTGAAGAACATAGTTATTTCTGAAATATAGCTACATGATTGTATCCTGTTTAAATTTCTGATAAAATTCAATTTATCAAGAATTTCAAGGTGGTGAAGTTGCTTGGGATGGACTTTCCAAACCAATTTTTCTAGAATGAAATTTCATTAATAATAGTTCTCATTTACCATTAGATTGTTCAATTACCATATTATCTGGGTGTAATTTGGATCTTCCTTTTCTTAATCTCATCCTATCCAAGAAGTATAGGATATAGAGGTTAGAGAGGGTTAATTAAGAAAACAATACAATAGGTGAAGAGATAAAATTTCTATCTAAGCAGCCCTCACAATGTGATGCGACCCACCTGTTCAATTGCCTAGGAGGTTATGATAAACTTTACAGTAACATGATGATGATGATGAGGAGGAGGAGGAGGAGGAGGAGACAGTGACAGTGGAGCAGGTCAAGCGCAATGATGATGGCTATATGAAACTCTTCATAGGGCAAACTGATAGAATCAGAACTCAAACACTGAGATATATCTATCAGATACCTTTCCAGATCAATTCTGACTCAAATTACAACTGTTAGTATTTGAGGATATTTAAATAAGAAACAACCTGTAAGTTCAAATCTGAACTGTTTTTGGTCTGCTGAGGGTTTTTGATTTCTCCAGCGGTAGCCCTGATGTCATTCTAGTCTTTCTAAGACTGAAGATGAAGCCCTACTACTGAAGATGAAGCCACATGACACCTGCTGGTAAAGAAGTTGGGCCAGGATGCATCCCAAGGAAAGCTTAGCACACAGAAATAAGATTGCCAGGGAAGTACAGGGGTGAGAGATTGGATAAGGACCTGAAAAGAGGGCAAAGAAAATAAAGCAAGGATAAGACCAAAGCATTTGGTTTACTACATTCTTCAGCAGCGGAGAAAAAGGATTTGTGTCAATGGGAAGAAGCTTCCAAAAGCAGATCATGACCCATTATAGTTATATTCATAGGCATTTTTGATCCCTGACTTTGTACAAAGCTTGGGTTAACTCAAGGGATACAGCATAAACAGACCACAGTGCCTTCCTCGAGATGCTAAAAATAATGCACTGTGATAAGCCTTCGGAAGTGTGAGAGGAATGACAAGCTCTGCCACATGGGTTTTGGAGAAAGATTCATGAAAAGATTTAACATTAAAATAAATTTCAAAGGGTATGTAGGATTTCACTTGAAAGAGAGAAAGGAATTAAAATAACATTCTATCATGTGGGCATGCTGGCACTGTAAATTTATAAGTTATGGTTAGATGCAACAAAATGCCTCAATATAGGGTTTGGTGTCAGACACCAAAATCCTAATTTGGACTCTGTTAATAATAGTGATAGTTTTTTTGGGTTGGCCAAAAAGTACCTTCAGTTTTTAAGTAAAAATAAAAGACACATTTTTCATTTTCACTAAGAACTTTATTCAACAACGTATTCACCCTTTTATTCCACTACCTTCTGCCATTTTTCAGGCAACTTCATAATCCCATCTTCCCAAAATGTTTTATCTTTTTGAGCAAAGAACTCTTCCAGGTACCTTTTACAGTCTTCCAGGGAATTGAAATTTTTTCCATTAAGAGAATTTTGTAAAGATGGAAATAAATGGAAATCCAAAGCTACAAAGTCTGGTGAATATGGAGGATGAATCCGAACTTCCCAGCCAAGCTGTAACAGTTTTTGCCCAGTCATCAAAGAAACATGCAGTCTTGCGTTATCCTGATGGAAGATTATGCATTTTCTGTTGACTAATTCTGGACACTTTTCATCGAGTGCTGCTTTCAGTTGGTCTAACTGGGAGCAGTACTTGTTGGAATTAATCGTTTGGTTTTCTGGAAGGATCTCATAATAGGGAACTCCCTTCCAGTCCCACCAAATACACAACATCACCTTCTTTGGATGAAGGCCGGCCTTTGGTGTGGTTGGTGGTGGTTCATTTCGCTTGCCCTACGATCTCTTCCATCCACATTATTGTACAGTATCCACTTTCATCGCCCATCACAATTTGTTTTAAAAACGGAATGTTTTCATTAGGTTTAAGTAGAGAATCGCCTGCGGAAATATGGTCAAGAAGACTTTTTTTGCTTAACTTATGTGGAACCCAAACGTCAAAGCAATTCACATAACCAAGCTGGTGCAAATGATTTTCAGCGCTTGATCTGGATATTTTAAGTATGTCAGCTATCTCCCTCGTGGTTAATGTTGACTGTTCTCAATTAATGTCTCAATTTGATTGCCATCACCTTCAACTGGTCTACCTGACTGTGGAGCATCATTCAGCGAGAAATCTCCAGCATGAAAATTCACAAACCACTTTTGACACGTTCAATCAGTCACAGCACCTTCTCCATACACTGCACAAATCTTTTTTTGTCTTTCAGTTGCATTTTTACCTTTCTTGGAATAATAAAGCACAATATGCCAAAAATGTTGCTTTTCTTCTTCCATCTTCAGTATTAAAATCGCTACACAAAAATTCACCAATTTTGATGTCTTTTTTAAAATGTACGCTGATATGACAGCTGTCACAATACGATCTAACAAAAATGTTTCAAATTAAGTTAAAGACAACTAAGTGCTACTAAAACCATCTCACGGAAAAAAAACGAACGAAACTTTTGGCTAACCCAATACTTTTCTATACTTGGGGACAATAACATTTATTTCATAGAGCTATAGTGAGGATTCAGTGACATAATACAAAGTGCTTAGCACATTGCCTGCCACATATAAAAGACTTAACATACCATCCCCATTAATACAAGCACCATAACCATTTAGTAAATTCAACAATTATTTAATATAATGATCATACACTCAGACTCAGTAATCCCTTCTCTGGAAATCTTCCCAATGAATTTAATCAAAACATTGAAAATGTAACAAAATGCATAAAGGTAATCATCTTAGTGAAACAACTGAAAGCAACCTAAGTGCCCCAAATTGGTAAAAGCCAAGTACTGCATGGAATAGTTGCCCAAGTGAGCTGTATTTAGCCAAGACACCTAAAATTATACTTACAAAATTATGTACTATATGGAAAATACTTAGGATGCAGTGTTATACTACAAAAATAGTATTCAAAATATATGCATTATTATTGTAGGAATCGAAAAATATACATTGAAAATGATTTGGGAGAAAATATTGCCCGACATTAATGATAATTATGCTACTGTGATGATATTAATGTGCACCTTCTTTTTCTTTTGCTTGATTCAAAATAGGCTTTATAATATGGTTATACTGCATTTATAAGTGCAAATGAAGCATTTGGGATGTGCTGACCTGTATCATCTCCCAATCAAATGAGGGTGTTTATGATGATGTCAGATGACCCATGTCAAAGATGCTGTAGAGGATGGCCTGTGAACCAAATCCATCTAGTCGCCTGTCTGTGCAGCCCAGGAGATCAGAGGGATCTTTACATATTTAACTAGTTGGAGAAAAATCAAAATAATAATAATATTCATGACGTGACAGCTATATGAAATTCAAATTTCAATGTCGATAAATAACGTTTTATTGGAACACAAGCGTTTATATGGCTGCCTTTGCCCAACAATGGCAGGTAAGTAACTGAAACAGAGATCATATGGCCTACAAAGCCTAAAGTAGTTTCAGTCAGCTCTTTTCAGAAAACGTTTGCTGACTCCTGCTATAGGGATCACTTTAACTGAAAACTGATTGAAGTCAAATACCCCTAGTTCAGTCTTAAGGTTCCTTCTAACCTAAAGGTTCTCCTACTCTCTGATAGCTGTCGTCATATAAACAGCAGATGAGAAACCATGGACTTTGAAACAGCAATATAAATTAGACACCCAAAGAGCTCCAAACAGCCAGCAACAAGGAGACTGGCTACAAATAAGGTGGGAACACAAGAAGGGTTAGAGAACAAGTAGCAAAAATAGATCTTGATCCTGAAGCTTCTTTCTGTCCCATCCTCCTGCGTTGTCACTCTTCAAGGACCTTAGGGTGGGCACTTTTAGACTGAACCTAATGGAATTGCTGTTTTTGTAGGTCAAAACCCATCAAACACTGGCAATTTCATACAGTGCAAGTAAACTTTGGGGATAAAACAGCAAAAGCAAATTCTGCCTAATGCAATCCAGCCAAAATAACTACTGATTTAGAAATAGAGTAAATTATCTGATATAAGGAAAATTTAATGAAAGTTAGGTACTCTAGTTAGAAAATGTTTAAAAATGTTTTGTATTCCACAGCGCAGATGAGATACTTTCTTTTGACATTTGAAGGGTTTATATATGCATTTTACTGAATTTTCTATCTCACAAATAGTTCAATGTGAATTTGATTATTTAAAAGTTCACTTGATAGGCTGGTTAAAAAAAGATAAACAATTTTGGTCACAAAAGGAAAGAAATTTATTTTATTTTTTCAAAACTAAATATAGGGGATCTGCTCTTTAGGTCTAGAGGTAGAAATTAGGGAAGTAGGTGAGATAAATGTAGGCTGTTTTTAAAAGGTTATCTATATGTATTATAAATCAAGAAAAGGTGAGAAATCTTGAACTGTAATTGAAGTAGAACCTTAGAAAGATTAATTTTTGCTAAAAAAAAAGGCAGCAAAAGTATGTGATATTGAGCAGGACATAAAGCAACTTCCTTTGTTGCAAATCATTTTTAATCATTTTTGATCTGAAACCCAGGAATACTTTCATGATTATTTGAAAAAATTCAATAACGAATAGCTGGAATTGTGCATAACACACCAAAAAATGAACGTATCCTAGTTAAGAGGGAATTAATTTTGCAAAACAGGGCAAACAAAACTGTGTAACTAAGCTCAAAACATTCCAATCATTGCAAATCTGACTCCATCTGGAATTTCACCAGTAACAGGTCATAAGAATATAGTACTGTTTGATATCCTCCTTCAGCCCATGATGAGGATTCAACGGACCTATTATCTTATCATCTCTGCCTTGTTTTTCCTTACTCTTGCCAGGAGTAAGAGTTTGCTCCTGGTCCATTCTTTCTACATTTCCTCCAGACTCACAATACATATTCCTGAGATTACCAGTAAAAAATAATAATAAAAACTGTCACCTGTCACCACAGAATAAGAAACAGAAAAAAAAATTCAAAGAAAAATGTTAATCCTCCCATTAAGATATCCCATAACGATGTTCCAGCAAATACACAATAATTTGTTTCAATTTTAGGTTGACATTAGTTTTAATGCTAAAAATCTAAATGTATACATTAAATGAATGAGAGTCCCAGTATAGATTTTATCATCAAAGAAAATGTCTATCTTTTTTTTTATTTTTTTATTTTTTAACATCTTTATTGGAGTATAATTGCTTTACAATGGTATGTTAGTTTCAGCTTCACAACAAAATGAATCAGTTATATATATACATATATTCCCATATCTCTTCCCGCTTGCGTCTCCCTCCCTCCCACCCTCCCTATCCCACCCCTCCAGGCGGTCACAAAGCACCGAGCTGATCTCCCTGTGCTATGCGGCTGCTTCCCACTAGCTAACTACCTTACTTTTGGTAGTGTATATATGTCCATGCCTCTTTATCGCTTTGTCACCGTTTACCCTTCCCCCTCCCCATAGCCTCAAGTCCATTCTCTAGTAAGTCTGTGTCTTTATTCCTGTTTCACCCCTAGGTTTTTCATGACATTTTTTTTTTTTAAATTCCATATATATGTGTTAGCATACGGTATTTGTCTCTCTCTTTCTGACTTACTTCACTCTGTATGACAGACTCTAGGTCTATCCACCTCATTACAAATAGCTCAATTTCGTCTCTTTTTATGGCTGAGTAATATTCCATTGTATATGTGTGCCACATCTTCTTTATCCATTCATCCGATGATGGACACTTAGGTTGTTTCCATCTCTGGGCTATTGTAAATAGAGCTGCAATGAACATTTTGGTACATGACTCTTTTTGAATTATGGTTTTCTCAGGGTATATGCCCAGTAGTGGGATTGCTGGGTCATATGGTAGTTCTATTTGTAGCTTTTTAAGGAACCTCCATACTGTTCTCCACAGTGGCTGTATCAATTTACATTCCCACCAACAGTGTAAGAGGGTTCCCTTTTCTCCACACCCTCTCCAGCATTTATTGTTTCTAGATTTTTTGACTGTGGCCATTCTGACTGGTGTGAGATGATATCTCATTGTAGTTTTGATTTGCATTTCTCTAATGATTAGTGATGTTGAGCATTCTTTCATGTGTTTCTTGGCACTCTGTATATCTTCTTTGGAGAAATGTCTATTTAGGTCTTCTGCCCATTTTTGGATTGGGTTGTTTGTTTTTTTGTTATTAAGCTGCATGACCTGCTTATAAATTTTGGAGATTAATCCTTTGTCCGTTGCTTCATTTGCAAATATTTTCTCCCATTCTGAGGGTTGTCTTTTGGTCTTCTTTATGGTTTCCTTTGCTGCACAAAAGCTTTTAAGTTTCATTAGGTCCCATTTGTTTACTTTTGTTTTTATTTCCATTTCTCTAGGAGGTGGGTCAAAAAGGACCTTGCTGTGATTTATGTCATAGAGTGTTCTGCCTATGTTTTCCTCTAAGAGTTTGATAGTTTCTGGCCTTACATTTAGGTCTTTAATCCATTTTGAGCTTATTTTTGTGTATGGTGTTAGGGAGTGATCTAATCTCATACTTTTACATGGACCTGTCCAGTTTTCCCAGCACCACTTATTGAAGAGGCTGTCCTTTCTCCACTGTACATTTCTGCCTCCTTTGTCAAAGATAAGGTGACCATATGTGCGTGGGTTTATCTCTGGGCTTTCTATCCTGTTCCATTGATCTATCTTTCTGTTTTTGTGCCAGTACCATACCGTCTTGATAACTGTAGCTTTGTAGTATAGTCTTAAGTCTGGGAGCCTGATTCCTCCAGTTCCTTCTTTCGTTCTCAAGATTGCTTTGGCTATTCGGGGTCTTTTGTGTTTCCATACAAATTGCAAAATTTTTTGTTCTAGTTCTGTGAAAAATGCCAGTGGTAGTTTGATAGGGATTGCATTGAATCTATAGATTGCTTTGGGTAGTAGAGTCATTTTCACAATGTTGATTCTTCCAATCCAAGAACATGGTATATCTCTCCATCTATTTGTATCATCTTTAATTTCTTTCATCAGTGTCTTATAATTTTCTGCACACAGATCTTTTGTCTCCTTAGGTAGGTTTATTCCTAGATATTTTATTCTTTTTGTTGCAATGGTAAATGGGAGTGTTTTCTTGATTTCACTTTCAGATTTTTCATCATTAGTATATAGGAATGCCAGAGATTTCTGTGCATTAATTTTGTATCCTGCCACTTTACCAAATTCATTGATTAGCTCTAGTAGTTTTCTGGTAGCATCTTTAAGGTTCTCTATGTATAGGATCATGTCATCTGCAAACAGTGACAGCTTTACTTCTTCTTTTCCGATTTGGATTCCTTTTATTTCCTTTTCTTCTCTGATTGCTGTGGCTAAAACTTCCAAAACTATGTTGAATAAGAGTGGTGAGAGTGGGCAACCTTGTCTTGTTCCTGATCTTAGTGGAAATGCTTTCAGTTTTTCACCATTGAGGATGATGTTTGCGGTGGGCTTGTCATATATGGCCTTTATTATGTTGAGGAAAGTTCCCTCTATGCCTACTTTCTGCAGGGTTTTTATCACAAATGGGTGTTGAATTTTGTCAAAAGCTTTCTCTGCATCTATTGAGATGATCATATGGTTTTTCTCCTTCAGTTTGTTAATATGGTTTATCACATTGATAGATTTGCGTATATTGAAGAATCCTTGCATTCCTGGAATAAACCCCACTTGATCATGGTGTATGATCCTTTTAATGTGCTGTTGGATTCTGTTTGCTAGTATTTTGTTGAGGATTTTTGCATCTATGTTCATCAGTGATATTGGCCTGTAGTTTTCTTTCTTTGTGACATCCTTGTCTGGTTTTGGTATCAAGGTGATGGTGGCCTCGTAGAAGGAGTTTGGGAGTGTTCCTCCCTCTGCTATATTTTGGAAGAGTTTGAGAAGGATAGGTGTTAGCTCTTCTCTAAATGTTTGATAGAATTCGCCTGTGAAGCCATCTGGTCCTGGGCTTTTCTTTGTTGGAAGATTTTTAATCACAGTTTCAATTTCAGTGCTTGTGATTGGTCTGTTCATATTTTCTATTTCTTCCTGATTCAGTCTTGGCAGGTTGTGCATTTCTAAGAATTTGTCCATTTCTTCCAGATTGTCCATTTTATTGGCATAGAGTTGCTTGTAGTAATCTCTCATGATCTCTTTTATTTCTGCAGTGTCAGTTGTTACCTCTCCTTTTTCATTTCTATTTCTATTGATTTGAGTCTTCTCCCTTTTTTTCTTGATGAGTCTGGCTAGTGGTTTATCTATTTTGTTTATCTTCTCAAAGAACCAGCTTTTAGTTTTATTGATCTTTGCTATTGTTTCCTTCATTTCTTTTTCATTTATTTCTGATCTGATTTTTATGATTTCTTTCCTTCTGCTAGCTTTGGGGTTTTTTTGTTCTTCTTTCTCTAATTGCTTGAGGTGCAAGGTTAGGTTGTTTATTCGAGATGTTTCCTGCTTCTTAAGGTGGGCTTGTATTGCTATAAACTTCCCCCTTAGAACTGCTTTTGCTGCATCCCACAGGTTTTGGGTCGTTGTGTCTCCATTGTCATTTGTTTCTAGGTATTTTTTGATTTCCTCTTTGATTTCTTCAGTGATCACTTCATTATTAAGTAGTGTATTGTTTAGCCTCCATGTGTTTGTATTTTTTACAGATCTTTTCCTGTAATTGATATCTAGTCTCATGGCGTTGTGGTCAGAAAAGATACTTGATACAATTTCAATTTTCTTAAGTTTACCAAGGCTTGATTTGTGACCCAAGATATGATCTATCCTGGAGAATGTTCCATGAGCACTTGAGAAAAATGTGTATTCTGTTGTTTTTGGATGGAATGTCCTATAAATATCAATTAACTCCATCTCGTTTAATGTATCATTTAAAGCTTGTGTTTCCTTATTTATTTTCATTTTGGATGATCTGTCCATTGGTGAAAGTGGGGTGTTAAAGTCCCCTACTATGAATGTGTTACTGTCGATTTCCCCTTTTATGGTTGTCAGTATTTGCCTTATGTATTGAGGTGCACCTATGTTGGGTGCATAAATATTTACAATTGTTATATCTTCCTTTTGGATCGATCCCTTGATCATTATGTAGTGTCCTTCTTTGTCTCTTCTAATAGTCTTTGTTTTAAAGTCTATTTTGTCTGATATGAGAATTGCTACTCCAGCTTTCTTTTGGTTTCCATTTGCATGAAATACCTTTTTCCATCCCCTTACTTTCAGTCTGTATGTGTCTCTAGGTCTGAAGTGGGTCTCTTGTAGACAGCAAATATATGGGTCTTGTTTTTGTATCCATTCAGCCAATCTGTGTCTTTTGGTGGGAGCATTTAGTCCATTTACATTTAAGGTAATTATCGATATGTGTGTTCCTATTCCCATTTTCTTAATTGTTTTGGGTTCGTTATTGTAGGTCCTTTCCTTCTTTTGTGTTTCTTGCCTAGAGAAGTTCCTTTAGCAGTTGTTGTAGAGCTGGTTTGGTGGTGCTGAACTCTCTCAGCTTTCGCTTGTCTGTAAAGGTTTTAATTTCTCCATCAAATCTGAATGAGATCCTTGCTGGGTAGAGTAATCTTGGTTGCAGGTTTTTCTCCTTCAACACTTTCAATATGTCCTGCCACTCCCTTCTGGCTTGCAGAGTTTCTGCTGAAAGATCAGCTGTTAACCTTATGGGGATTCCCTTGTGTGTTATTTGTTGTTTTTCCCTTGCTGCTTTTAATATGTTTTCTTTGTATTTAATTTTTGACAGTTTGATTAATATGTGTCTTGGCGTATTTCTCCTTGGATTTATCCTGTATGGGACTCTCTGTGCTTCCTGGACTTGATTAACTATTTCCTTTCCCATATTAGGGAAGTTTTCAACTAGAATCTCTTCAAATATTTTCTCAGTCCCTTTCTTTTTCTCTTCTTCTTCTGGAACCCCTATAATTCGAATGTTGGTGCGTTTAATGTTGTCCCAGAGGTCTCTGAGACTGTCCTCAGTTCTTTTCATTCTTTTTTCTTTATTCTGCTCTGCAGTAGTTATTTCCACTATTTTATCTTCCAGGTCACTTATCCGTTCTTCTGCCTCAGTTATTCTGCTATTGATCCCATCTAGAGTACTTTTAATTTCATTTATTGTGTTGTTCATCGTTGCTTGTTTCATCTTTAGTTCTTCTAGGTCCTTGTTAACTGATTCTTGCAATTTGTCCATTCTATTGTCCATTCTATCTCCAAGATTTCGGATCAACCTTACTATCATTATTCTGAATTCTTTTTCAGATAGACTGCCTATTTCCTCTTCATTTGTTAGGTCTGGTGGGTTTTTATCTTGCTCCTTCATCTGCTGTGTGTTTTTCTGTTTTTTCATTTTGCTTATCTTACTGTGTTTGGGGTCTCCTTTTTTGCAGGCTGAAGGTTCGTAGTTCCTGTTGTTTTTTGTGTCTGTCCCCAGTGGCTAAGGCTGGTTCAGTGGGTTGTGTAGGCTTCCTGGTGGAGGGGACTAGTGCCTGTGTTCTGGTGGATGAGGCTGGATCTTGTCTTTCTGGTGGGCAGGTCCACGTCTGGTGGTGTGTTTTGGGGTATCTGTAGACTTATTATGATTTTGGGCAGCCTCTCTGCTAATGGGTGGGGTTGTGTTCCTGTCTTGCTAGTTGTTTGGCATAGGATGTCCAGCACTGTAGCTTGCTGGTCATTGAGTGAAGCTGGGTGCTGGCGTTGAGATGGAGATCTCTGGGAGATTTTCGCCGTTTGATATTATGTGCAGCTGGGAGGCCTCTTGTGGACCAGTGTCCTGAAGTTGGCTCTCCCACCTCAGAGGCACAGCACTGACTCCTGGCTGCAGCACCAAGAGCCTTTCATCCACAGGGCTCCTTAATTTGGGATGATTGGTTGTCTATTCAGGTATTCCACAGATGCAGGGTATATCAAGTTGATTGTGGAGCTTTAATCCGCTGCTTCTGAGGCTGCTGGGAGAGATTTCCCTTTCTCTTCTTTGTTCTCACAGTTCCCAGGGGCTCAGCTTTGGATTTGGCCCCGCCTGTGCCTGTAGGTCGCCAGAGGGCGTCTGTTCTTTGCTCAGACAGGACGGGGTTAAAGGAGCCGCTGATTCGGGGGCTCTGGCTCACCCAGGCCGGGGGGTAGGGAGGGTCACGGAGTGCGGGGCGGGCCTGCAGCGGCAGAGGCCGGCGTGACGGCGTGACGCTGCAGCCTGAGGCGCGCCGAGCGCTCTCCCGAGGGAGCCGTCCCTGGATCCCGGGACCCTGGCAGTGGCGGGCTGCACAGGCTCCCCGGAAGGGCGCGTGGCTAGTGACCTGTGTTCGCACAGAGGCCTCCTGGCTGCGGCAGCAGCGGCCTTAGCGTCCCATGTCCGTCTCCGGGCTCCGCACTCTTAGCCGCGGCTCGCGCCCGTCCCTGGAGCTCTCCCAAGCAGCGCTCTTAATCCCCTCTCCTCGTGCACCAGGAAACAAAGAGGGACGTAAAAGTCTCTTGCCTCTTCGGCAGCTCCAGACCCCTCCCCGGACTCTCTCCCGGCCAGCCGCGGCGCACCAACGCCCCGCAGGCTGTATTCACGCCGCCAACCTCAGTCCTCTCCCGGCGCTCCGACAAAAGCCGGAGCCTCAGCTCCCAGTCCCGCCCGCCCCAGCGGGCGAGCAGACAAGCCTCTCGGCTGGTGAGTGCCGGTCGGCCCGATCCTCTGCGCTGGAATCTGTCCGCTTTGCCCTCCGCACCCCTGTTGCTGTGCTCTTCTCCGTGGCTCCCAAGCTCCCCCACTCCGCCTCCCGAAGTCTCCACCCACGAAGGGGCTTCCTAGTGTGTGGACACTTTTCCTCCTTCACAGCTCTCTCCCGCTGGTGCAGGACCCGTCCCTATCCTTTTGTCTCTGTTTAGTTTTTTCTTTTGCCCTAACCAGGTACGTGGGGGGTTCCTTGCCTTTTGGGAGGTCTGAGGTCTTCTGCCAGCGTTCAGTAGGTGCTCCGTAGGAGTTGTTTCACGCGTAGATGTATTTCTGGTGTATCTGTGGAGAGGAAGGTGATCTCCGCGTCTTACTCTTCCGCCATCTTCCTGTCTATCGTTTTTATGTGCAGAAGAGTTATGTAAATTTGTAAGTCAAATGTATCTTGGTTATAAAAATACAACCACTGCAGTGCTGTTTTTTCACAATTACTGGTCCAATTATAGTAATCAGACAGGTGAATCAAATCTAAGAAAGAGATTCAATGGCCCAGTTTCTAAATAGAATTTAGAAAGATGACCTCTAGACTTTTTATTTAATGAGGCCAGGATCACTTTCCATCCCCCCACCCGAAACTAAACACACACACACACATGCACGCACACACGCCAAGTTTAATATACTGGATAAAACATGGAAAACTAATATGTAGAAGACTTCATAGATATTCAAGTCTAGGAGGACCTATGTTAGATATCACTGTGAAAATGTTGTCTTTTAATGTTATTTAATGTATATTTCTTACTGTTAATCCTCTTTTTTTTTAAGATGGAAAGTTTTCAATTCATTTCACATACTTCAGAAAAGTACCATTTGTTTTACAACCAGAAAATTAGTTTGCTGCACCAGGCCCTCCAATAAATTACTCATTTGATGATAACACTGATAATCTGTGAGCGTGTTTTTCCCCTCTCTAGAAAAGTCTAGTTTTTCCAAATCACTGGTTAGATAGTAAATATTAAGAATTGTTTTAAAGAAGAAAGACTTGAACATTTTAATGCCTGCCTGAAGTAAGGGAGAACCTTAAGAGTTCATTTCAAACCAGAGCTTAGCTTGCCAGGCAGAGAATGCAACAGTTCATGCTTTGGCCTTAACGGCAGCGGGCCCTGCTTTCAAAGTTCAAAATAATAATTGCTTTTGGACCCATTCCTTTCATCAAGTGTATAAAAATTTCTTCATCTATATTCCATTTGGCCCCAAATAACTGAACTGGCTTATTTTTATAAATTTGTGAATCCAACCATAAATGTAATCAAGGAACGAGGGCCCACGGAAATCTCTAGCCCTGGCCTAGTGTTTTCAAAGTGATATGAAGTCCTGAGCTCCTGTAGGTGGGGGCAATTCAGCCCAGCGTGATGGGTGATCTGCATGTAAATAACCCAGCCACTCCAGCTTGCAAAGAGAGTAAGTTCTGTTGCTCCTTTGGCGGGCCCGTTGGCTCAGTGTGTACACTGACACAACATGCTTGACTTCTGAAAAACTGTAGCTTCCATTTAAAAAAAGGAATAAGAACATCCAAACCCATTTCTCAATGGCACACCCGATTTTAAAATATGCTGAAGCTAAGGCGGAGGTGAAATATCTTTTGAGTTTATTCTGTAGACAGAATTCCTTTTCTGCATTCTGTGGGCATGTGCAAGGTCTAATTCTCGGGAGAGTGCATTATGCAGTTGGCAGGCTGACACTTTTCTTTTAGATGTTAACTATTTCACACAGAAACAAAACTCAACTATTTAAAATTAATTTGCACTCGACATCATCTTTTAAAGGCATTAAGGAAAAAAGGGGGTTTTCACTTAAAAATTACTAAAATTTAGAAATAAAGCGTCACCAAGATTCAGTACAAATGCTACCAACTGGTACTACAGATAACTCTTTGGTAGGACATCATTTACATAGACATAAATACATAGTTATATTTATAAAGGGACATAGGATACCACTTTCCAGAGTGCTATCTACTTGTCTTTCTTTCCATAATAAACAACATAATATTTTCTTGTCTTTCTTTCCATAATAAACAATTTTGAATCTATCTTTAGGTTCACAATTTTCATTTTCAAAAGAAGAAGAAAACACATTGTAAAATTCCACTTGTAAGTTTGAGAAACCAAGAAAGCTTCAGAAAATTCAGAAATGTAGAACAATAAGAGAGAATGTGACTTTAATATAGTAAAGGCACGATCAAAACATCACTGGCAAGATTTAGTTAAGATCACAGAATAAACTGACAGAAATGAAGCAGCATGGCTCAAAAATTCATCAGTTAAAAATAAAAGACGGCAAAAGACCCAGCATTGCCAACACAGTATTGAAGAACAACATTGAACAACTGATGCTACCTGGCTTCAAGACTTACTGTAAAGCTACAGTAGTCAAGACAGTGTGGTATGGGTAAAAGAACAGACAAACAGATCACTGGAATGGAACAGAGAGCCCAGACATAGATCCACATAAATATATGTCAACTGATCTTCGTTTGAAAAGGAACAAAGGTAATACAATGGAGCAAAGTCTTTTCAACAAATGATGCTGGAACAACTCAACTGGACATTCACATGCAAAACAGTAAATCTACATACAGGGCTTACACCATTCACAAAAAGTAACTCAAAATGGATCACAGACCTAAATACAAAATGCAGAACATAAGACCCCTAGAGGATAATGTAGGAGAAAACCTAGGTGACCTTAGGCATGGCGACAGCTTTTAGCTACAACACTAACAGCATCATACATGAAAGAAATAACTGATAAGCTAGACGTCATTAAAATTAAAAACTTCTTCTTTGTGAAAGAAAATGCCAAGAGAATGAGAAGACAAGTCACTGACTAGATGAAAATACTTGCAAAACACATACGATAAAAGACTCTTAAAACTCAATACTAGGAAAATAAAACAACCTAATTTTAAAATGGGCCAGATACCTTAACAGACATCTCACCGAAGAAGATATACAGTTGTTAAATAAGCAAAAAGATGTTCCATGTCATATGTCATCAGAGAAATACAAATTAAAACAAGGATGAGATACCATTACACACCTAACAGAACGGTCAAAATCCAAAACGCTGACAGCACCAAATGTGAAATGACAGGAACTCTCATTCATTGCTGGCAGGGGCGGCGGGGCGGGGGGGAATGCAAAATGGTACGGCCACTTTGTTCTTACAAAACTAAACACACTCTTACCAATCCAGTAATCTCACCCCTTGGCATTTACTCAAAGGAACTGAAAACTTATGTCCATACAAAAACCTGCACATCACGTTTACAGCAGCTTTATTCAGAATTGCCAAAACTTGGAAGCAAACAAGATGTCCTTCAATAGATGAATAGATAAATAAGCTGCGGTATGTCCAGACAATGGAATTTTAGTGCTAAAAATAAATGAGCTATCATGGAGAAAACTTGTATACATATTATCAAGTGAAGGAAGCCAGTCTGAAAAGGCTACATACAGTATAACCCCAACTACATGACATTCTAGAAACAGCAAAGGCAAAACTAGGGAGACAGTAAAAAGACCAATGGTTGCCGGGGGCTGGGGGCTGGGGTGCTGCAGGGATAAACAGGCAGAGCATAGAGGACGTTTAGGACAATGAAAATACTTTGTATGATACTATAATGATGACCGTATGTCATTATACATTTGACCAAACCCACAGAATGTACAGCACCAAGAATGAACCCTCATATAAAATATGGACTTTGGGCAATTATGATGGCAAATACAGGTTCACCAATTCCAACAAATGTGCAACTCTGGTGGGGGATGCTAATAATGGGGGAGGCTGTGCGTATATGGAGGCCGGGAATATATGGGAACTCTCTCTACCTTCCTCTCAGTTTTGCTGTGAACTTAAAACTGTTCTAAAATCATTAAGTCTTCAAAAATTAAGAAAGAAAAGAAAGTTGTTTGATTAGATTAAGTCAGCTTAATACCTCAGATTTACTATCAGTTTGCTATTAGGACAAGAAATGCATCTATTATTATTTCTAAATAAGATATGGATTTTGATAAAAATAAAGGCTTTTGCTTTGATAATTCTAAAAATAACCTACATTCCAAACTTTTCCTATTACAACATGTGTCATTCTGACATAAGGTAAACTTTTACTTCCATGTAATTAAAGAATAATAGGATCTATGGTATGTGAATTAGATCTCAGTAAAACTGTTGCTAAAAACAAATAAATAAACAGGGGGAAAGAAGAAGAACAGGGTCTGTTTTTCTAGGAAAAATAAATCAGGACTAATGAAAATCAATATGTGAAGGTAAGCCTATGAGATTTCCAAAAGGGAACTGTATGAGGGAAATTACATGTTTTATAAATTATCATGTTAATCATTCAACTACTCGAAGCCTCTCATTGGTATTGAATGGAATTAAATAAATGGAATTAATAAATTATATCTGACTATGTAAAAATGAATCTTACATCTTACTATGTAAAGATGAATGTTACATATCTGTAGTTTATTAACGGAGCAGCCTCTGAATAAAAGATTCCAACTCACTAAATTTTCACACCATATAAATATTTTAAATACAATAAAATATACATCAACCTTCTCTTTTACATTATTTTCACATAAGCATTCAGGGATGTGTTATTTGGTGGGTTCAGTTTAATTTTTAAAATATATTTTAATGGGCTTTTTTTGAGTCACTGGAGCCCTGGAGACTCATTTAAAAGAAAATTTCTTGAATACTGGACCTGCATATTATTGATTTTATGAATCAGTCATGAGCAAGAATGAAAGGGGATACCTTTTTAGGGGATTTTTGAAATAAATCACTAATTTCAATTTTGAAAATAAGCGACAAGTCCTGTAAATAATGACAAGTGTTATGCACAGTAGTTATACAATTGGATGCTAAAAGCTAAAATAGTTTTCAAGGTAGTACAAAAAGAGTAAGTCATTACATTCTGTTGCTTTATTCTGTTTTCACTGCCCAGTGATCTTTTGAATGTGCCTATAATGGGAAGTGGTGATACTGTGATTTATAAGAAATATATATTTGATCATTCAGATATATATTTCTCATATATATTTGGTCTTTGTCCATAGGTCGTGGCTCACGACTCCCAAAATCCTTGCAATTTCCTAAGTGATGAGAGTGATAAAGGCGTCTTTGGTTAGGTGAATGACGTGACTTCTTTTGGAAGCACTTAAGAATGAGGGCTGGTTGCCAAGAACATCAACCATGTGATCAGACGGTTGGAACCTTCAGTCCCATCCGTGACCTCTGGGGAGGGAAGAGGGGCTGGAGATTGAGTTCACTCACCAATGGTCTATGATTTTATCAGTCATGCTTACGTAAGGAAGCTTCCACAAAAACCTGAAAGGACAGGGTTTTGGGTTGATGAGCACGTGGAGATCTGGGGTGCGTGACATGCCCGGAGAGAACATGGAAGCTCTGCACCCTTTCCCCATCCCTTGCCCTGTGTGTCTCTTCCATCTGGCTATTCCTCAGATATATCCTTTTATAATAAACCAGTGATAACCAGTAAGTAACATGTTTCTCTGAGTTCTCTGAGCCGTTCTAGTAGATTAGTCGAAGCTGAGGAGAGAGTCTTGGGAACCTCTAATTTATAGCCAATCCGTTAGAAGCACAGGTAACAATCTGGGCTCATGACTGGCATCTGAAGGCGGGGAGCACAGACTTGTAGGACTAAACCGTTAACCTATGGAATCTGATGCTACCTTCGGGAGGACAGTGGAAGAATTGCGCTGAATTCTCAGACACACTTGCTGATGTATGAGAACTGCTTGTTGGTGTGGGGGAAGCCCTCCACCACATGTTGGAAATTGGGTGCTCAGAACAACAAAAAGAGAAGTGAAACAGACTTCTTCTCATACTTTCAAGGGTGCCCGACTAAATTCTAATAAATGTGTCTCAAACTCCTTGTCTTTATCTGAGGATAGCTGAATTCTAAATTCTAATAAATGTGTCTCAAACTCCTTGTCTTTATCTGAGGGTAGCTGAATCGTAGAGTTTATAGATTATTCTCATCTATCCATTACATTGTTCAGATACCTATGATGCAATCACTGTGAACCATCCCCCTCCCCGTCCCTCCCCCCAATACATGATGCAGCAGCACTGGGGTTGAGAATAAAGCCAGACCTGGTTCTAAATTCAGATGCTGCCATTTACTAAATGGAGGACTGGCAAGTTATTTCATCACTTTAAACTGCATTTTCTTCAACTGTACAACAGAACCTCTTCTCATGGTGGTGTTGTGAGGATTGAATGGTGGGAAAAAAAAATGAACCAAAAGTACTTAGCAGAGAGAGCATTCACTAAGTGTTCCTTTTTATTGACATTTTTCACATTATGCCAAGGAGTTGACTGCTATAGGAAAATGAGCTGTTAGCGTAAAACCAACATTATTTTCCTTTCTCCAAAGTTAGCAGCATCTTAATGTTCTAAAAATATTTCAAATACATTTTTGGTATAACATCACCTAGATATAAGCCAAGGTTTTATTTATTTGGGGGAAATTGTTTTCTGTAGTGGCTTCTAAATGCATGTTTAGAGTCACTCTGTGCAGGTCAAAAGCAACAGTGAAAACCATATCCTGTGTCCGATCAGACCAATATTCAGGCTAGGATGAGATAGGTGCTTTCTTCTCTTTCCTCCTCTTAACACAGCTCTCATTTCCTGGTAGATCAGTGAGACAATGAAGCACTCAAGAAAATTTTCAGCAATTGAAACTATAATTGCAAAACAACTAAAATGTCTAAAGTGGTTGTTACTTGGCTGAATTTCCCTTTTTCTCATTTCTTTTCAGATTTGTTATCCTTAGAGGTTCTACTATATATATATATATATATATATATATATATATAGTTATTCAATTAATTCCAATAGGGTTAGAGGTTCACAGAGAATATTTAGAAAATGAGCATACATTCATTCTGTCAATATAAATGCTTGGAATTAAGACTGAGGATCTAAACAGCATGAGAGGAATTTTCTTCTTCCTCTTTTAAAAGCAATTTACAAAAGATTTTGTACTGTCAAAAGGCAGACTAATAAGCCCAGACTGTGAAATCCTCGTTTATGAGAAAAGCAGAGATATCAGAGTGGACATTTTTCTGAGGTGCCGTATGTAACTTGAAGGATAGAGAAATCAAACCCACAATTGGTAGCCTCTTTAGATTTATACTTTTTTCTAAAACCTGGACCAAAGTGGCAAAGATCCTGTTGTGTTTCCCTGGTCAGGCTTGGAAATCCCCAAAGGTTTAAAACTTGCTGACTGCTAAGTTATCTGATTTCACTTAACCTCCAATCCACTTCTGTGCTAAAGAATGGTCTTTAAATGCATCTGCATAATACAGAGAAGAGAGAAAATGCCAGCTGTGGACTTCACGCATCTGTCTACATATCTAACCACTGATGGTATTGACATGACAATTAACGAAGCTGTGCCAATTCAGCTGAAAAATTAGGGAGCTACAAGTCACTTCTATTCCAGAATTACTTTTTAATCATTTAATTATTCTTTTCCTAATTCAGGAATGGTGAGCGTAGGTGGACATCTCTTCTAAGTATGTAAATTGTGATTATAATAATTAAAGGAAAAATGGTTCAAACTTTTCATTCATATAAGAATGACTTTTTTACTTGCCAAGTATGAGCATATCTCAACATTTTCAATAGTTTACGATGCTGATTTCCTTAAAGTTCTATCTAGAAATAAATTAACAAATGCATATACGAATAAAACAAGAATTCTGCTTCCTGTAGTGGTGGACTAGATAATTCAGAACAATCTTCCGACTGAGAATCTCTATCAAAAAAAGAATACAACTTAAAAACGACTCTGCCTGAAGGCAATGAAAAGGTAAAAAAAAGAATGAAGAATTCCTAGGAAATAGGAAAAAAAAATAGGCAAAGGGAAGTGATGATCCTAGAATTTAGGGCCCATTTTACTCCAAGAGACTGGTTCTTTTCAATGTGAAGAGACTGAGAGGCTCTGAGGGTGATCCTGCAGTGGACAGCCTTGATGGACAAAGGCTACAAGGATGTGTGTCTAAGACCAGTGAACAGACTGTTGGGGGAGCCCTGGTAAACCTGCTACTTTGGGATTATAGACAAATAGATATAGATATATAGATATATATGGATAGATATAGATGCTATAGTCAATGAGCAAGGGTAAACCAGAAGTATGCAGAAGTATGTATTGAAGTTCAGTGTTTAGTTATCTCAATCTCTGCTGAAATGGCTCTTATAGCAGAAGCAATGTGAATTCTCTTTGGAGAAAGATAACATCTTCCTAGGTCTCAATGTGCTTTCTTAAAACATTTTTGCAGACATGATGTCCAGTTCACCATAAGAGCATTCAGCAAAGTATGGTCAGAAGAAACTGACATTTATTTAATAAAAGTTATTTACTAAAAGGCTGCAAGATGCATTACACTGATTAAATGTTAAAAGCTTTTACCTTGCTACTGAAACAAGGCAAGAGGTCCTGTATTGTCCTTCCTATACAATGCTATTCTGCACAGTTACTAGACTTTGGCATTATTGGCATTAGAGGTCTGGCAGTCTTTGTTGTGGAGGGTTGTCCTCTGCATTGCAGATATTTAGCAACATACCTAGCTTCTATCCCTAGATGCTGGTAGGATCTTTCAGTCGTGAAAACCAAAAATGTCTACACATTGTCAAATCTCTTCTAGGGGGCTAAATTGCCCTGAGTTGAGAACTAGTGCTCTACGGGAAGGTCCAGCTGGTAAAATAAGGCAAAAAGAGAGAACGAGACAAAGAAAGAGAGAGAAAAAGAAAGGAAGGAGGGAAGGAGGGAGGGAGGGAGAGAGGAAGGAAGGAAGGAAGGAGGGAAGGAAGGAAAAGGAAAGGAAATAAGGGAAGAAGGGGAGAGAGGGGGAGGGATAGGGGAAGAGGGGAGAGAGAGGGGGAGAGAGAGAGAGAGAGAGAGTGTGCAAGCGCACGAGCTTGAAAACTCCAGAATAACTTTAATGCAGGATGGGCAAGACTTCTACACAGAAAACTATAAAACATTTAGAAAATGTAAAGAAGAGCTAGTAAATATTAAAGTCTTAGAACACTTAAGTGCTCTACATTGTGAAAATCAGCTTACTAAATATTGTATCAAGTACTGGAATATTTGAAAATTGAGTACTGTAAAGTACTGAAATACTCTACACTAAAATATTATGTCTCCTCAAATTGATCAATAGATTCAATACACAAAGACAACCAATGAATGTAAAAATGGAGAAAGGGTCTAAATAGTCGTATCAAGAAAGATACCAAATGGTCAATAAATATATAAAACGGTGGCTGCCCTCATTAGTTACCAAGGAAATGCATATTGAAACTCGAATGAAATAAAACCAGTACCTACCCATAAGAAAAGCTAAAATTAAAATGACTGAAAGTGTTTACTAGAATGCAGAGTAACAGCAACTCTCATAAACACTGGGTGAGAGTATAAATTGATAAAACCACTTTGGCAAACAGGCTGACTTTATCTACTGAGGCTGAAAATGTACAATTCCACATCTAGATATATACCCAACAGGTAAGCATGTGCTTGTGAATCGAAACAGACATGTCCAAGTTTGTCCAAGAACATAAGAGCCAGAAACAGGAAATAATCCAAATATTTGTCATCGCTAGAATGGATAAGTAAATTATGGTATCTTGATACCATGGAACACTAAATATGAATAAAATGAGCAAACTACAGCTATGCAAAAACATGGATGACTCTTCTAAACATAACACCCAGAGAAAAGGCTACACACAAGAGGATACATACTGTGTGATTCCATTTATATATAGCTCAAAAACAAGAACTAAACTATAACATTTGGAGACGCTTGCTTAGGAAGTAAAACTCTAATGAAAAGTAAGGAAGTGGTTTCAGTACAATTCAAGATAGTGTCTTCCTTTGGTGGGACACAGAGGTAAGCAACTAGGAAAGTCATGATGGGGCTCCTTGGGCAGCTGGTGATCTATTCCTTGAACTGAAGGAGTCAAATGCAAATACATTGAGCTGCTCGGGGTGTGTATGTGTGCACGTGTACGTGAGCACGGTTCTGTGCGAATCTTTATTTCACTATAGAAAAGATATAAAATAAAGCAGATAAGCAAAATGCCATGGCTATAAAGTTTCTAAATCTCTGAAAATTACTTTGAGTTTTACACTTAAAGTTAATTTCTTTTGCTTTGATGCATTACTCCTTTAATGATTATCTACTTGAGGATAGTAAGGGGAAAAAAAAACAGATAAGAAGTGACAGGGGATAGTATGATTAATATAAATAAGCAACCCGAAACAAAAATAAAAAATATCAAACCCAGAAATAAAAGATTAAATAAAACAACAGGTTAAACACACGTTAGGCATAAATAAATAATAGGAAAATCATAACCCTCACTCCTACCTAGATTATTTTCTTCCAAGTCTACCTACCTGAGCATGAGCCACCATCTAAAACTTTATGGCATCATGAGCCAGAAAGTCTCTCTTAAATCATGAATATTCATCTTTGGGAAGTAACACACACTCACCTATAAACTCTTTAATTTCTTTATCATATTAGCTAGTCAACTAGCAACACCTACTAAGGAAGTTCTGATTGAGAAGGAAAAGACAAACTTTAGTATAAGTTCTTTGAGGTTAGGAATCATGTCTTCCCTTTTGTCCTCCAGGTTTCCATCTTGGATTACAGTGTGAAGCAAAGATTATAAGGGTAAGAGGGTACCAAATCCAATTCTGCTCTCTCTAGGATAGTCATTTAAACTTTTCCAGACTAGAGTTCAGTGTTGAACAAAAGGTCTTTTTAGACAGGCCAGGACAATGGGGCCATTTTAAGAGCACACAAGATGGTAGAAGTGGGCTGAAAGAGTCTTCTATCATACAAGACGTTTAGCAGGTAAATGGCTCTCTGTGGTTGTTCTTCAACATGCCTTAGTATCTCCTTCTGTTCTTGGCACAACCTTTTATCTTTTTTCAAGGTTGGAGACTTTTTCTTTTACATTCAGAGCAAAGCCTGAAGTAGGTCTTCACTAGACGTTCTAGAATAATTACTTCCTCTTGACTACCAGGTGGCCAACCCGTATAAGACTTACATTCAAGTCAACACCCACTGAACAGATTCTTAAAATAAATGAAAGTACATCCCAGCCTTGGAGACGATGATGTGTCCAGAGTCCCAGCTAACAGTGAGATGCCAGTACCAGGCAAGCAAATGTGTCCAGTGAGCAGGCAAGAAGCCGGCACATGGCGGACGTTAGGAGCGGGACATTTCACTCTGTATTTTGCAGATGGCAAAATGTGCTAAGAAGCTATATGTCCTGATCTAAGAATCTAGCTTAGGCCGCAATGGAAAATAAGACACTTCCTTTGAGTTTTAACCCATCAAGCCCAACTGCCAAAAAGTTCAATAGAGAGAAATAGAAAATAATCTAATCTGTCAGGGATTTTATTAGCTTCCCTTAAGCGATATCTGAGGGCTCTGATATACCCATGAAACCGCCACAGTCAAATAAAATAAAATTGACAATTGAGGAAAGCCAGGCTAGAGTTTCAAACAGCCATTCTGCCTCTGCTTCTAAGATTCCCCTCTCATCTCAGGTCATAGGGAGGTGTGAAAGAAGGCAAGCAGACAAAATGCCTCAGGCAGCCCTCGCAAATAAAGAGGGACTAAAGAGGACATTCAAAAGTTGGTCACTTCATGACCTTTTTTTTTTTTTTCCTTAGATTCCATATATATGTGTTAGCATACGGTATTTGTTTTTCTCTTTCTGACTTACTTCACTCTGTATGACAGACTCTAGGTCCATCCACCTCACTACAAATATCTCAATTTTGTTTCTTTTTATGGCTGAGTAATATTCCATTGTATATATGTGCCAAAAAAAAAAGGTCATGAAGAACCTAGGGGTAAGATGGGAATAAAGACACAGACCTACTAGAGAATGGACTTGAGGATATGGGGAGGGGAAACAGTAAGCTGTGACAAGGTGAGACAGTGGCATGGACATATATACACTACCAAACGTAAAACAGATAGCTAGTGGGAAGCAGCCGCATAGCACAGGGAGATCAGCTCCGTGTTTTGTGACCACCTAGAGGGGTGGGATAGAGAGGGTGGGAGGGAGGGAGACACAAGAGGAAAGAGATATGGGAACATAAGTATAACTGATTCACTTTGTTATAAAGCAGAAACTAACACACCATTGTAAAGCAATTATACTCCAATAAAGATGTTAAAAAAAAAGAAAAAAAAGTTGGTCACACTAGAATGGTTCTTTCAGGCAGTCGTGATGGCAGAAAGCGAGGCTGTGAGAGCACAAATTGTCAGAGCCTGATAAGAAAACAACCTATTACCTGCAAAAAATGCAGTTTATTTCCCAGGCCCTGGAAACACCTTATAAAAATGGGATGTACAGGAGGAAGGGGAGCAGAAAAGGTGGATGAAATCAGGTAACTTACTTTATAAGATGCATAGCTTGTCATGGTTTTGATGAAGTTAGAGTATAAATAATTTCACAACCCTAAAATAATCCACTTATCACAAATATGAGTATTTATCTCTTTTAAGTTGGATCTTAACTGTGTAGTCTGAAATCTGATTATTTAACTACACACGAATAAATAAACACACATATCCTTTCCTGGTACTAGGGCCCATGACAAAGCCAGGGACATAAGACAGAAGCAAAATTTGTAGATTTTGAGCTGGATATTCTGGGAATAGAATCTTTTTTTTTTTAAATAAATTTATTTATTTATTTTTGGCTGAGTTGGGTTTTCGTTGCTGCATGTGGGCTTTCTCTAGTTGCGGCGAGCGGGGCTTACTCTTCGTTGCAGCGTGCGGGCTTCTCATTGCTGTGGCTTCTCTTACTGAGGAGCATGAGCTCTAGGTGCACGGGCTGCAGTAGTTGTGGCGCGCAGGTGTATGGGCTTAGCTGCTCTGCGGCATGTGGGATCTTCCCAGACCAGGGCTCAAACCTGTGTCCCCTGCATTGGCAGGCGGATTCTTAACCACTGCGCCACCGGAGAAGCCCCTGGGGATAGGATCTTTAGACACAGATAAACTCAGAAAACAAGTGGCCCTTGGAGTAGCATGAGAACTTTTACATTTTCAGTTGCCAATAACAGTAGCTTCCAGCTCCTGGAATCAAATCCAAGCACCCCAGAAATGTACCTGGCTTTCTTTACTAAGGAAGTTCAAACTGCTTGTTACGGAACTTCTTCTGTGGCAGGAAATGGCATCAGAGGGGACCCATTTCCCTCATACATAAAACATTTCAGTGGCAGCTTCTTCTCACTCTATTTCTCTAAGATCTGGAATTCTAAGAGTGCCAGTTAATACATGAACACATCTAATTTACAGTCTCCAAATGATACCATTTCTTAGCACAGTATTTAAAATTATGATTGCTAACCCATTAAATGCATGCATGAAAACCAGAATTCATTTACATAATCATAGATGGGAATTAATTTATCTGTCCTTTGTCTACTCCCATGTGGTGTATTCATTTTGTGTGAGAAGGTTAAATTGAATTTTCATAGAACATCCCTAGGAGGTTTCACAAACAGGAGCTCTAAATGATAAATAACCTACCTCTACCTGTGAAACACTCAGGCCCCAGGTAGCATGATGACTTAAAAGCAGTGGACTGCGAGACAAAAGAGAAGGTTCTAGAACAAACTGCATCTCACTCACTTGTTAATTAGTTCCTAACTCTGGACTGCTATGTGACCTTCAAGGATACTTCTACTTCTCACATACTCAAATACTATGTAGACTGGTAGAAACATTGCTCCAGTGATGCATGTTCTCTTTACAGGATCCCCAGAAAATCAAGTAGGCATGCCTAAAAAAAAAATATCTGAGAAATAATGTAACCCAGAGTCTAAGTTCTATGGCTTTTACAGGACATAAGTGCCTATTCTGTATCTGCAGCTCTTCTAGATTGGTACCGTGCTGAGCCACACTGGAGCCTGAAGCCAGAGAAAAAAATTGGTAAAACCAATTGACTTTATTTAAAATTGTGATATCTTGCTTGTCATGGGTTTTATTGCATTAATTTTGATATAAAAAAATTATTGCATTAAAATACTGCCTGGATTACTAAGTGCTTTGGAGTCCAGGCAAGAGCCTTACCTTCCTCATCCTAGTTCCAGCCCTGTTCCTAGATCATTCCTCTAAGCCCACATGCATTGGTCCAGTTGATGCAGAGGCAAATAAATCAACACCCTCACACGTTTAACATTCCCCTATTTGAGGATATTTGGGTTCAAACTGTGGCAGAGGAAATGAGCTACTTAATAAGCATTTGGTCAGAACCTACTGTCTTTTAATACCGTTCAAGGAGTAGTAGGAGATATAACTTCTCTAACGCAGAAGACGGATAATCCTTTCATTCTATGAAAGCACACCAGAAGTGATTTTGGGGACAGCTGATTTATGATTAGTTATGAGAATACAACTTTACCACAACTATTGGCTTCAGATTTGCATAGAGAGTCATGGCATATTATTTTAATTATGTGTGACTATTTTGGTTTATTTCAAGGAAAAGATATTCACCCTAAACAGATACCAAATATACTGCTTTAGATCATACCTCGGTTTCCACTCCCTCATGGTCCCTCTTCTTTCCTGAATCCTTTCGAATGCCCTCAAGGTTCTGCTATCATGGACTGCAGAGGGTGTGTAGCTTGGTTCCATCTCTCACTGGCAGAATCTTGGTCTGCGTTTCTAGTTCAGGTTATGATCACATACTTATTTCAGGCTCTATGTCTCTTGTGTTCTTGTATTCAGCATGGTGATGAGCCCAGATTATTTCTCAGTTAAGAAATCGATGAATGAATGAATGAATACATGAGTGAATGAATGAATAAATAAGAAGATAATTTACAAAACTGTGAGCAAATCATCCCTAAGTAACTAACCCTAAGCATTACACGCTTTTCAAAATTCTCTCCAAAATTTAATTTTCTCCTTGAGTAGTAAGGATAAAACAAAATAATCCAGGCAATTTAGGAAATATGTAGATAACTTGGGAAAATATTACAGAAAGGCAGCCTTACAGTTTATGATTTGAAATCCTAAGGGGATCTTCATAGAATCCTTGGGTGTTGTGTACTATAATAATCCATTCTGAAGACCCTAAAGCAGACTAAAGAGTCTAAGAACCTGGAACAGGAAACAGGTTAAAGTGTACATGAAAATTATTATTTGGGTCAGCAGTGAATGGATTAATCTGGTGCCCATATGCCCATCGCACTGAATAAGCCAGGAAAATAGACACGGTCTGACCTTTAGATTTCATTGCACCATAATTAACTTTAAAAATCAGCTAAGCAG
The DNA here is from genome assembly GCF_963455315.2 of Globicephala melas. Classification (NCBI taxonomy): domain Eukaryota; kingdom Metazoa; phylum Chordata; class Mammalia; order Artiodactyla; family Delphinidae; genus Globicephala; species Globicephala melas. The sequence continues at coordinate 9,305,402 of NC_083326.1, read as the reverse complement.
ACTGTCTAAGGGAGGAAAGCTTACTCACTCACAAGGATACAGCTTGAATATTAAGCTAGAAGCACACACACTTTTAAAAATTAGGCAGAGGTCTTTTAATATGATGTACAGAGAGCTTTGTAGAGTTTGAAAATGGATTTCACAAAATTACCAAATCTCAGACTCTCTAAGGAATAAAAATACATGGGATGATCACTCATATCGCTTAAAAATGCTTTTGAAAATAGCAATGTGTCCCTAAAAATGGCTTATAACAACCAGCTCACTTTAAAAGATATCATAAACTTTATATAGATATATATTTTAATGAAGTAGAAAAGAACTCACTAAATAGAATTACTCTGAAAAAAGGAAGCTGCCTAGTTACAATCATTCTATTTTTTGTCTGGGTTTCCAATAAGAGCATTAGGATCTGACTTTACGATGAAACAGTTTCAGAGTCATAGGCCAATTCCACAATTTGCGCAGCCTTCGGTGATAATGAGCACGGCCTCTATTAATGCAAAAATGTACAAATCAAGGTGTGGGAGTCTTTAAACTCTCCTGAGAGATCCACCTTAATGCAGGACCTGCCTAAATCCCTGAGTCTGTCATTCCCTGAAAGCAGAGGAGATATGCCCTTTTCATTCCCTACTCCTGGAGTAATTACAGCCTCAGGTAGTGGGTCAGTGGGGCACCTGGGACTTCTACATGCCAAGAGGAGAAAAATCAATGTCAGCACTAAAGTAAACAGCACAGTGGTCATGTCAAGAGGCACTTCCTCTTGTCCTAGGGAATCACCAGGACCCTGACAGCATTTCTAGTAAAAACAGTGTCTTAGCATCAAAACTCCATATTTTATCCCCATCCCCAGGATGGCTATAGAACAAAGGACAACAAACATTTCAGTAAACTGTGAGTTGTCTTCTATGTTTTCTTGGTTAAGAAGCCATATGGGAAGTCAACTATTTTGAACAAATACCTCTGTGTACTTATTGTTCCCAGTATGCTGGTGTGCGACTAGCACTCCAGAGAATTCTTTATGCAAAGATCACCTTGCCCATTTTTTCAGACCTAGTAAGATTTTGAGTTAGCATCACTGTTAAAGGGCCCCAAGGTCTACGGATTTAGCAGCTATCTAATGCCTCTCATTTTGCTCCATGCAGGATTTCATGGCTCAGTCCCAAGAGTTAATGTAACTGGCTCTTTGAGTCAGTCCCTATTTATCTCCTTGATTTTGTGACACCACAGCTTCCTTTGGCATCATGAATGAGCACACTGCCAAGTGCACGTACAAGTGTGTGGGTCCTCCAATACTCCTCCAAGGAGAGGACAGATATGTCATCCATCCTTAGTGTTCAGAATTGACCTTGGGCTCCGATGTTTTGACTAGCTGGAAGGAGATGCCTCTTTGAGACAATTTCAAGATTATAACTGTTCCCACTTTAATTTGTTTCTGCTACGTCTTACCTGTAAAGCAAAATTACACTGCTGTCAGGGAAGTCAAGAAGGCAGCCACGCAAGCAATTGTTAATCGTGTAGAAGAGGATTACGGAGAACAGGGCTATGGGATAAATGGATACATCTCCTCCACCACCAGCATAGTACTGACATCCACTACGTCAAAAGTGAATCCTGAGAACATTCTCTGCGTGGACATTTCACGATGCCAGAGATAAAAGGATGGTAGCCATCTCCCTATTTTAAAATAGGCACTCCCCATTTCCCCTGCCATTGTTTGCAATCTCTTCTTGGAAGCTGGTATTGGAATTAGATTATTTAATTGATCTGAGTATTCAGGACTTGTCAAGAGATGGCACGGGTACCAGGAGGCATCTGACCCCTGAGATACTATGTTCTCCTCTGAACAGACTGCTTGTCATTCTCTCTCCCCCGCCCTCTCACACCCCATCCTTTCTTCCTTCTTCTCTCTTGCCTCTGTTTTCCTCTCATTTTCTCTTCTCTGCCTCTACTGTGGCAGCTAAAAGATTTTCTATCCTTCCTTTTTCTTTCCTGTGACCAGTAGGGCATTTGGAACTAAGGTTTTGCCAAATATTCTTATTTAGTTAGAAATGAGATTTTAGAACATGTAAATTAATATGCATATCCTGATACTCAGCTAAATCACAAACACCTCTCTTACTCTCTTCTAATCTGACGCTTAAGGGCACTTGGGGGAGTGGGGGATGAAGACTCCTACGCTAGTGTAACTCATATTCCTATATCTTCTAACTGAAATTAGGTAGACCCTCTGCTATTTCGTAAAGATAACTCATTTACTTCCACTTTCATTACAATACAATTAACATTTAATAATAACAGAATTCACATTTATTACCTCCTTGCTATGGCTCTAAAGCCACTTTTCCTGGATTTAAAATCTTCTTCAGGAACTTACTAGTTGTATGGCCAAGGACAGGTTACTGAATTCCTATCTATTTTAGAGAAATAAAGGACACCTACATATTACATATATAGTGCCCAATAGGTATTAGCTATTATTACTATTATTGTCGTAAGCCCTGGGCTAGTTGCCTTGCATAGGCTTTCTCATTAATCCTCATTCTCATTTTACAGATTAGAAGACGAAGACTCAGGTTTTGCTTGCTAAGGCAGCACAGCTAGGACCTAGGAATGCCAGCATTTAAACTCAATTCTATGTGACTATGTGAGTTTTTCATTGCATTATTTGGGGTTTTGTGTTAAAGTATTTTTAAAATGATCCAGATTATAATGTAATTGGAACCTGTCAAAAGGACACAGTAAGGAGCTGGAAGGACGGCTACTGGCCAAATATGGGACACTTTGAATGTCAATATGTTATGGTCTGAATGTTTGTATCCCCCTAAAATTCATACGTTGAAAACCTAATGCCCAGTGTGATGATATGAGGAGGTGGGACCTTTGGGAAGTTATTAGGTCATGAGAGCTGAGACCTCTTAAATGGGAGTAGAGCCCTTATAAAAGACTCCCCAGAGAGATCCCTCACCCCTTCCCTATATGAAGGAAACACCAGAAGTCTGCAACCCAGAAGAGGGCCCTCCTCGACCATGCTAGCACCCTGATCTTGGACTTCCAACCTCCAGGTTTATTAGAAATAAATCTGTGTTGTTTATAAGGTACCCAGTCTGTAATATTTTATTATGGCAGACCAAGCAGACTAATATAGCATTGTAATAAACACTAGATGTATTGGGAGCCTTAAAATGACACGTGAAAATTAATGCATTTAATTAAATCTGGTCTAATTTATTGGTATATTTGTCAATCTCTTTCAATTAAGTCTAAGCTCCGTGCAAGTATATATTTTTTTAATATGACATCATGCCATGTATGTAGTAGACGGACACTCAATTTTTCTTTAAATAAACGTCTTTAGGGGCTTCCCTGGTGGCGCAGTGGTTGAGAGTCCGCCTGCCAATGCAAGGGACATGGGTTCGTGCCCTGGTCCGAGAAGATCCCACATGCCGCGGAGCGGCTGGGCCCGTGAGCCATGGCCGCTGAGCCTGCGAGTCCGGAGCCTGTGCTCCGCAACAGGAGAGGCCACAACGGTGAGAGGCCCACGTACTGCAATCAATCAATCAATCAATCAATCAGTAAACGTCTTTATAATTGGTCAAGATGAATACAGAAGAACTTGTAAGTAGCAGCAGGATGTAGTGTGGGCAGGATGATGGCTATGAGGACTAGACAGTAAAAAAGGGAAGTGACCAGCTCACTTCTTCATCTATCAACAAGTAGCTCACTTCATACCTTTGAATGCACTCAAGATAGAAAAAACTGAATATAGAAGATGTATAAACTTAAACCAAAGACTGTCCACATTAGCTAATCAACCCCTTGAATATAAAATTACATCTACTAAGCAATTTATTATTGAATGGACAAATTAATATGGCAGCTCTCCTTTTGTCACACTAGGTTTTCCTTACTTCAACTCATTTTTTAGTATCATGCCCTAAAATCTCATTTCAAATGCAATAAAAGCCACCTTTACTTACTGCTTCCTCATTTTTTACTTTCCCCTTTGTCTTTCCCTTGGTATGTATTTCCAACTACATTATGTAGCTTTGTAAATCTTTTGAGAAGGTATTTTGTGTAAAATGTACCACACTAAATAGTAATACATTTTACTTCATTATAGAGTAGTCATGATATTTTTAGCCCAGTAATTATGGTAATGCTATCATCGACAAGGATCATAATAATAATGATCATATCATAAACGAAGATGATTTTTAAACAATTGTTGGGGCTCTCTGCTTCATCCCTCTTTTCCTCCTGTCCTGCCTCCCTCTCTTTCTATTGATATCTTCTGGAATAAAGTTAAAAAGGATCTAGAGGGGCTTCCCTGGTGGCGCAGTGGTTGAGAGTCCGCCTGCCGATGTAGGGGACACGGGTTCGTGCCCCGGTCCAGGAAGATCCCACATGCCGCGGAGCGGCTGGGCCCGTGAGCCATGGCCGCTGAGCCTGCGCGTCCGGAGCCTGTGCTCCGCAACGGGAGAGGCCACAACAGTGAGAGGCCCGCGTACCGCAAAAAAAAAAAAAAAAGAATCTAGAATCCACCATAAGACTATAAATTCCAATAAAAAGTATAGCCATTTCATTATATTTCTTTTGACATATATTGTCATATTTTTGTCAAATATACGACAATATATTGTCATATATTTGTCATATTTTATAGCCTATATCTTCTCTACCCTTTAATTTTGGGTTTCCCATGAAAACAGTATAAATATTAAAGATCTAAAAATAATAACATTAAACAAAATTTAGATACCAAACAATGCAAATTGAAACTCAACTTTCCAGCCCCTGTTATGCTCAACTGGGGATCTGACCATGCGATTATGAGGTTACTCCTGTATGACTCACTTGAAAGCTGCCCTTTTCCTTTTGATACAACCACAACTCTTGTGCATTTTCATAACATGATTTCTTGTACATTTCTGTGCGTTCCTTCTCATGTATTCATTTGAGAAGCATTGGTTGACTGTCTACTCTGCACATATTTTAGAAGACTAAATTGTCTGCATTCGAGGTAGACTGAATAACGCTCCCTGTCCCCCAAATAAAGGTATCCACATCCTAATCCCTGGATAGTAAAAATATGCTACTTTACATGGTAAATTGGACCTTGTGGATGTGAATAAATTAAGAATCTTGAGATGAGGAGATTAGCCTGGATTATCTGGGTGAACGCTGTGCAATCACAAGGATCCTTATGAGAGGAGGCAGGGGTCAGAGTCAATAGTAGAAGTGACGACAGAAGCAAGAGTTGGAAGTGATGAGAGGATGGGGCCATGGGCCAGGGAATGCAGGCAGCCTCTACACACTCATAAAGGCAAGAAAACTGATTCTCCCTCAGATATTCCATTAGGAACCATCCCTGCCAACACCTTGACTTTAGCCCGGTAGAATGATTTTAAACTTCTAACCTTCAGAACTGTAAGATAATACATTTGTGCCAGCTTAAGTCCCTTAGTCTGTGGTAATATGTTATAGTAGCCGTAGGAAACTAATAGAGTTTTATTCCATTTTCTTAGAACAACTTAAAAATCCTAGCTGAAAGCCTTTCCCTTACCAGTTCTATCAGCAAAGGCAGCTACTTCCTCTGAGATGAACAAAGGACACCCATGGGGAGATAAACAGACCATCCAACCTGTTGTCTTCCAGAAAATGGGTGAGCAGTTATCTCTACATTTTGACATGACACAGAGGGTGCTCATTTCCTTCAGACCTTATTTTATGGTTAATAACATCTCATGAAAAGAGCACCAGCAATGACAACTGAAATATGTTTATATTTAACCTTTATGAAAGATTGCAAAGCAAAATGTCCATTTTAATCAGGGGCATTAAACATGAGTAGAAGTGTCTTTTATTTTAATTGGAAAACAGATAAATAAGCTTTGTTAAATTCTGTTGCCAACTCTAATTAAGATCCTTATAATAGAAGTTAACTGCACTCAGAATTTGCAGTAATAGCAATAAATAATCATAATATAAGTAATGCTAAGCTTTCATCTAATACAGAGTTCTAGAGTAGGAGATTATCTAAATTAGTGTCATTATATTATTACTTTCCTATATTATTTATTAAACCCGGTTGAGTATACCCATATGTTAAATAGCCTCAGTAAATGTTAGATATGAGTAGAAAACTATGATTAGAACAGAACAGTTAGATTTTTAGAACTTATTTAAAATTTCCCTGTGTTCAAGGTAAAACTAATAAAGAATGATGGAACCATTGGAGATGTCCGGAATAGATATTTATCCAAATATCCTACAATCCCTCTGCTGAATCCCTTTACCCTGGATCTCTTAGCTGCATGCATTCTTATTGAGGCATAGAGTTATCTGAAATTATTCTGTAAAATTCCATCAAAGTTTCACTGAACAGTTTATGAGTTTAGTTTCAGCTGATGCTATAAATTTCACTGCAAATTTCAGAATTCCACAGGGATTCTGAGACTTTTGACAACCCTGTGATGTGTTGTCAAAAAATAATACAAAGCAAGAATGCTGATGAAGCTTTCAGATCATAAGAATTGGGGCTAAAAGTGACAGATTCCTAGAGGAAAACGAAAGCTGCAGGTCTATGATCTTCCAGGTCTAGTGCCTTAAAAAGCCAGATCACCTTCAGAAGAGAAAGGAGAAAAATAAATAGGACATATTGCACTACAAAGTTCTTCCTGCCAGTTAAGACCGTGTCTGTACACATCCTCTTCCACCCACTCATTCAACATCTAAAATAATATGTCTTATTACAAAACCAACCAGTTTTCATCCTATAACTCAAATGGATACTAAAAGCTTAAATACTCTCTTCTCAGGCTAGAATACCATGGGAAAATCTAAGTATTACTACAAAGTCAAAGGGGTTAATAAGGAAAGCATGTCACTGGTGAGCATTTTTTTTAATCTCAATTTTAAGCATTCCTTGTTTATAATTCTATGGGTGATTTTTAAAAATCTTTTACTATTATTTTCTTAATTTTAGCACTTAATCCCATTACCAAGGTATTCTCCTATTAGTGATTCTCTCGGACTGACTCAGTTATTGTTGGTAAGGAAACAGCCAGGAAGCAGGAGTTAGGCAGACTCTTTCATCCGGCGAGAGGATGATGGGAATGGATGAGGGTGTTGAGGAAGGTCAGGCGTTTACCACTGCATACAAATCTGTCACGCCTAACAGATGAAGCTCTTTAGTTTCTGTGCTGCTCAGGCTACTCCCAGCAGCCAAGGAGAAAATAAAAAAGACGGTCAAGCATGAATACCCATCAGCCTGTGCTGGCGACAGTGATGTATTCACATGTGCCATAGCAGCTATGGATGAAAAGGTAAATTAAATAGTTGTCAATAATTACGGAAGGTCAGAACCTAAATCCGGAGGGTATGCTAATCAGATCAGACACATGGGATTTGGCTGATCTATCCTGTTAAAAGCATCCTTCTCCGAGGTCAGAGTTCAAAATTTGTCATGAGCTCAAATGTACTTGAGCTGAGTCTTCTCAGAAGAACCTGAGTCTTTTCCTCCTATGATTATGTGCAGGGCTGACAATCTTTGGATATTTGCTGGCAAATACTATGTACCGAGGTTTTATTTAGAGCGATGTGCGATGCGATGGTAAGAGGCTCTTTAAAATGTTTTGTCATCAATATTGATGTAAGAATGCTTTAATGTTACTGTTTATAACAATAATAGTAATACACCATAGTAATATATAATATAGTACTATAGTAGTGTTCAAGTATATACATTTAATACTAATGGAATTGTTCATATTGGAGATAGAATGCATCTCTGAATCTACTCGTGTGATTCAGTCACCAGCATTAAAATTCCCTCGATTGTGTGTGTCTGTATTTAGACACAACTGAGTAGTACTTCATTTCCTCAACAAGTGTTCCAGGATCTATGATATATCAGATTCTGTGATGGGTACCGGAGTGGATACATCAAAGAAAAATAAAGCCCCCTTACCTCAAAGAGAGACAGACAAGTAGACTAATCATAAGTAAAATAAATATTTGAAATATAATCCATCCAAATAATTTCAGTTAATGCCACACCTAAAAGGGTTTTCTGGAAGTTAGGTCATCCTGAGTTTCACACATTCATAGAGCAATTACAGACTCAGTTTCTTCCTTACTCTGTCAAACTATCTACGTAGGAGATTATCATTCCTAAAATGGATTGTTGCAATAAAGTAAAAAAGTCTACATTATACAAGGTTTATAAGTTATAAGAAAATGTCGTTGGGGCTTCCCTGGTGGCGCAGTGGTTGAGAGTCCGCCTGCCGATGCAGGGGACATGGGTTCGTGCCCCTGTCCGGGAAGATCCCACGTGCCGCGGTGCGGCTGGGCCCGTGAGCCATGGCCACTGAGGCTGCGGGTCCGGAGCCTGTGCTTGGCAACGGGAGAGGCCACAACAGTGAGAGGTCTGCATACCACAAAAAAAAAAAAAGAAAATTTCATTGAATCATATAGTAAGTGTATGATGTTGTGTTTGGTTTATAATGTCCATTTTCTAATCATGGACTCATCACTAATTCCTCTAATAATTTATTATGCATTTGCATCTCTGAGTGGGGGAGAAGAAAATTAAGAAGAGAAATTCAATATTTAAATAGATCACTTGCTTAAGGCATTGGTCCCCAAAATTACCTGAATTTAAGAATTACTTGCATGGCTTGTTAAAAATATAGCTTCCTGGGCATATTAAGGTTTTCATAAACCCACCGGGTATTCTGATGATAAATAATGTTTTAAAACCTTTATAAGTGTATTCTAGTTGTTAAGACTAACACTAACATCTCTAAATTTTGAAGTTTAAGAAGTCACTTTGATCAAAAGTATGAGTCTATGAATAATGAACATGTCATTTTATAGCAAGCTACCATTGCAGTAAGTCTAGAATTTAAAAAATTTTTCATAGTAATTAAAGATAGTTCCCAAAGTTCTTTATGACCTCAAATTCTAAACTGAGAAATCAGCAAATATTTCAGCCCTATGGAGCTTTTTGTTTTTATAAATTTATTTATTTATTTTATTTTTGGCTGCGTTGGGTCTTCATTGCTGCACGAGTGCTTTCTCTAGTTGCGGGGAACTGGACTACTCCTCGTTGTGGTGCACAGGCTTCTCACTGCGATGGTTTCTCTTGTTGAGGAGCACGGGCTCTAGGGCACAGGCTTCAGTAATTGTGGCACGTGAACTCCGTCGTTGTGGCTCATGGGCTCTAGAGCGCAGGCTTAGCAGTTGTGGTGCACGGGCTTAGTTGCTCCGCACCATGTGGGATCTTCCTGGACCAGGGATCGGACCCGTGTCCCCTACGTTGGCAGGCGGATTCTTAACCACTGCATCACTAGGGAAATCTCTCCCATAGATTTTTATTAGTGGTATTTAGAATTCACCAAATTTTAAAGGCTCTCTCTCTTTTTCTCTCTCTCTCTCTCACTCTCATCTATCTACCTACCTACCTATCTACCTTCCTATCAAAGGATAAAGAAGATTTTTGTTGTTGTTGTAGAAAGACCAAAGTAATTCTTTTTTTTTTTTTTTCGGTACGCGGGCCTCTCACTGTTGTGGCCTCTCCCGTTGCCAAGCACAGGCTCTGGATGCGCAGGTTCAGCGGCCACGGCTCACGGGCCTAGCCGCTCCGCGGCATGTGGGATCCTCCCGGTCCGGGGCACGAACCCGTGTCCCCTGCATCGGCAGGCGGACTCTCAACCACTGCGCCACCAGGGAAGCCCCCAAAGTAATTCTTTTTAATGTTATTCTCTTGGATATCATCATTCTCTCATCATTTTGGAAAGCTGAAAAGCTAGCTGCAGCTTCTTGGATCTACACTGGCTATATGAGTTCTAAGTACATTGAACATCAAATTTATTGGAAGTCTTTGATTTACATTTTCCAACTTAAAATGTTGCCGCTAAGAGAGCCCATCTCTCTTATATTCACATGTTGTAGATAGTTGGGGCTCAACTCCTGCTGAGAATGACTCCCTGGAGGAATGAAGTACCACTTCAGGATGTGGACCTGATGTTGCAATTCTGCACTGACTCCTGACATTCCATCAGGACGCAGCTGCCCTAAGCGTTGTAAACATGATGACCCCAGGACACCTGTGGTCTGTAGGGCAAGGCTGTACATTAACTGTGGAGCACAGTTAATAATCCAAACTAATAAATTTTAGTTTATTCTAAAATTTGCCTAAACTCTAAGAGATTCTAGATGAACTATGAAAAATTACTAAGCTTATTTAGTAACTTGGTTGAACTGGTTTGGACAGTCTTAGGATCAGGAAACACTACACATTCCTTAAAGCACCCTTCAAAACACCAGTTCTAGTATACTTTTCTGCATAGCACAGAGTATTGAGGCAAACTCTAGCAATCTGCAAGGATATTTTTAACTATCAGAAAGTAAGAGCATGCACTAGCCTCATGAACTGGTATTTACAGTTCTATTTGTTACTTAAGGAATATAGACTATTTGCCTCTAAAGATATATGTTTGCTATTAAGAATATTTTCTTATATCCCTTGCTTTTAGAAAAAATAAAACAGACATGTTAGTATTCCAAGTGACATCACAGGTAGGTTACAGATAATCTCTTTTGGCAGAACAAAAGATTTCCCTAAATTTTTAACACCTTTCCTAAACATAAGTATGTGTGTCAAAACATGAGCTCTAGGACAGAAGTGTGTGCAAACAGAAGGGGAGCAGTAAGAAATTAGAAGTCAAAGATTCTCAAAGCTTAAACGTGAGTTGCTATTTGAATTGGAAATTGATATGAAATAAGATTCAATTCCTTTGTGGTAATAACAAAAGTTAATGAAAAGGAATTGTTTCATTGATTAAAAAATTAATTGACACAACCTCACAGAATATACCTATGACATAAAAGTGATTTTAAAGTAAAAATGATTTATTAAACAATAGGAAAAAACAATTGATTAGCTGTCTTACGCATCAAGAGACTGCAAAGCACTTAGAAAGTTAGGCTAAGTTTACTGAAAGTGTAACCACTGGCTGTCACGGGGCTGCCATCCACGGGACACACGGAGCATAGTGCCGAGGGCCCCCAGCACTGTTAGGGGTCCAGGAATAGGTTTTCATTTTTGTTTTTGAATCAGCAGGAAAGAAATGAATGCAATCCAACCTGGATTATATTAGTCTTCATACCCATGTAATTATAAAATAAAATTCTTAATTTTTTTTTTAATGGAGGAAGGGACCTAAAAGACAAGTGCCTCTGAGCCATGAAAGCCACGTACAGATTGGGGTGTAAACAGGCCTTAGCTCACTATAGATGGGGGAAGGTACCAAAAATGACATTTTTGATGTTCTCCTATCCTATCACATCTCAGATTTTTCTCTCCCCTTTTCCAAGGAAAATAAGACAGAGAAGAAGAGATGTGAAAAAAGAAATATTTAAAAATACATGAATACAAGCATGGCATTGCTTTATAAAACTAATGACTAAGTCACATTATTTTGAGGAATGTCTGGTCACATTTCTTATAAATAATACACAACTGGATAGAGTTCCTTATTAGAGCATATTCATATTATCACGCATTCCAAACTTATCCAGTGTTGAATTAATGTTCATTGCTGGCTAATCTTTCTCAATATTCAAAATGAGAGCTTTATGATCATTAACAGTGTTCATAAGAAACCAATTTAAATATAATGCAAAATAACAGGAAATCACTGCTGGAACTTATAATGGCATCATTGTTAAGAAATGCTGGGTAGCAATGATATCAGAAAACATGCCACCAGAAATTAGGGTGGCAGGGATATAGAATTTTTTTTTTTTTTTTTTTTTTTTTTTTTTGCAGTACGCGGGCCTCTCACCATCGCCGCCTCTCCCGTTGCGGAGCACAGGCTCCGGACGCGCAGGCTCAGCGGCCATGGCTCACGGGCCCAGCCGCTCCGCGGCATGTGGGATCTTCCCGGACCGGGGCACGAACCCGCGTCCCCTGCATCGGCAGGCGGACTCTCAACCACTGCGCCACCAGGGAAGCCCAGGGATATGGAATTTGTATAAAAAATTAAAGTGCTCACTTTATCCTGCTTGACTGACTGACGGTCTGTCGTTTCATCATCATTAAGTCCACAAGAGAGGTTACTTTTTAAAGAAGGACAGTTATGACAAACATGAATTTGTTTGAAAAAGAAATGGATTACTTCGTACTGTCTAAACTTAAGAACAAGCAACAGAGCGGTGTGGTTTTAGAGGGAGCTGTGGGGATTCATTCACCTTTCCATCTGAAAAGTTAGCTTGATATTTCTATTTTATTTAATAGGAATAAAAGCGCAATTAAGGAGAACATAGCCTGGTGACATGACACAGAATGTTCTAAGAGGTACTTTTTAATGGTTTCTCTACTCCTGACACCAGAATTCGATAATGTTGATTGGGTAGGGTTTAAACAATCCAGGAAACCCATTATAACAACACCCTGTAGTATCTTTAAGGTTGAAATTTAAGATGGCTAGATGATTTGGGGAGTTTATTTAACCTACAAATCACAATAAGACTGTGGCATTGTTTACTCCAATTTCTTATACTTAGAAACCTAAGAACCAGGATTGGGTTCTAATATGACTCTTTTCTAAGGAATTTATGAGGACTCAATTATTTTGGGGAAAACAAACAAACCTCTGCCTAGGTTTAATTTGGAGTGGTTTTCTTGTACACATTTTTCTTCTTCTATGTCACCTAGTTGGTATTAAATTCTTGCTTCATATCTTTGTTATAATCCTTGGCCTTCACTTATTAATTCCAGGAAAAGCTACTGAACACAAAATCTCAGGCCTCCTACCCTGAGAGTAATACCCTTTGGCTTCCTGATTTGTTTCCCCTCCTCCTGTTGTGAAGATTGGATTTCCTTTGAGTACCTGGATGATGGGGGAGGTTTTAAATGGGTTGGCAGAAACTCTCTTCCTGTTTAGATTAAGAACCACAAAGGATCATAATTCCATAACTCTTCTTGTGAAATATTAAGACAGAATTCCTTGGCAGTGGTAATCCTAAACATTAATATAAAATCACGCTTTGCTCAATGGTGCACAACTTCTATAAGAATTAACCGAGGTGATCAGAACGTAGAGTCAAAACTGAGGAAATCTGCATGCAAATGTATTCGTGTCCTGTTGTTGCTGTAGCAAATTACCACAAACTTGGCGACATAAAACAACACGTATTTGTTATTTTTATAGTTCTGGAGGTGAGAAAGCTGGCAAGGTTCTCACTGCGTTAAAATCAAGGTGTTGGCAGGGCTGTGTTCCTTTCTGAAAGCTCTAAGAAGGAATCCAGTTTGCAGAGGCTGTTCGCCCACATTCCTTGGCTTGTGGGACTTCCTTTCATCTTCAAAGCCAGGCATTACAAGTCATATCCTTCTCACATTACATTGCTCTGCCCTCTTCCTTTGTCTCCCTCTTCCACTTTTCAGGACTCCTGTGATTACACTGGGCTCACCTGGATAATCCAGAATAATCTCCGTATGTTAAGATCAACTGATTATCAACCTTAATTTCATCTGTTACATTAATTCTCCTTTGCAAGGAAACATAGTATTTCAAATGATCTAAGGATTAGGATGCGGACATCTTTGGGGGGACACTATTCTGTGTATAGAGTGAGTATTTACCCTGTGCATCTGTGACTTTTTTTTTTTTTAATAATTGAGTTTTTTTTTTTTTTTTAAAGGCTCTTTTGATGTGGACCATTTTTAAAGTCTTTACTGAATTTGTTACAATATTGCTTCTGTTTTACGTTTTGGTTTTTTGGCCACGAGGCATGTGGGATCTTACCTCCCTGACCGGGGATCGAACCCGCACCCCCTGCATTGGAAGGTGAAGTCTTAACCACTGGACTGTCAGGGAAGTCCACGTCTGTGACTTCTTGCCCACTCTTCCTTTCTCAAATCTTCTTGAATAAAAAGAACAAACTTGTGAACAAATGATCAAGATCCTGGGCTGGATGTGTTTTGTTTTCACACAGACGCACTCTGTACACTCTCCATCCCATCTCTGAGCGGCTGACCTCTCAAACATCTCTGGCATATCAGAAGGCTTCCTTGACCTTTGGCATTTTGTTTTGTTTGGGTTTTTTTGTTTTATCTTATCAGAGTATAGTTGATGTACAATGTTGTCTTAGTTTCAGGTGTACAGCAAAGTGATTCAGTTATACATGTATCCATTCTTTTTCAGATCCTTTTCCCATATAGGTTATTACAGAATATTGAGTACAGTTCCCTGTGCTGTGCAGTAGGTCCTTGTTGGTTATCTATCTTATATGTAGTAGTGTCTGTATGTTAATCCCAAGCTCCTGATTTATTCTTCCCCACCATGCTTCCCCTTTGATAACCATAAGTTTGTTTTTGGAATCTGTTAGTCTTTGTAAGTAAGTTCATTTATATCATTTTTAAAAAATTAGATTCCACATGAGTGATATCATATGATATTTGTCTGTCTCTGTCTGACCTTGTGTTTTTTTTGAGTACATCCACTGTTGAGCACTGACAGGAATCTGAATGAGGAATGAGTGTGAATCTGAGGTTTTTATTCCTACCTGTCTCCGTGCAGACCTGTCTTAAGCCAGCTGTTCCCCTCCAATGCAAGTTACAACTTTTTTCAAAGTATCCCTCTTTGTAAGGCCCTCTGTTCTTCCAATTCTAGTAACTGCTTTACCAAGTTCCCCCTTTGAGCCAAGGGACGATGACGGCTCCACTGTTAATAGCCTCTCAGTACTGCACTATCTTTTGTATTTTCTTGTACCTTAGCCAACACCTTTGTTAACAGTTTCTTTATTAAGCCTTCCTTGAATTAAGTATGTTTCACATTTCCTTCGGGGACCCTTGTATATTCAGACTCACATTTTAGAGGTTACAACTTTAGTAGATGAAGAGAATTTTAAGAGTTTTTAATTTAAAAAATAAAGTAAATATTGACATAATGTGTCTTAGAAACTGGCCAAATCATTTAAGGGTCTCTCTCTTCAGTAATCCTTCACCCATTTCCCCAAATTCTTGGCCACTTTTGTTACTGCTGCCATTTCTCCATTGTATCAATCAGGGTTTGATCAGAGCATGAGAGTCAGGGTGGGGGGTTTGTGCAGGGAGCAGAACTTATTACAGGATTTAATATTACACAGTTGTCAGGGCTGGTTATACAGTGTTTGTAAGGCTGTTGTTCCTGAATCTGGTCATTGAGACTGAAGTCATCAGGCAGCGAGTTGGGAGGGGAAGATGGCTGTGGACTGGAGAAAGCAAGGACAAGATGAAATCTACAAAGCTTAGATGGAACCCATGAGGACAGACTGGAATCCATGTCAGTCTCTCACCATCTCCAGCACAGACCTAAACACACACCTAGCTCAGGAGGTGGAGAAGCTGAAGCAGAAGATATGGCAGGACCTAGAGTTGCCGCTGGCCAGGATGCTACCTCGTGCCAACAGGTTTGTCAGCAGATGAGCAGTACCTTGCGCCTGCAACAACCTCAAAACACAAAGAAGTATGGCTCCTCGCTCCTCTTTTGTATCTATTTGCCAAATCTCATATAAAATTTCTCTTTTGGCCCACGCTAACGTAGAACCATGCGGGGGAGGCAACCTAGAGAAATGTTCCAGCGTGAAAGAAGTGCCACAGTAAAAATCCATCACATCCATGTTCACTCTGATATTCAGATGCCTCAGCCGTTGAAAAACACTGTAAACAACGATTTCTGCTGCCATCACTATAGCCATTCATTTTCTCCCCAAAGACTCCAATATCTGGAAACAGAGTAGGGGAATTTGATTGTTGACAAGACTATTCCAAAATTTTGACCATGTATCTATACATATGTGAACAAAGAGATTTCCACAGATCCTCTCTAAATAGCAGCATCTTATCATAAACTCTTGGTACCTTTATGTCTTGAAATTTATTTTGAATAGCAGAAAGGTAAAATATAGTCATTCTAAAAACTGGGTAAGGAATCTTGCTAGTTATGGATATGACATTTTAGTTGCTCATACTTTCAGAATGCAAAGTGTTCCCTGGATGAATCTAAGAAATAGTCAACAAAAAGTGGTCTTAAAAATTCCTTAGGTCCTTTGGGATTGACATATATACACTAATATGTATAAAATGGATAACTAATAAGAACCTGCCATAGAAAAAAATAAATTGAATAAAATTCAAAAAAAAAGTCCTTAGGTCCTAGTATTCTTTTTTTTTTTTTTGCTGTACACGGGCCTCTCACTGATGTGGCCTCTCCCGTTGCGGAGCACAGGCTCCGGACGCGCAGGCTCTGCGGGGCATGGCTCACGGGCCCAGCCGCTCCGCGGCACGCGGGATCTTCCCGGACCGGGGCACAAACCCGCATCCCCTGCATCGGCAGGCGGACTCTCAACCACTGCGCCACCAGGGAAGCCCCGTCCTAGTATTCTTGACAGCATTATATGCTTTAGGAGAAACTGACCCAACACACAGTGCAAACTTTTAACACTGTCAGTTTGCCTTCACATCACCAAGCATCCAAACCATAACTGTGCCACTCTTCAGGCATCAAGAGTTTCACATATGAGAAATCAAGTTTTTTCCAAGTCAATTTGGATATCTGACGTTTCTTGAAGTAATAATATATATAATTTTACATATATACCACATACACAGT
The DNA here is from genome assembly GCF_963455315.2 of Globicephala melas. Lineage (NCBI taxonomy): Eukaryota > Metazoa > Chordata > Mammalia > Artiodactyla > Delphinidae > Globicephala > Globicephala melas. The sequence continues at coordinate 9,288,741 of NC_083326.1, read as the reverse complement.
CATCAATCTGCCATTTCTAGCACTCGAATTGTCACTCTCATATGAGATAACTGGAAAACATAAAGGAACTGAGGTTTGAGGAAAAAATATTGTGTTGAAACACAGCAGAGAAAAATGAATGTTTTGATGAGGAAGAGGGGATGATGATACCTGTTGGATTTTTTTTTTTTTTTAATCAATAATGCCTTGGGAAGGTTGTTGGAAGAAAAAGTAAAGGTGAAAAAAAAAATCTTAAGACTTGGTCCCTAGTAGAATCTGCTATGAAGGAAAAAAATGGACCAGTGTTACAGGGGTAGGTGGATGCAGAACTCAGTGAGGTGTAGCATTTAGGGATCCACTAGAGCAGATGTAAATAGGATAAACTTGGGATAACAGAGGAGAGATTCAGTGAGGCAGTACGCGGAAGCCAGATATTGGTACTTAACTTAGTCCCAGACCAGAAAACAAGGGAAAATAAAGTTAGGGTATGTGTTTTCTGAAGCAAAATATTTTATACACATCACCTGGAATCTATGGGGGTAAGACATCTTTAAAGGTTTCCAGCAAACAGGGCTTATAAATAGAGTTAAAACAAAATACCCATTATTACTATGTCTTTGATACTGCCTTTATTTAGCATGCTGCTTAGTGATTTGTAAGTGAACAAAAATAGTTATAAAGATCTTATGTATGTATTTTCATTCTTGTCTACTCGATCCAGTTTTTACTCTAAAATAATATATTCCTCAACTATGACTTTTTTTTAACAGCCATGGTAAGCAAATCTCTATTGTATATGAAAGTGAAAATTAAGGGAAGTAATTTTAGAATATAACATGGTTACAGTGAAAGAGAGACAAGTCTGTTAGGGAAAATGGTCTCTTTGGAGAGTTAAATTTTAATCACCAGGAGAAATGATTACTAATAAAGCTAGATCCCATCAAAACTGTATAACGATTATGTTTGTAATCAGTTTATGAGGTTAGTTTACATTTTCAGAGTTTACATTTAGTGATTTCTATTTTAAAAGTAGAACGAGGTTGAAGGCCCACAAGACTTGTACATTGCATAAACTGATAAGGACAGGGTAGTTTAAAGAATACAATTTGAAATACAATTTGAAGCTTATGCTGAAATAAAATTCCCATTACTGCTGCATGGGGACCAACATGCTCTCCTTCGACAAGGACAGATTTTAGATTAAGCACTCTTAGATTGTAAATTACCATTCTTGATAGCTGGCCTCCCCTGTCTCTGGTGCCTTAGAGAAATGGGATAGACTGTGAAAAAGTATAGATTTCAAGAAGGCAAAACCCTTTCTCTTAACCATCCCCAACCTCCATATCCAAATTTCCATGTTTCAAGAGAAAGAATAGTAATGTGAAGATACTGCTGAATTTAAATGGGAATAAAGGACATTATAATTACAAATCTTAGCAGTCATGCCTAGAATGATTGGCTGACACTGTCATCGCCACCCCATCACCAATTACAATTACATCAAATTTGGCCACCCGAGATAGGGAAGGAGGGGACCCGCATGAGAGAGGCACCGCTCTTGGATTCATCTTCAAACTTGCAAGGAATTTTATTTTACAAATGAGCTGCAGACAATTCAGGCTAAATAATTAATGTTTAAATAAGGTACATATGACTTTCTTGCACAGGGAAAAGAGAAAGTGGAGGTTTCGCAGACATAGGGTGAAAGTCTTTTTTGTTTAATACTGTTACTCAGAGATATTAGCACTGCTACCCTATAGAGACTGCTTCCCCTACGAGATAGCTGGAGCTTCTAAATCATTGTTTTGTTTTGTTTTGGACTCTGAGCTTTTTAAATATTGAGATGATAAAATGATCATAAATTAGAATCCTTATCATTTAAAAAAAATCCATTCATCATTTCAAAACATACAGGTATGGCATCCAAGCCACGTGAATAGATGCTTATTTCCTAAAGCAAGCGTACTCTGCAAAATCAATTTGTGAACTCATTACATAAATCCATATTAAACTGTTTAGTCGATATTTAACACTCTAACAAGGATAGTCAGGGTAAATTACATGGAATATTTTCAGGTGGCGAAGAACCAAAGTTAGTCCTTCCACTTCTAATCTATTTCTCAGTTCTAATCTGTCTGTCACAGAAAGGAGAGACAAAGAGGAGAGAGAAGAAAAAGAAGTGATCAGTTATATCCTTCTGATAGTTAAGGGATAATCAAATCAATATATTCTGGTCCTGGCGGTGACAGTATGTTCTCAATGGTTATCTTATGTTAATGCATAGCCCTTTAATTCCTTCCAAGATGGCAGTACAATGAGTCCCTTCCTCAGAGCTGGGTAAAAAAAAATGTCCAGCAAGGAGGAAGCCTCTCATCAGTAGGAGAATGACTCACTTATAGCCTATCAAGGAACTTAGGGTGCACGATAAGGCTCCGTCATACTCTCCCTTAAGCTTTTCATCACCAGCAGCAATGCCAATAACTTACAGGATTCCCAGTCAGCATTAAAATCTCTTTTTCAGTTCAAATGCAAACTGCTAAGCATTTCCTCTTCCATAGTATTCTTTGGATTTATCTTTCTCTCCATGAGCTGAGTTGCCACCCAGTTCAGACCATAATTACTTCCCTCTGGGGATACTACAAAACATTTTGCATTCACCTTTCCTTCTGCTCCAATCTCTCAAATACACACAGCAGAACATTCCTTTTCAGTCAGACTATTAATTTTGCCTATTTTGATTATAAATTTTTCAATTATATGCTTTGAGACCTTTTTAAACGTTTACCTCCTTTGCTTCATCTTTTACTAAATCACTGGTATTGTCACTTAAGCAGGAAAACAGAATTTGCTTTCAGGCCTTCTAGTGAGTAATTGAGAGGCTGCCCTCGTTAGGCCTTTTACCAGGTGCTTGAAATGCAAAGACAGGCACCCTCAAGGAACTCACTAGCCAGGTTCTTTCTGTCTAAATGCACTAAATCACTCTTCTTAGTCTTCTGCCCTTTGTAAGTACTGGTTTTACCATCTATACAGTTAAATCAAGAATCTAGGAATCATCCCAGATCCCTAATGCATCCACACATACTCAGAGTAATCTCTACATTTTGAAGACCTTCTAATATATCTACTCACGCTTTTTGTACTGTTGTTTTAGATGGCCTTATTCTCTCTTGCCTAACCAATGGACGATATACCTTCCCGATTAGTTTTTCTATCTCTAGTGTTGCCTCCTGCCACTGTTAACCCAGCTATCATCCACACTGCTTCCAGAGTTCTCTCTTAAAAACACCAGTAGGAGCATGCCTATCTTTTACATCCTAGCCCCCAACATCCTACACACAGCCTAGACAAAAAGTCCAATTTTCTTTGCCCTATTCTGAAAGACAGACTGTGATTCAGCCCTTGAGTATCTCTCCCATCTTACTGAACCACACATACTTCTCTGAATATATACTTCTGCTTCTGTGTTATTTCTCTAGGCTTTGGGTATAACATGTCTTCTACCAGCCATTTCTCTGCCCTTCTGGACAGGTTGGCAAAAATCATCTTCCTTCTTCAACGTCCATCTTAGCTTAGATGTCACATCCTCAGAGATGAGTTCCTCTGTTCCACAGAAGAGTTGCTTAAGCTCTTCATTGTGCTGGCCCTACCTCTTGTATGAATATACTCCTGGAACTCATGGTAATGATTTGTTCTACTTCAAAGTTCCCTATTAGACTAGAAGCTTGAGCAACCACTTAGCATCTGCATTCAGAAAATAGGAATAACTTATTCTAGGATAACGTTTCATATGCAAGAAAGTATCTACTTGGTATGAGGTTTTATCATTGTTGTTATTGTTCCTGATATAAAAAGCAAAAGGCATTTACCACTTCATTCAGTTGAATTTCCCCAAGGGTCACAATATCCTTTCTAGGCAAGCGTGTTAAAGACCTAAAATAGCTGATCAGAATTGGGCTCAAAGGCTCATATTAAATAATGAGAAGTAAGGCAGACATATGAAAAGAAAGCAGGTAGTCTGTATGTCAGAAATTGGATATGAAATTCATGAGATCCAAAGACTTATGTCTGGGCCACCAATTTTGTTATCTCATGTCTCTTTCTATTTATGAGATCAAGAAGACAAGGCAAGAGAAGGATATAAAATATGCTACATAGTATTTTTATTTCTTTTTTCTCCCAAATAAGTGTCATATTATTAGGAGAAAATCATTTAGAGAAAGAATCGTTCTTCTCTATTCAAGATAGTCTATTCTGCTTTTGTATGTTTTTATATACATACACTCAGCCCACATCTTTCAGAACTAAAGAATATTTTGTCTGGTTATCAGGGAGATCTTTATTTAAATAAGAACTGGCACTGAAAAATAACAGAAAATATGGAAAACTCACTTCTCTATTTGATTTTTCTTGCTTTATAATGATGCGTGTTTTATTTTGAGGACGGGTTATTTTTCATTTCAACTGAATTTTCTTATGTTCCACAATATATCAAACTCAGATATCAACTAAATAGGTATATATATTTTGTCAATATTGTCAGAGAAAGTTAAGGTCATCTATAGATCCTTGGTGGATATTTGTCAACACAAAATAACAAAGACAGCTGTGCACAGCATGCACTAGTCATTTAGGCTTATTCACTAACTATTGTTTTTTTGATGGAACGACACTATAGGTTAAAGACCCATGAGTAGACGATCTGAAAAAAAAAATGTTTTAAACCTATTTTTTTAACCTGGAGCTTCTCACCTAAAGCTGGGAACAAAATAAAACAATAAGTGAAAGAACTTTTCAAAACAATAGGAGCCTTGTCATTCTGTGTGACAGGGGGTACTAAAAATAGGGTTAGAACAACAACAAACAAAAATACACCAAGCACTAGCTGTATTAGAATTTAAGGAGTATAAATATAAAGAACTGAACTTTCTTTGAATGGCATCTACTATCTCTAATTTGTATTTGTTATGTGAGTCTTCATACATTTTCAGCGTGCTTAATAAATGTTGAACAATTAAAACACCAATGACAAGTCACTCTGTCTGGTTTTTTGTTTTTTGGTCTTCCTCTGTCTGATTTACTTCACTAAGGATAATACCCTCCAGGTCCATTTGAGACTTCTTTTGTACATCCAGGATATGCTCTAACTGGGAAAATGTTGTGTGCACGTGAGAAGAATGAGTATTCATTCTGCTCTTGTTCAGTGGAGTGTTCTAGAAATATCAATTAGGTCAATCTGGTTGACACAGTTGTTTAAATTTTCTATATCCTTAATGATTTTATGTCAACTTGTTTGATTAGTTATTGACAAAGGAGTGTTGAACTCTCTAATTATAATTGTAGATTATTTCTTCTTGCAGTTCTGTCAGTTTTGTTCCATGTATTTTGAAGATCTATTATTAGTTGCATTCACATTGAGGATTATGTTCTCTTGATTAATGAACCTTTATCATTATGAAATAAACCTTTTATCGCTGATAATATTCCTTGCCATGAAATCTATTTTGCCTGACATTAGTAAAGAAACTCCAGGTTAAATTTTTTTCTTATCTATTTATTTGTAGTGTTACCATGATACATCTTGTTTCATCTTTTTATTTCTAACATATTTGTGTTTTCATATGTGAAATGGACTTGTTGTAGGCAGCATATAGTTGGGTCTTTCTATCCAACCAGACAATCTCTATCTTTTAACTAGAGTGTTTAGACTATTTACATTTAATGGGACTGTTGATCCTTATGGATTCTTTCTCCATGCACTGTTCCCCCACCCCTACAAGTCACACTGTCTTAACTGTATTTGATAAGTAAGATTAGTTGCATCAAGTGTATTTTTGGTTAAAGTATGGATTCCTGAATAGCAGAGATGATGTGATGCTTACCCTTAAGACTCTTAAGACAATATTATAACTGACCCACACTTAGTAATGACCTCTAGCACAGTGGGAATCTGGACAGAGATCATTTGAGTGGCAGAATGTTAGAAATTTTAATTAATTCCAAGCTTTTCTCCTCTATCAATAATTCCCAAACCAGTCTGACTAGATTCAAATAAATCTGAAATATCACCCATTCACCTGACAAAGCTCCATGTGGTGGACAGAATATGGGTGGCCAGTCACATCATGGCAGAGTGGATGAGAAAGTTAAGTGCAAAAGTCAGAGGGCTGACTGGCTGTGTGGCCTTGGTAAGTTAATTACCTTCCCTGAGCCACAGTTTCCTCACCCACAAAGTAAGGGGAAAACAATTCTATCTCCTCCATAGGACTCTTGAGAGGAATCAATTAATATGTAATTGTAAAGCCCGAACTCAGCATGCTACTACCCACTAACAAAGATTCAACAGTGTTTTCAAATCCAGCTCTACCACTTTGTAGCTATTTTATATTGCATGGTCCTCTTCGGGGCACAACCTTCTAACATTCGAAATGAGAACAGAAATATATTCTAGACTGGATTATTGTAGAAGTGAAAGGAATGATGCATATAAAATGCTTAGCACACAGTACCCAACACAAGAATGTTCTAGAATATGTTATTCTCTCTGTGTTTTCCTTTGGGTCTGTATTTATTTAAATCTTACTCTAAATAGGACTGATGATAGCTCTGTTGGCATGTTATTTTCCATAAGTTAAAATAGTGTTTATTTTCTTATGTTTCTAAGTTTCTTACGAGATTGAAAATACTAAAATACAAAAGTCTTATTCCTAAGGCCACCTAAGTGTCCCAAGGGGTAGAGAATACTCCCAGTAGCTTCTCTGGGGCCTGAAGTTAAAGGCAAAATCACACTCACATTTCTAAAACGCTTGCAATGCTTTAGTGTATATTGCTTGCTGTTTGATACTGTTTGCATCCATGTATTTTGATTTCTAAAATAAAAATAATAGTTTTATTACAAATATAGAAATAGATTTAGATTTGTTTGTTTTAAAAGTTGGGACCCATATTGCATGCAAAAATTATATTCTACTTCTTATATTTGTTTCCACTATTTATATACATATTATATTTATTCCACTATATATTTATATTTCACTATTTATATTCCATTTATCACTGCATCATATCACATCTTGGGGGAAGGGCGGAGGTGACTGCTACTCTTAAAGTCCTAAAGAATGGTAATTCCTATCACATTCTAAGTTAATTCCCCTATCTGGTCCCTTATAAAAATCAGATCACACCTAGAAGATGACAGGGGACAACCACAAACTTAACTAAGTGGTGGTTCCCATTGCATCTGCTATACCAGATGCTATATCTTTGCATGAAATGCAAATGACCGCCAGTCACATTTAGCCACAGTGATGTGTTCTTCTCTATCCCTATAAGAAAGGATAACCAAAACATTTTCTCATTCACTAGGAATGAAAAATCATCATTCATTTCAGTCCCAGAGCTATGCTAACTCTCCCATGTCTGTCTTAATATAGTCCAAAGGGACCTGGACCATCCAGATATTTTGCAGCATAATCCACTTGTCCATTATCTTAATGACAGCATGTTCACCGGACAAGTTGAGCAAGAAATGGCAAATACGTGGAAGGCTTTGTTAAAAAAATATACATTCCAGTAGTGAGAGACAAACCCTATGGAGATAAAGTGGCCTATAACGTTAGTAAAGATTTTAGAGGCACTGTGATTTGCGGCATGGCAAGACATGTCCTATAGGTAAGGACACGTTATTATATCTGATACCTCCAAACACTAAGAAAGAATCACAATGCCTCTTAAGCATTTGGGTTGTGCAGGCAGCACATTCTGTTCTGACCTATTTACTCAGTAATGTGAAAGGGTGTTGTCTTTGAGTACGGTTTCCAGAGTAAAAACCGACATTATGGCAGGTCCAGGCCATGATGCAAGTGGCTCTGCCACTTAGGCTATACAACCTAGTAGACTCCGTAGTATTAGAGGCATTGGTGGTAGAAAAAATGTTCTATGGAGAGATGACAGCAGACCCTGATAGAAGAATCACAACATAAACCCTGACGGTTCTGTTGTAAAATCAGGCCACCTGCAGTAGAGAATTACACACCATTTATATAATGGATTCTGACAAAATATTGGACCCTATTGGAGTAAGAATGCCCCACTATTGGATAATCAACTGGCGAGAACTGTTCATCTTGAGCTGAGTTCCCTGAGATGCACTGAGTCAAAGGTTCATGCAGCACCATCATCAGATGAAAGTGTTATATTTGGTATCAGGCTCAAGCATGACCAGAGGGCATAATGGCAGGTGTCCCTGACCACCATATTTTCAATCACTGCTGTCCAAGGAACTTCCCCCTTGACTCACACTTATGACCAAGTGACTGAGGAGGAAAAAGGCCAAGCTTTGTCGGCTTGGTACGTGGGTATGTGGTTGCACTCAGAATAGATGGCTGCCCCTCTTAGGGAAAGCCCTGAAAGAGAGCAGTCCGGAGCTTTTCTCAATAGGCAGAACGTTTGGTATACCAGGCCATCTACCTTACGTGAAGAGAGAAATGGCCCAGAGTAAGAATATATATATGTAGATTATGAGCAAAGTCAAATGGCCTGGCTGATTGACCAGGGGTCTGGAGGGATAGTGATTGAAAGATCAGGGACATGGAGATTTGGAAAAGATTTGGATGGGCCTCTGGGAGTGGATATCAAGTATTATAAAGATCTTTGAATCACATCTAAACCTCAAGCTTTGTGCAATGTAGTCAATGAAGTACTGTAGTCAATGAAGTTTATCCCAGGCATGATTATTGCTAATTGAAAACATCTAAACACCAGATTGTATCCTCCATGAAAGAGACACAATCAATTAGATGGAACAATCTGGCCAGGTGATATCAGCCAGGCTCCAGTGGTGACATCAAAGGTGCATAAATTTAGAGGCTATTGTGGCAGGGATTGGACCTGTGCATTGCCCAACAACACGGGCTCACCGGCAGCTACTGGAGCTGCCATACATTCAATCTACCAGTAAAGAGCCCGATGCAGAGCACCCAATAAAACAATGTTCCTTGAGGAGGCCGACTAACTTTTTGGTAGCAAGTTGTTTATACGGAACTCCTTCTACTCTGGAAAGGGCAGAAATTCCTGATTGGACTATACACATATTCCACCTTTCTTATTCTCAAGGCTTCAGCCTGCAGTACTGAGAGCTCCCAAAGTTTCTGAGCCACAGACATGGGATCATGCATAATATTACAGAAGATCAAATAACACACTTAACAGCAAAAGGGGTGTGGGCATGAATACACGACCATGGGAGCCCCTCATCCTATCACATACCAACCTCTGAGAAGCCGCTAACTTGATACAGCCTAAGTACAGTCTTTTGGAGGAGCAAGGGGTTAAGACTGAAGACGATATCCTAAAAAAATGAAGAGCCTTCCTCTAGAGTAAGGTACATACACAAAATGAATGATCAGTATACGGTGCCATGTCCCCAAAGGTAGAGTAAATGGATAAAAGAGTTTGAAGTAGGTGCAACCCTGCTTACCATCACTCCCAGTGACCCATTTGGGAATCTGTGTTTCTCATCCCTGAAACTCTAGGACTTAGAAGTCCTAGTTCCCAGAGGAGGAATACTTTAATCATTAACCTTTGAGCTATCACTGCTTCCTGGTCATTTCAGGCTTCTTGTGCCAAAATAGCAGCAGGCAAGGAGAGAATAATTATCAGATCATCAGGGGGAAGCAGGAAACAGGGATGACTGTGGTTAGCACCCAGGTGATCTACTGGAGTGTCTCTTGGTACTCTCTTCCCCAATTTTGATGGTAAATAGACTACTACAAGTTCTATGACTTGCGAAGGAATAGGAGTTTGAGTCATTCCATCCGCTAAGCCATACAGATGAGCAGAGATGTTGGCTGAGGGTGAGAGGAAGGAAGTGATGAGCACGAATTGCAGCCCTGAGACCAGCTGTAGTTGTACTGGTGAGGGTTGTAGTTCATCCCATTAACCTTCCTTTTCCCCCAGGGAATAAGACCAACCTGTATCCTGGAATAGTTATTTCTAGAATTGGTTACATGAAGCAAATAGGTTTGAGTAGCACAGCGGGAGACTGTAGTGAATAGGGTGGTGTACCGTCTGGATCTCCCTTTCATGGACTGTGGCACTTACTCCTCCAGCTGGAGACAGTGATGGTGGCTGATGGCTCCCTACAGAATCCATCTCCAGTAACTGCCTTCAGCTAAAGAGAACTACCTCACTCAAGGTCATACCCATCTCTGGGGGTAGAGTACCCTGAGTAGCTAACCCAGCTTCAAAGCTTCCTGTGGAATCATCTGAGGCCTATGTTGTTGACTACATTGTAATTCATTCCTTCAAACTGTGTATATGAGTACTATTTTCATTGTAGTCCTATCAATGTTGATTATTATCACTTTGATAATCAGTTAAAATTACATCTATATAATTTTAGCTAATAAATTATATATACCTCCTACTAACGATCACCTTGATATTTTAAAATTCTCTTATACTAATATATCAGAAGGAATATCTGTATGTGTGTGTAGTGTGTGTGTCCAGGCACATCTATTATCAAACGATGATTTATAAATAAAAGGCAGAAATACAAGAACAAGATCCTTTGGGTTCAGTGTAAAAATCAGGATTCTTCTTTTCTACTTCCCCACAATGGGGATTTTAAAAAGCTATGGAGTAACAATCTTTGGTGTGTTTACCACCAAAGTCTGATGTGATCAGTATTTATGAATCTATCAAGTCTTTCATATTGTATGGATTTATAGTTATCACTGGTCTCAGGATACTTCATATTACTGTAGAATTCATCTCTAATTTCGAAGTCTGCCATATCCTCTTGATTAGCACTGAGCTAGCTTCCTACTTGAAGCACATGCTGAATGAAGGACAAGCTGAGTGACATGTCTTTATTTGCTGAGAAACCTCTGCCAACATAAAACTGGAATGAGCAAGTCATTAAAGGGATACTGTAAACCCTACTACAAACCTCTCCACTGCAGGCATTCTGAAATAAACCTTTTCCCTTCACCTTGTCCACTGGGCTAAAAACCTAAACTTCAAATTGCCACTGTCCCTGAAATATTTGTTTATTAATTCTTTTCTTGGAGGATGGAAAAATATGCTAGAAGATAGCTATCATTGTATCCATCCCAAGAAATGCCTCCTGTTTTTCTTGAGACTAAATAAACCAGTGGAAGACTTTATAATAGCTAACATTTGTGTAGCAATTTACAGCCTACAAACCCCTCTGACATACATTTATTGCACTAAATCTTTGAGACAATTATCTATTGTACTTTAAAGCTGAGGAAATGGAGACCTGGAAAGGTTAGGCAATATTGTCTAAGGTTCTGTTCATTATATTCTATATTCCAATATAGTTTAAATCTCTATAGATAAACTAGAGAAGGATGTGGACATGAAATGTGTCCACATCTCATAGACTACGTGAATATCACATGGTAAAAAATCAAATGTGAAACTTCGGCTATCGTTGAACCCCTCAGGGAAAGTGCTAGTTTGTGCGTCAAGATTTCTCTAAGGGAAAGGAGACTTTGAGGTAGAAAATAAAAGAGCAGACATTACCTTCCTCTTATTTTTATCTTTACCTTAGCTAGCGAAATAATTTTTCAGTACACTGAACAAATTCACAGCCACATACATATACGGACATTAATCACTTCCTTGAAAAAAATCGGTTCTGTATCTTAATAGCTACAGTTAATTACTAAGGCTTATAAGGGAAAATGTTTGTGGAAAGCTTATGAGCTATAATCACTATAATCATCACTGGAAACAAGTTTCAAAAATATTAAGTTGCACTTTCATTCACGTAAACTCAATGATGGAACTCTAAAGAGAATGTTTGTAGTTTTAATGAGCGTCTCAGTTTGTGTGAGGGGAACTGTCTAATGACTCATTTTCTAGTTTGGGTCCACCAATATATTAGTCCAATACATGGAACTGGCTCTTCTAAATTATTTACAGAACTCCAGGAATAATTTGATCCCACACAAAATAATACTGAGCGCTTAAATCATAGTAACTCTTCTCATAATAAGAGACAAAAATTCAACTTAATTGACCTCCAGTGACTAATATCAGATTTAAAAGTACACCACTTGAGAGTTAGTAACAATCTCTCTTACACAGTGCTATTACACTGACAAATTAAATTCTAACAGATCTTGAAGTGTTACAACTAATTGTACAATTTTCATTGTTTCACACAATCTCACCGAAGTTACTACATAAGAGTCCACATTTAGTAAGAAACACTTAAACTAGCTGCAGTTAATATACACTGTATGAGTACGCACCCACATATTCCTCTTGCCTATTTGGATTTCAAGGTATTCCTCTCGTACTGATAGGGAACAAGTCACAAAAACAGATCCAAAGTGAAACCTAGCAGGACCCTGTGGGGCTCCTGGGCACGGAAGCCTTTTCATGTCCCCCATTTCTTGTGAGGAACAGACTCCAGCCTCCATGACCTTCCCTGAGTTCCAAAGGGCAGATTCCAACAGTTGCTAATCAGGGAAGGGAGGGGATGCAGAGACAAGGGAGGAACAGTCAAGAAACAATAGTGCAGCCTTGGGGCAGGGTCCTGGTGCTGCCTCAAGCGATACACATAACACTGCCTTTAAGCCCTTTATAGAACTAAGACCCAACAAATGGAAGATGTCAGCATTCTTCATATGAGAGAAGACCACCCTGAGGAGGCCAGATTAAAGGAACCAGAGAAGCTCATCAAAAGATTACCTGACACCAGAATAAAGGAGTGCAGGCCCTGCACACCTCCTAATCTTATCAGCAACTCACCAAATCCTCCCGGGTGGGGACACAAAGTTTTCCAGGGCAGGAGCCTGCTGTGGCCTCCTTTGCCTGGCAAAACAATAAAGCTATTCTTTCCTATTTCACCCAAAACTCTGTCTCTGAGATTTGATTCAGCACTGGGACACAGAGGCCAAGTTTTTGGCATCAAAAGGACTTTTGATGTTATGCCTTGATGTTTATGATTGGACTTAACACTTCTGCTAATATATAATACACTGCCTTAATACAATGTTTAAAATTCTACAGCATTTGTAATCAGTAACCTTTCCCAGGGGAGAACAAGGAATTGATAGTAGCTCACTATTTTACTAAAGGCATAACCAATATATTCCCCTCCTACAGTGGGAAACTCTATTTTGCCATCAATATTGGAGGAAAAACACAAAACCAGCATTAAAAAAATATTCAGTGTTAACATGAGACACATATCCCATATATATTTCTTCAGTGGAAGGCATGATTTGGTAACTTGCCCAAGCAGATCTACATTTAGGAAATATTTAGAATAGCATTTATTCATTTGTGAACACATAACCTTTCTGTGCATAGTAGAATATGAAGAATACATTATTTCTTCCCATGGCGACTTTATTCTATCTTCACCCATTTCTGCCATTAAATTTAAAATATTCCAGACTACATATGCCCTGATTACAGCTGCATTCCCAGTTCCCTGGCCCTCTCTTCTTCTCTGCCCAGCAGTTAGGTATTTCCAATTACCTTCACTGAAGACCACTGGCCTGGAAACATAATGCTACCTAGCAAGTAGAACCAGAATCACTAACTCAGAGATAACTGATATCTTATATCTATCTTACCTTTGTTCCTGCCTTGCTCTCTATGCTCCCACGCTGCCCCACCAGCACTGGAAAGTATGCTCACTTTTCCTTCTAGCTACCCGATAGTCTTAATTTAATTACTACTTACCCACACTCCAGTTCACTGGATGAGACTCAAGGGTAACTAACACATCAGCATCTGCTATGTCAACCAGATCCTAAGGTACTGGTTACCTGTTTGCAAATCTGGCTACTGAAACATCTTATTCTTATGATGCCTAACACATTGATTCTTGGCACATTTTGTCTGGGCTGTTCACTGAACAGTAGAGTTGGAGGGCTACAGTCAATCCTCTTTTGGAAAGAGGACTTCTTAACCAATGTCCCTCGCCAAATAATAAATAAAACTAAAACAAATAACAAGAAAACATTTCCTTAGCTCTTAGAAGAGATGAATAGGCAATACAAGTGATATATATCAGATAAAATATCTTAACTCGCATTCACCACCACTTACATAATATGGCTAAAGTATTTTTGATGCATATGCAAAGTCTTCTTAAGTGTGCAGACCATTGTCTGTGGGTGCACGAGTGTGTGTGTGCATTCATGTTTGTGTTAGGTATACAGAGAGATGGTCAGCAGTCTGGAACTGTGTGTGTGGTGTTAGAGTATCAGATAGAAACCATTACTGATAGCACCTCCTCTAGTATAATGATTTTTTTAAGTGCCATTGATCTTTATCTAGAGGAAATCATGTATATATTTCACATGTTACAGTGCACACATTTCAGTATTTTCCCAAAATTTATCTTCTGGAAAGAAAAACAAGTCATTAACTCAATTTAATTTAGTAGATGATGTTTCTTTCCTAAGTCACTAATTGCTAAAGAGGGAATAACTAACTATATAGAAAAGACTAGGTTGAAACTTCATTAGGCTTATGTAAATATCCACCAACAATGGGCACTGGCTCTAACAGGCCATTGTGTGCACTTCAGTTAGAAGCAGATTGTTATGGTTGTCAAGAGAAACTCTTAGACGCAAGCATGTGGACAGACCAAAGCTGAACAGCTGGTCAGTGCAGACTCACGATGTGCCTCAAAATATGTGGTGACCGTTTACTGTTGGAACTTCAACAGAGAGGGCTCTGTTCTTCCCGCCAAGGTCAGCCTCATTGCTGAGTTTATATTTATAGCTGGCCTCTCCACCATCTGTGCACATGGCCTATACTGCACCTCTGCGGAGGTGGAGAGGCATTATTTTCAGACCTGATTAAATGGCCAGGAAAAAGCAATCCATCATTTACAAGGAGGGGATGTAAGACAGTTACAATGGTGTTCTGTCACGCTTTCAGATTTTGGTCTTCATTCTAATCCAATGCCAGATACAATAAACACCGACCAAGAATGTAGAATCCACCGACAACATTTTACCATCTAGATGGGAGAAGAATGAATTATCAAGATTCTCCGAGGTTTGCCCTAGCCAGGAGGTAACTGACATTTATGCTGAGGGGCGCCTTGCTCTTTTGTGGTCACAGAGACCCAAATGAATCAGGGCCTGAGTGGAAGGCAAGATACTGTTAATAAAGAGCTACCTGTTGAATTCAGAGCTGCCTGGTGTAAATGAAGTTGAATGCCTATAACTGGTTTATTGAACGAGCTGAACTATTGGAATATCAAGGGGAAACAGTTTTATTCTCTCCTGTCATCCACTTTCAAACACACCCTATCGGATATATTTCCTACCCCAGATAACAAGTTGGGTCAACCCTCAGGTCCTAAGGGCACCTTAAAATATTTTAAAAGCCTTATTTGCAGGTATTAAAAACAATAATGACAACAACAACAGCAACACACACACACACACACACACACACACACACACACACACACAACCAGTGAGATCTAAATCAAGACATTAACTTAACGTTCAATTTAAAGTTTCTCCCCTCCTCCCAGAGTAGGCCTGAGACCAAAAATCGGGAAGAGGCAATGGGACTGTCTGTCACCACTTTTTTTTATTCTCTTGGGTCTATTCTTTCCCCCTCTGCTTAGGGCTTCTCCAGGGTAGAAAGAGAGGATGGGTTTGGAGTAAAGAGACAAAGGCTGTTTTTCTTAGCCTGTGCTCTTGAGAGTCCACAGTCATGGAAGGCATCAACTTGCCTCTTTTTGGGGAGCAGCTCTGTGTTCTTCAGAGGCCCCTCCAACCTAGGAAGCCCCGCCCTGGACCCCTTCCTGCAGCAGGCATGGCAGGATCTGGCTAGTCTTCTGCACCAGCTCCCAGCTCAGCTCCGTCCCAGCCAGTGTCCCTCTAGCGTCTTTTGGTGGCTGTAGCCTTAGCAGCCAGGACCTCGTGGGCAAGGCCTTTCAAGATGTCTTCCGCCCTGCTTTCTTCAAGTGCAACTCACACCCTCATTCTTCCCAAAGGTGGAAATTGAGCTTCTCCCCACTGTTGCCTTCCCCTTTCTCCTCCTGCAGTTGTGGGCAGCTCCAGACAGCTTTTAGTCAGGGTAAGTTGCCCATTTTCCATTTTTGCAAAACAGTAAAACACGCGCGCACACACACACACACACACACACATTCTGTTCAAGGGGTTTTCTTGGTATCTCCACAACTTGACTTGTGGGGGAAAGAAAACACCATGATGATGTCTGTCTAATCCTATGAATTTCAACACTTCAAAGAATCCTCCATCCCTAATGGCAGTCAAAGGGGATGATAGGAGAATGTACCTCATACTTCTCTTTAGAAATACGGGACTACTTATCTTGCACTTTCCTCAGCTTTATGGCCTTACGTGGAAATCAATGTTAACTAGAATTCTCTTATTCTGTGACTTGTGTAGCAGTCAGTATTAGTGTAAATGTTGCCATATTGTCGTTGCTAATGAGACAGCACAGAGTTTTTAAACCATGGCTCATATTAGAGACCTTGGTTTTAGAGGTTCCTTTCCCCCTCCTTATCCATTACTGTTTCGGCCGAAGAGAATGTATTTAGTCACACAAATGAGGTCACATTCACATGTAAGGCACATTAAATGGAGGGAAAACAAACAGTCCATCAGAGAAACTGGTGATCTTGAACAAGAGTTAATGGTACCTTCAAATTCCTAAATAGTTCCTTTCATTCCTTTACTCATCTGGGACTGCGGTTCTATGGTTGCTTTTTTGTTTTAATCAAGAAAAGCAGAGAAAGTCATCGCTGTGAGCATTATTATGAGAGTCTGAGCATCTTCAGATAATTGGTTAGAGATGCACAAAATATAAGGCCTCAATAGGCACACTGTAAATGACAGAAGCCAAAGAAAGACTATGTCTCATATATTTCAGTAGCTATATAGAAATTTCTGTTTTCTATTAAAATTACTGTTTCTAAACAGAAAATCTGTTTTCTATTAAAATTGAAGCAGGGAAAGATTAAGACAAGGTTGAGTCAAGAGGAAGGAAACTGGCCTCAAAAAGTTGAAATTAACATAATCAACAGGTGGTATGAAAACTTTTCATGAGGAGCTATTAATATTTTAAGGTATTTTGATCTATAGAAACAATTGTTCAGTCCCTGCTTTAAAAAAAAAAAAAGAATAAAAAGAGAGAAGGGATGTTTTTGACCTTCTTTAGTGTAACCACATTTCAGAGTAGCTGACCAGCTGGTTTTTTTGTGTGTTTGTTTTTGTCTGTTTGCTTGCTTTCTGGAAATCATATTGTTATGGGGATATTACATGACATGTCTATTATAGATTTACGCTAGTTTTGAATACACCACCATATTAAACCTCTAAAAGATTACAGAACAAAATAAAAAACTTAATTAATTATAGAAAAAAGACAACTTATCAAAACCTGTTCTAAAAAAAGAGAAGAATGTTTTTACTTTCAAGTGATTACTCCTGCTATTTTTCTACCAACTTCCATTGATTTAAGACTATAAATAAGCATGTATGTATACATGTATATGCTTATCTATTTTATATATATTACATATATATATATGTTCCATATATAGAGTTTATATTTATATGAAACACCAAGAAGAAAGGTAGGCCACAAAAGAGGGGAGACGGTAGTAATTTAGTGGTAGTCATCTTGACTGTATCTCGCTGGATGGAGATATATATCGATAGTCATAGATATAATTTGCTAGCACAAATATACCAACAATACACACATGTATACCTGATTAACTAAATAACTCAATAATTTCAAATTGACTTTGAGAATAGGGAAAACAGTACAGATTTCACAGATGAACCATGCAGAACTGCAACTACAGGAACCAGAGCAAGGTTCACTTCATCTTACCAGGCTTAGGAACAATGAGCTGTGCACTGGTCTGGGCGTTTCCAGCCTCATTTTCACCCACACACTGATAAAAGCCTTCATCTGACTTCACCACCCCAAGGATTCGTAGGTTGCTTCCTCCCTAGGGAGAAGAAAAAGCAGGTAAAGCATTTGAAAAAGCAAAAAAAAAACTCCAAGTGACAAAATGATCACAAAACAAATTTTAATCAAACTTCCCAAAAGAAACCGGAAGGGAGGCCAAGAGGGTCCTCAGCCTTACAGATATGTCCTGTGTCATCTGGGAAATGTCACAGATTCCCAAGATTCTGCTGAATCCACGTGCCACAATTTAACCTAGTTCTGCCATGAAAAGTATACTTCCAAGAATGCACATCCTCCATAAGTGAGCAGTAAACAGAAAACTCTTTTATTAGGTATGGACGAAAGAGAGGTTAGTATCAAAAGAAATCTCATTCTTTTCCTTGTACTGAAGGAAATAGTTTCAGTGGGTGCTGGAGGGGGAAAAAAAAAAAGCAAAAGGAAACAAAAATTACTTATCTTTGCAGCTTCTAAAGGACAAGAAATCTAGGTTGGATATTTTCTGGACATTTGCCGAGAAAAAAAATATCTGAAAATCCTTTTAAAATTGTGTGCCCTTTCGGGGATTTGGAGGAGGGTACGGTAGATCTTTTATACCCATGTCATTCTTGTTATATGGCCGAAATGTTTCACCTTCAGTGATCCATAAATTAAAACACAGCAATGTTAACTTCTGTTTTATGTAAATTGGGCCACCATAGTTTTCAAGGATGGATGATAAAATGATCTGAAATAGCATTTAATTACAGTAACTCAGTTTATCTTCGATAGTGTAAGAATTAGTTCAGTAAGTGAGACGAGTTAAATCACTTGCCCTGAAGTCATTAAGAGATAAATATTACCTCATGGGGAATACTTAATTGTTTTTAGTGTCTTGTAGTCAATTCTCAGCTGATGTAAAATTCCTAAGATAAAGTTGACTAACTTACAATTAACAATTCTCATATAAGTTATTATTTGTGCTAAATGTTACATGTGTGACAGATCTGGAGCTATTGGGGAAATATTTTTAAGCACAATTTAATGTGAAAAGGGCTCATACCATACATTTTTTTTTTTTTTTTTTTTACCTTAAGAAAAGGAACATTTTAAGTAGGTTGGCTATAATAAGTCATTCTGGGGAAAAGATTATTCAAACTGTAGAAAAAAATGAAATGCTTCATTTTATCCTGTGTCCTTAAGGGCACTCAACAATTTCCTCTATATGCAAGTAGCATCTATTTTAGGCATATACAACACATTTCAAGTTGCCCCATGGCAGATCATTTTTAATTCAGTGATAGGGGAAACAGCATTGCATGTAAAGGAACTAATGGATTGATGTGGCATTCAAAAGTTAATTTTTTTTCCTTTCTTACTCTATTCCCAACCAATTAAATGCAACTAAAAATGAAAAATGGTAAGTGGTGATAAACATAATAAAGATATTCTTTACGGATGTATTCCTTAAGAGCCCTTACAATGTGACAAAATGCATGAATCGAGAGGTGATGAAAGTTTCTGAAAGCCGACTGATCGTGCAAGAGGGACCACCAGCAAAAGGCACTGTAAAGCCATGGAGAGAGCTTGTGCCTGAATTCTATAGGGCACTTACACTATAACTGCCGTCTCCTGGGAGACCTGGCTTGGAGGACCACTTTTCTTTGACAGGGTCATGTCTGCATCTCAAACATAAGAGAAATGGATTGAAAGCCTCCTTCTTTAGCTGCAAAGTTCTTTGATATTTAAAAAGTGCTTTTCATATTTCTCAGATATTCATTTGAATTCAGAACCTCTGATGCTGACCTACACCAAAAGGAGAGTTTTCACAGAGCATTTTTAAATGAGCAAAGCATTCTGCTGGTAGCAGCAAAAACAATAATAATAATGATAGGTATGGATCACTCACTATGTACCAGGACAACAACTCAGTGAATATACCACCATTATCCCTATTATCTCTCTCCAGGGCAGGGACAGAGAGGTACACTAAACCTTATAGGAACTATAAGAACCATTGTTCTTGGCTTCAATTCTTTCCAAAGTTCAGAACTGCAAAGGATGTGAACTCTGGGTCTTCAAATCCTCTCCAACACTGCCACCACCATTGTCACTATCACCATCATCACTGCCCTTTTCTACTGCTCATGTAGGATCAGCTGGCCTATCTGGAAGAGCAGCAAAGGAGCAAAGAGTGACCATCCTAATTACCACAGTAAGACTACCATATTCATAAGTAGCACATCTTACTTGAAACTTTATTATAATGTGCAAAATTTAAAGAAGTAAGAGATTCTTGGATTCATACAGTCTAGAACTAGATTCTAAACTCTGTTTTTCCAAGAACCACCAATGAGAATATTTAGAAAGCACTGGTCTTAGGCCCCCCATTTTTTCTTTGTTTGTTTAAAACCGTGTCTGTAAACAAGGGGGCTGGACTGTTTAATGACTTTTTTTGAGCTCAAAAATTCCAAGTCTAAAAAATGATTTGCTTTATTGGAACAATTTTCTTCATACATCATAAACATTCCCAACGGGAACGTTGTTCCCAAGAAAGAAAAGCAACTGAAAACAGAGTAGACAATGAATGGGATTGTAAAGTGAATATGAAAAAAGATAGTTACCACTATCTGAAAATAATCACTAGGAATGACCACATCTCCATTCTTCATCCAATTCACAGTGGGCACAGGCTTCCCAGAGACTGCACATTCAAACTCAATATCCATGCTTTCATAGGCATAGAGGTTGGAAGGGTGATTTAAAAACCATGGTGGAACTGTAAAGACAGAAAAATAAAAAGTGAGTGGGTAGGGATGTGAACTTGCATGCTAGCATCTTCTCTGACTTAGAAACAAATATTGAAAATGTTTGTAATTCAAATAATTCCCCTAAGCCCTTAGTTTACTTTATAGGAACTACTGTAGGACATGATAAACTCCCACCGCCCCCCCCAAATGCAGTTAAACAGTGTGTTGTTGTGTTAATGGTGTCTTGCCACAAAGAATGTAAAAAACAACAACAACCTTTGCATATAATAAACATAAATAAATAAAAATAAATTTAAAAAATGCATATAATAAACATTCTGAATAAGTGTTCGTATTGACCTACATAAAGGACACTGGAAAGTCCATAAAGCTATGGAAACTATGCTGATAAAGCAAATGAAGGGGAGCTGATATGACTGACACAACCCAGTGTATAAGACACGAATGCTTAGTGTCTCTGTAATTCTAGAGTTTCATTAGGATTTAGTTAATGTGACGGACTCGTTCCTATTGAAACTGGCTGTGGTGACAAGGGCACTAAAAATGACCATCGTCTTTACTGTGGACACATACCTATTGTCCCAGCAATTATCTACTCTAGTGCATCGCTATACTATATTACTATTTTCTCAGCAGGGTACAGGATACACTAATTTAATGTCTTAATTACCATAATACTCATTACTCTATGATGGAAATTTGCAATTGAAAGGAAATTACAAATATAACACACCTTCGCTAGTGAATCTCCCAGACCTGGTGCCTCAAAACACTGTGTAGGAAAGGAACATTTTAAAAAGTGATGTTGGAAGGGATAAATTGGGAGATTGGGACTGACATACACACACTACTATATATAAAATAGATAACTAGTAAGAACCTACTGTATAGCACAGGGAACTCTATTCAGTACTCTGTAATGACCTATATGGGAATCTAAAAAAGAGTGGATATATGTGTATGTAAAACTGACTCACTTTGCTGTACAGTAGAAACTAACACAACATTGTAAATCAACTATACTCCAATAAAGAAAAAAAAATTTTTTAAGTGATTGTCATTTTCTTCCGCTGGGAACCTTAAAATGATGTGAAACTTGAATATTTATATTGTCTGAAATTCACAGGGAAGTAGCAGCCTTGATCCCCTTTTCACCTTGGAAATAAATATGTATTTTTCGTAGACATTTTTAAAGACAGATTATAATATTTGTCTTTGCTGTTGTTACGCTCAGTGGGTAAGGTGTGCTAATTTTTGCTTCTTTGAGTAACCACCATACTTTGCTCTTTCCAACCACCATCAGCAAAACTTTCCCTTGAAGTCAAAGTGAATTTACAATCTTTGATGGTCATTGCCTTCTAGAAAAATCGAAGAGCCAGTGGAAGGCACCCAGGATTCAAGTCCTAGTTCTTCTACTGAATGATCTTGGAAGTCAGATCTCTCCCCTCCCCTCCCCTCCCCTCTCCTCTCCTCTTTCTTTCTCTCTCTCTCTCTGTCCCTCCCTCTCTCCCCTTCCCTGTCTTATCTTCCTATTTTTA
Organism: Globicephala melas; assembly: GCF_963455315.2. NCBI lineage: Eukaryota > Metazoa > Chordata > Mammalia > Artiodactyla > Delphinidae > Globicephala > Globicephala melas. The sequence goes on along the minus strand of NC_083326.1, from coordinate 9,266,513 downwards.
ACTAAATATTTGGGCCTCTAGTACCAAACAACTTTTAAATTCTTGAATCTTTCACACAGGCAACTTGGTTTAGGTGACTTGCCTGGGATTCATTAATATTCACAGATTAAAGATATGGAAAAAATGTGTCTGAGAGCTTTCCTACAGAGAATGTGTCACCCTTGTATATAGGGCTAAGATTAATTATTTATAATTTATAGTAATATTAGACTTTATTTATTCTTTCACCAAATTCACTGAGAATGAACCAACATCAGAAATATTTCTTGAGTGCCTCTGAGCAGATACATTTATTGTCTCTTTTGGATTCTGTTGTCAATTTTATCACAGATTTTGATCAAGTATTTATTTACCAGCCAATAGCCAGTATTTATTGAGAGCTGACTGTACGATTTATTAACCTAAGCCCTTTATTATTCACACCACAACTCTTTGAAGCAGGCTCTTTTACCCCCATTCTAGAAATGAAGAGACTGTGGTGTGTAAGCAACTTCTCCAAACCACACAGACAGGCTGACTCCACTGCCTACATTCTGAACTATTTTGTAATAGTTCTACCTCTGGAAAATTCCGATGGAAAATTATTTTGCCACCGAAAAATTCTGATGGAAGGATAACTCAAAAATATTCCCAAAGCCTCAGTGATAATAGAAATTAAGCAATTAGAGCTGTTAAAAAAAATAACATCACGTTGTCTATTTTGCCTCTCCCTTTAAGCCCTTCTTTCCTGGTACCATGAAAACTGTCTGAGTCTGCTAAGCCCTGGCGTTCATGTTCATCAGATTTCCTGGAATCATTTGTGCCCACATCAGAGTTTTCAAAATTCAGATGACTTCCATAAGTGGATCTTGAAATTAATTTATGGGGTTGAGACTAAACTTTAAATATATATGTATATAAGTAATATAAATATACATAAACATATATCATACATAAACATATACATATGTGTGTATATATTTATATAGAGAGAAGGAGACTTAGTATTCTCTTCTCTTCCTGCTTTCCTCTTCTATACTCTTAATCCTTCCTATTCCTATGCTACTCCTCTCTCTTTCTCTTTTCTTGTGATGAGCAGACTAGGATTTATTCATCCTATTTTAGGATTGCTTCCTAGAATTTAGGACCTAGGTATAACTTTCACTGCTCTGGGGTACTAGATTCTCAAGACAAATATAAACTGGGACTAATGAGTGAACATGACTTATCAATGGTTGTGGACATGTTTCTTTAGCATTTTTCTGATCATGAAGAGGGAACTCACACACTCCTTCTTCCATGAAATGTTGTCTTTCATGAAGCCGATGATGGGTTTTCCTGCTTCTTGCAGTGCTCTCTCTCTGTGCTCAATTTTTATCCCACTTATTATTGTTAGATATTTTTCACCTACATCATTATTTACTAACCAGACTATAAAGATGGGCCCTGAAGCATATGCTTTTTCTTTTAATTCCCTTTGAATATTAACATAGTTCTCCTTCCTTTCCACTCTCATGGAAGGAATAATTCACTACTTTAAACTATTTGGGGGGCAACAATTATTTTTTTAACATCTTTATTGGGGTATAATTGCTTTACAATGGTGTGTTAGTTTCTGCTTTATAACAAAGTGAATCAGTTATACATACACATATGTCCCCATATGTCTTCCCTCTTGCGTCTCCCTCCCTCCCACCCTCCCTATCCCACCCCTCCAGGCTGTCACAAAGCACCAAGCCGATATCCCTGTGCCATGCGGCTGCTTCCCACTAGCTATCTACCTTACTACGTTTGTTAGTGTGTATATGTCCATGACGCTCTCTCGCCCTGTCACAGCTCAACAATTCCTTAATGACTAATAAAAATGAAGTGCCATGAATTTTCAAGCTTATCAAATCGTTCCATTCACCCAGTTTTAGTCCATTTCAGAGAACTGCTTAACATACACGTATGATGCTACAGCAATTTCAGGCAAGATACTGATTTTGTTATACTTTCCTTCTTTAGATAGAATAAAATTCATGACCAGAAATAAATTACCCACATTTTCATTAGATCTTGGTTTCTCAGGATCTTCTTAAGTACTTAGAGTACATATATAGAGAATTTTTATAACTTAGGGGTTGAGGGAAGAAGAAATAGTGACTACAACAGAAAGATGGAAAAAATATGTCTGTTCTAGAAAATGCTATCATATTTAGAAATGACTAATAGACGAGAGATCCCTCTACACTGCAATCATTAGAATTGCAAAATTAAACCTTAAATTTGAATAAAATTTAAATTAAATATTTTATAAATGAGTTTCTATGCTATGACTAATTTATATTAAATATTTTATAAATGAGTTTCTATGCTATGACTAATCATTTGCGTTCTGTAGAGTAAATTTTATTCGGTAATTTCAGCCCCAAACCAAGTCATCAGCAACAATCTAAATAGTATTAAAGGTTTTATTTCACATAAAAGATGCCTCACAAGTATTTTTAGTAACATTTATCTATTCTTTTCCAGTTATTTAAGTACAAATAAATGTGGGTCAATTCTAAAATACTGCTCTAGGACACATAATTAACACTCTGTATTACCTTGAAATTGAGAAGATTCGATACATCCTAAAAATTTACTACAGCTCTTTGAAACTGCAAGAATGAAACTTTAAAGGAATGCAGGTGGTTTAAATGAACACTAGGCAGAACACACAACTGGTGAATGATAAACATGATAAACATCATGGGAATGATAAACATCAAGGAAAAAAACAGATTAGTGAGATTTTGTTAGGAAGACAATAGAAATTACCATGAGCCTTGATGGGCTACATTTTTATCCTGAGAACACTGGAAAGCCAGCTAGTGTCCCTGAGCAAAACACTCCTATCTCTCCAGGCCTTTTGGAGTTAATTTGTTGTTGAAATAATGGACATAAACCCATTAGTCTTCTCTTAAATGCAAATACCTGAAGATTCTGACCAGATCAAAAATCTAAAATACGTTTGCTGCCAAACTGGGTTAACTCTATATCCAAAATAAATTGAGTTCTTTCAAGTACAGTCAGATAATTTCACCTTAAGGAGCCACAGTTTGATACGTAATCACATTCAGATGACTACAAAGGAAGCCATCTGGTGTTCAATGTAGGTTTAGAGATAACATAGCACAGGGGGAAAATATTTTTTTTATCAATTCAGGCTTCCATGTTAAATGTACCTCAACGAAATCCTACTTTTATGGAATAAGGTTTCTAATGGACATTCAATTTATAGATTAGAAATAGCTCTTTGATCCCATAGTTTCAATTCTTCCTGCACCGACTTCTGGTGCCAAAGTAACTCTTTCAGCTAACTTGATCTTTAAATGAATAACCTTCCTTCTCCTTTATTTAACAAGGAGCTGTGTGATATATTTCTGCCCAATCCAACACTTCTCTCCAGGCCTTTTCTTATGTGACAAGTGACTTGAAATCTGGGTCTAGTTGGGTTCTAGCCTTAAGTGACTAGAATGTATCCCACATTGGAAATAAGATCTCATTTTAGTTTTGTTCTAATTAATAATATTGACTGGGGCTTCCATTGTTCTAGAAAAATGACTATTAAGCTATGGATTTTATTCTTAGCATTTTCTATTCAAAAAAGTGTTTCAATTTCCGGGGGTGGGGGGGTTTGGGTCCTCTTAACAACTTCCAGAATGTACATTACCTTTTTCCCTGACATATGTGTAAGCCTAAGTGGTATATTTAATTATATTTTTTTTTTCTCAAGCAGAAGTAAATATATCATTATTGAAAACTACATTTCAGAAAAGCTGATGAGGCAACAACAATTCATCCCCTTGTAGCATCCATCTGGATGCAAATCCACCAAGCTCTTAATTTCTTAAGGACAGGGGCTACCTTACCTCACTTTCTGTCCCCAAGACTAAACATGGGATGGGTGCTAATAAATACTTATTAGATAAACAGGCATGGATGTGGTTTAGTCTTCATAGGCCAATGCTTTGGCATTGCCACTTTCTGGCTGCAAACAGGTAATAGCTATGGAAAAGCTAGATGAGGAACAACATTTAAGAATAAGGATATACTTTTCTTCTAAAGTCAATGCTAATGACAACAATAGAATATTAGAAGCATCAAACTATAAGCTATTCTGCTATAGCTGGCAAAGAGGATATTTTAATCATCTTAGAGAAATAAAAATTGAGACCTTTTGATTTTATCTCTTACCCCATTATGCCAAAAAATTTGTGCTCCTATCTAAAAATTCTAGTCTATGTGCTGTGGGGATGAAGAACATCTGACCTTCAACCTTTACTTTGGAGTTATGTTTAGGTTATTTTGTTTTATTTTGTTTTTTTGTTTTGTTTTTTTAAAATAGAAACTATTTAGACCTTAGAAACTATTTTAGACCTCTTGTCACAATTTTCTTTATCCAGACAAATAATCCCATTACTCTTCTTCAGTTTCCACTGCTTCTGTAATCAGGATTGCTTCTCTCTAAATCCAGACTGAGTTTTCCATTTCTCTCTTTAACTGTAGAGCTTAGGACCAAACTGGGAGAATGATGTTGTAAGGCTCAAACCAGTGATAAAAATGATAGGAGGATTAATTTCAAGGCCCTAATCCTATATGCTTACTTATGTTATCACCATGTCTTTGGAAACTATTTGTGCGCTATCAGTGTCCTTCAGTAGATGTTGGCAACTCTCCAACAATTAAGTCTGTGTGTGTGTATGTATGCATATGTATATGTATATATAAACACATATATTAAATACATTTATTTCTATATATTTATATACATATCTGTGCTCCTATGTAATCCTATGTAAACTGTAAAATCACATCGAATACCTGTATTTAAAATGTTATGTATACACAAAGACATGCAAATGATATATCCATACATATACAATTTATAAACATCTTTCTTATCCAATTTTCAACTTTAGCTGTGAAGAAAATGAAAACATTTTAAGAAAAACAAGATAAAAACATTAACTCACATGGGTTATGACAAAAATAATAAATATTTAGAATAAGTTATCTAGTTCCTAACACTGCATACTGACAGAAATTTTTAAGACTTATTATTTTTCCCTCAGTCAAATGTTTTCTAGCATGCCCTCTTGTTATTTGAGAGTAAAAGATGTGGATATTCTAAACAGCTAGAAAAAATGTTTCTGTCATGCATTAGAGCAATTTCTGTGTATTTTTAAGTGGACATTGAAGAGTTACAGTAAATTATAGTGAAAACTTTGTTTTTCGAGTTTTTTGTTAGTAGTAGATATTCTATGAGGGAATCTTCCAACACAAACATTTAACTGAGACGATGATGAATTCTAACACACAACAAATTTCCCTCCCCCAATACCCAATGAAGTCAAAAGTCCCAGCACACACATGCACGTGCACGCACGTACACACACACACACACACACACACACACCAACCATAGCAACCAAAGAAAAGAAAGCAGTCAATTGCAAACAAAAAAAAAAAATCAAAATAGATGTTTCTGGAATAGAGGAGAAAGGCAGAGCAGGATTTAGGTCCTTATCTATCCTTAAACACCAGAAACTGCCCTGGACTTTGGGGAAAAGCCTAAGAATTCTCAGTAATACCTCTAAAATTGAATCAATGTGAAACCTATGGAGAGTCCTATGTTTTTCCTTCCTTTTCTGATTGAGGAGAAGCTGCAGTGGCTATGAACCTGAGGACCAGCCCCTCCCCTACAAAAGGGAATAGGATACGGAACCAGCCAACGAAGCTGGGTGCTCTCAAAGAGGCCGAATGTTGCCTCAACTGAACTCACTCCCTGACCATTCCTGCTGGTTATTAAATAATTAATAAAACCTGAAATATCCAGCACTACAAACTGGAGCCCAAGGGGTCTCAGGCAGCGTGGTAAATAAGTCTAGAAGTAACTTCTGCTATATTGGCACAAATAGTGTCTGGACAGAGTCACCCACACATGAGCAAGATAAATGACACACATGGGAAATATGGAAATATATTATCGGCAACAATAACGAGAGAGAGAGAGGGTGGGGCAGGGAGGGAAAAGTGGGGGGAGGAAGAGAGAGAAACAAAACACTCAACCCAGAAGAAAATCTAAGGGGAGAAGCAGAAATAAATTTCTTAAGTTGTTTCACACAATAGATTTACTTATTATGAAAATAAATTCAACAACACAAGAGGTCAAAGACTAGATGAAAAACAACAGAATGAAATGAAAATGAAGGTAGCGGATCTAAGGAAACAAATCAAGGGGCAAAACAACATCATTAGAGAGCCAATATATAAATTAGAAAGTACAAGTAACATAATAGACACCACTAAAAACCAAATTACCGATGTGTTGGAAATGAGATAAATGCAGTGAATGCAGATGAAAAAGGCAAAGAGACTAAAGTAATTAGGAAAAGCTTGTATAGAAAGAGGCCAAGCAAAGATGATTTAATATTGAGATAACTGGCATTCTGATGTAGCAAACTCACAAATGGAACAGAAGATATATTCAAAGATAAAATAATAGGAAATTTTCCCTAAAAAAATAAATCTGAATTTTTAGATTGAAAGACTATCCTATTTTCCTGGGAAATTGAATGCATAATTCTCAACAGTAAGACATATCTTATTTGAAATATTGAATCTGGAGGATAAATAATTATTTGAACATTCAACAGATCAAAACACATCTACAAGGAATGAGGGGGAATCAGATTCCCATATAGTAATATCCAATGTTAGAAGATAATGAAGCAATATTACCCAAGAATATTATATACAGTTGTTTATTTACAAAGCCATAGTCTAAATTATGAAAGTGCTCAGAAAATATAGCACTTGCAAAAGTAAGTCTGACAACAAAATCCAGGCAATTAAGAAGAGTACCATCAAAATGAAAAGATAGGCATTGTGATAAAAGGACTGGTGATGAATATTGAATATAACTCTATACAGAAATAAAAGTAAACACAGTGGAAATAATGTTTACTGAAGATAAGTCAATTGTCATAAACGTGAAAAGGATACAACTAATACCATAACTACCAAAATCAGAAGGTGGGGGAATGAGAGGATGGATGAGACTGCTAACCCCTCATGCTAACCCCTAGGTGCTATCTTTCACAGCAGGAATTTAATCAATTATGCCTTTAAATAAAACGTGAACTTTAAAAAACAGTATCTGTAGCTGCATCACATTGTTATAAACATACTTCTACCTAAGTATCCAACTATTTATATACGTAGAAGGATGTATGGAATACTGAGATTTGGGATGATTTTTAAATCACATGGGTTATTTTCACAAAATTATAGAGTGATTCTTGTAAAACAATTTTTTAAAGACTCTAGAAGTAAATATTCTAAGATGTACAGTGATTATGGAAGTATGGATATATCTTCTTTCTTTTTCTGTATTTTAAAAAAATTCAATGATTAAAAAAGATTAATTAAACATTTACCTTCTGGGAGGGCTCACTATGATAGTTTTAAATAATAGAACCCACTGGAAATTCAAGAGCTTGTATAAATAATACACATGATATAAATAGCAAGTAAACATATTTATCCTTCTTTTCTTTTCCTTTTATTCTACCTCTTCACTGGGTCTTGGAAGAACTTCAGAGAAACTCTTGTTGCTGGTGACAAGAGTACATAAACCCTTAAGGGAAATCATGTGGAGGTAAGAGCAACACCAGGTTTCCTGTATCAAATTTGGTGAAGGATAATATATTTCCTATATATTTCCTATATGCAGGATGATCTGGGGAAAACCACTGTATGAGAAAAAGGAGAATCAGGAGAATCAGGAACAACCCTGATTCTGGCTCTACTAAAGGTCAGATTATGGACACCAAGCAAGTAACTGAACTTTGCTTGACTTCAGTTTCTTACTTGAAAACTTAGAAGGTTAAATTGGAATCCAATCATTCAGGTTCTTTGGAATCTCTTCACCAGTTGCTGGGGAGGGGATGGTGATGATGTTTCTCTCCAACGCTTTAATACCTTCAAGGAAAGTAATGCTGAGACAGGCTGGGACCTGGGCCCTGGGACCCTTTGCTGCAGTACGTGCACCTGGACAAACCTCTCCTCGAGCAACAGAATACAAGGAAACTATAAAGGACTAAAAATAACTGTGCATGGGCAGTTAGGGCAAAGTCTGGACAAGAAGATATAAAAAGACCAAAAGAAAAAAAATCCAATTGCCACTTCTGAAGAGCCAGGAGCAAAGACAGGGTGTTGGGAGTGAAAGCAGGGTACTGCACACGCCCCTGCACTCAACACCACCAAAGGGGTGGGGAGATCACCTAAGTCACCCCTCCAGCTCGACCGCGGGACACACCCCTTCCCTCACCAAATATAAGGAACCATCCCACACCCCCTAGGGGAGCGAGCTAGGGAACCTGTTATTTGTTTTCACTCCCCCTGCTACAATAGGGGCCCCAGTAAAGCCTTGCCTGAATTTCTTGTCTGGTCTCTTATCAAGTTCTATTGATTGGGGAAGGTCAAGAACCCTGGTCGGTACCAATGCCACTGTATATAATGAGCTTCTATATTAACTCGAAGCTTCATGAGAACATTCTCTGCTACTAAAACAAAGAAAGTAAATTATCCCCAAGCCCTTTTTTTTCACCCCCGCTTTAAAATTCTGGTGAGTCTAACCCATCAGTATATTTAGCTGGTCCAATGCTCTTCAACATGAACAGTTTACATCAAGTTGATTTAGAAAAGAAGAGGGAAAATAAGTTGTCAATTTGCTTTTTATTCAACCATTAAAATAATATTTGAATCAATGCATTGCTTAAAACAATAAATACCAACATAAGTATCTCAAGCATCTTTGAGTCACTTGAGAAAGTTACTCAAAGACAGGTCAAAGGTAATTAGTTCAATGTCTTGCTGTAAAATGACAGTATTCCTTTCATACTAACACTCACATATGGCTTTTAAGATTACTTGGTGTAAGAGTACTTCCAGCATTGATTACATTCCAACTTTCAGATTTTATCTGCCTTTTTCATTCCTGCATTTTGGCCTCATGAGACCTTAGCTATTTCCCTACAGATAAGACCAAGCTCCATGGTAATTTCACTGCTTTACAAACATGGATTTCAGAAACCATGGAGAAGGGGTGTGTGTGTGTGTGTGTGTGCACGCGCGCGCGTGTGTGTGTGTGTGTGTGCATGTGCACTCGCACACGTGCATGTGTGTTAGGATTTATAAAATCTCACCACACAGATAAGCCATTTGTAAACCTGAATTACTTCTTGCACAGTAAACGAAAATGGTCTTTTTAAACATTTCGCCTGATAGTTAAAAGCAAAAAGGAATGCTTACAAAATGTGTGTGTAATTCATAGTGGTAAATTGGGTTAAAAAATTCAGAACTCAGAAAGTTCATTTTAGTTAGGAAGAATTGGTATCAAATTTTAAAATGCAGTGTATTGAGGGCAAATGATAAAAGCATGCATTAGATTAAAAACAGCAAAACCTACTACACGTTTAACACAAGTTTATATCAAAAGAAATCTAGGAATTTTTGTTGACTGCTAAGAATTCCAATTCTATTTTTATTTATTTTTTGTAAATGGAATTATATTTAAAAATCAGTACATAAACAATAAAAACAAAATCATTTGCTGTATATAAAACTGGGGATCACCAGTCCTGGGAAAGCAGTTGTTCAACAAATGTCTTCTGGCTCTAGGTTTGAGACCAGCAGGAAGAAGAATTTCTTTCTGATTCCAGTGATTATCCTGGCACTTTTGAAGAATTCCACTTTTAAAACCCTGCCCTGGCCTTGCACTTTGGAGGATCCTGAATATCATAAACATGTATATGTATGCATGTGTGCATGTATGTGTGTGAGTGCACATGTGTGTGTGTGATAAGGGATGTATTGCTACCTTTATCACTTGCGGTCTGGCAATCAGTGCTGGCATAGAACAGTGTTTAACCCTAAACTTCCTCTCCCATGACTAACACTCTTCAAACCTCAGGGAAACACTTCATTCCCCTCCTAAAACTCACCAAATACAACAGTCAAAATGTAAGGCTAACGCAGAAGTTCTTGCATTTTTGACCATGCATTTCATAGTGAAACCTTCTTACACCCAAAGGCTTTTTGGGAAATGGTTGGAAGGAAAAGTTCAAGGAAATATTTTATGTAATGTTTCAAACTTTACAGAATCCCTTCTATTCCTTCTCATTTGCAGAAGTAGTTGCATAGCTTAACATATGACTCATCAATTACAAGCAAACTGTTTAGAAAACTTATAATCCATCTACTGATTCTGATTAAAATTATATATATATATATATATATATATGTGTTTCTCAGAAGCTTCTAAAAAGTACTTGGCAGATTTTCATACTTGTCATTCATATGTATCTCATGTTTGTTCGTGTACATACATATAATTCCTGTTTATATGCCAAACGAAAGCAGTCATATAAACCAACACAAGTCTTTACTTTGTGACATATATCTATACACCTCAAACATCTATATTCTATGGCCATATACATGCCCTTGTATCCTGTTATACCTACTGACATGCCTATAACAAAAGTGCAACCTGCAATCTGAACATTCTGTTTTCATGTGCACAAAGCTGATACAAGATTTCTGCATTGTGGAAAGAAAAATAAATCCACCAAGCTACAAGTCAAGTCACAAGTTAGACAGGAAGGAGCCACTTTTTGTTTGTTTTTGCTTTTTAAATAAACCTGAACTTCAGGCAGAGTAGAAATGTAGGCTGGGAGTACTTTGAGGAGAGAACTCTGTCTAATTATTACTTACTATATATCCTAAAACACAATGAATGCTGAATAAATGCTGATTTGATTGATTGACTGATGGGATCCATAAAGGATACAGATCTAGTCCACTTCTAGTCTAGAATTCTGCCCTTGCCGCTCAGTGGTTATGGGACTTTGGGTCAATTAATTTCACCTCTCTTAGTCTCCGCGTCTATCTGTAAAGTGAGCATACTAATAACTATCAAATAAAGGTTACCTTAAGGATAAGAGAGAATCCTATAAAACTTCTGTCCTAATAACAGTATTGTATAGATGTTATGGGCTAAAGGTTTATGCTTCCCCCATATTCACGGGTCGAAGCCCTAACCTCCAAAGTGATGGTATTTAGAACTGGAAGGTAATTACTTTGGGAGGTAATTAACTTTAGATTAGGTCATGAGAATGGGACACTGAGAATGGGATGCTCTTGATGGGATTCATGCCCTTATAAGAAGTGGAAGACAGAGAGATCATACACAAGCACAAAGAAGAGTTCACATGAGAACACAGCAAGATGGTGGCTAGCTGCCAGCTAAGAAGAGGCCCTCACCAAGAACCAAATCTGCTGGTATCTTAATCTTAAACTTCCCAGCCTCCAAAAATATGAGAAATGAATGTCTGTTGTTTATGCCACCCAGTCTATGGTATTTTGTTACAGCAGCCCAAGCTAAGACAATAGCAATTATATATACATATTACTAATACCAGTAATAATCAAATCCTAAAATATCAAAACTGAAAGAGAACTAATTGATTATTTGTCCCAATTTCTTAACTTTACAAATGAGAACATGGAGAACAGGGACTGGTCTTGTACTTTGTTTTATCCCTGGCACCTAGCTTCATGCCTTAGAGTCACTCAAATATTTGTTGACAAGTACGTGCATGAATCAAAAGATAGTAGCATTAAATGTTAACAATGATCTCAGATATGTTTGTTTGTTTTTGCTTTGGGATTGCATAACCTGACCATCTCTGGAGATAGATCTGTTTCCCAAAGTAGAACTCTGACATAAGGCATTTTCCTTTGTTTCTTTTTATTTTTTGTTAGCCTTCATTTCCCATACTTTCCAAGTGACAGATAATATAGAATATTTTCACACAACTTTATCTCATTGAATCTTTTAAAACATCCTTTCAAGTGTTCTCATCAGTTCTAATTTTACAGATGAAGCCAACGAGACTCATGATGGCTAAATGGTCTCCTCCATATTGTGAACCCATAAGTGGAGGGTCAGGATAAAGCCCAGCTCTGCTTGACTTCAAAGGCTGTGCTTTCAAATAGCACCATGTGGTTTTCTTACCTTATCAGAGGTTACATTTGTTGTTACCTATTCATTGTACTTTCCATACCAGTGTGGTTTCATTCCTTCAGAGTTGGTAAGTTTTAAGAGTTCAGCCTCTTAAGTAACACCTTCCTGTAATCTTCTACTCAAAATTTATGATAAAAACTCTTAAGAGACCAGGAGGAATAGATGTAACATGGTAACAGAACAAGGCTGTGTAAATACTGTTCATGACTGTAAACAACAAAACCATGTCAGGTTTTAGTTTAGTTTAGTTTTGTTTTACTGGTACCTCCCTGCCCCGACACTCACATATAGTGACTTATTAAAAGGGCAGTTAAGTAGGCAATATATTAAGTATATTACATATTAAATATATATATATACTTAAAAGATTTTTTTGATGTGGATCATTTTTAAAGTCTTTATTGAATTTGTTACAATATTGCTTCTGATTTTATGTTTTTTGGTTTTTTGGCCGTGAGGCATGTGGGATCTTAGCTACCCGACCAGGGATTGAACCTGCACCCCCTGCATTGGAAGGCGAAGTCTTAACCACTGGACCGCCAGGGAAGTCCCTTAAATGTATATTAATATATTATATTATACATAAGTATATATTTACATATATTAAAATATATCAAGTAGGCGATATATCAGTTACATGGGAAATACGTGTTGTTTCTTTTTGTACCTATGCTCACTTTCAGTTGATTCCTTATCACCTTTCTTCTTCAACTACTCATTGTCAGTTCTCTTATCCTTGAACTTCTCCTAGCTGTACTTGATGCCATTTGCAACTGAATCTAAATTAGAATGCAAACCCAGGGATGGCTACACTTGAAGTTTCATCTCTTACTGTAGCACAGAACAACTTAGGCATCATTGGTTGAGTTGGCAATGCTTCTTTGAGTAAGGGGTCTTTTCTAATGTCCCCCAAATCATTTACTCTGTCTAAACAGAATGTCAGCTCTCCTGTTTGAAACTGATGAAAAAAATAACCAAATGTTTCCTGAGTCTTGAAGGATTGATAAGGACCCTGCTCTACTGTTTGCTTGAAAAATCCTCCTTGAAAATGCGTATCAAGTTTGGACTAAACTTTCTTTCTGAAAAGCTAAAGGATTCAAGTGTACCCAAGATGGGAAGCAATACTTGAAAGAACTCATCTCCCAGACTCTACAGCATATTTTTCAAACAGAAATATTCAGTTCCAATATTGCTTACACCAAATGTTCTGAACACTTCCTTTTCCATTTCAATTTCTGCTGTATCAAGTTTGCCTTCTCCACACACAGTTAAGGAGCAGATAGGGGGGCTAGGGACACATACTTAATAACAGATCCACCAGTGCCTTTACCAGTGATTCAGAAAGCCTCTAAAATAGAATATTACTTCTGTAGGCTATTAACAAACAAACACAAATAACACCTGTGTAGACATACCTTTGATGTATGTTGAATTCATACACAGTTTTGCTATAATGAGACATACGTGTTCCTAAAAAATGACCATGTTATAGTGAAGTGGTAAAGGGAAAGTTACCTGAAATAGGACAAAAAGTTGTAAGATCAGCTATGGATAGGTGAGGCTCATAAACACATGTGGTAAACTAGGGTAGCTAGTAGATGTCTGAGCTCTGGATTCCTGCCTGGTTTGGCTCAGCTGGGCACAGTTTTCTCTAGTCACCTATTATTTCTTGCAGATAAAATCACATATAGAAAATGCAAAACGTGCATTATACTCTAATTGTTCCCTAATATATTGATTACCTTGCAACAAGTTCACATTTTCAAAACAAGCATTATAGCAGAACGAACTATACTAGAAATTGTGTAGGTGCATATCCTAACCAATTTGGGTAAAGATTTTTGGAAGCTATAATACCTTCTTAAAAACATTTTTTGTAAAGATAACATTTTTTTTTGTAAAGTTGAAATGAAACAAACACCATTATACAATTCTGAGGAAAGATAAATTGAAATTCTTTTCTTATAAGGCAATTTTGTAAGATGTATAAAGTGACCATGTTAGGACTTGAGATATGTGTTTTCTCTTTTATTAAGTAATTCAGCATCTACGAATGTAACCTATGGAAATAAGCACAGTTGGAGACAATGATTTGTCAACATGAGTGTTCCATTTGTAACAGTGTACCATTTGTAACAGTAAAATACTAAGTTCTCTAAGTAAAGAATTGCTAAATCCTACCCCCCAAAAAAAATCACAGGAAAAAAGTTCTGACTAATAATATAGTTTTTAAAAACCTGAATCTAATTTGAGGAAAAACACTAGGAATTAATACCATGGGAATGATCGCGCAAATGCCAAAAAATGTGTGTATAGGGATGTCCGTTACTATTGCATACAAAGTATCAACTATACATTAGAATGACTGGATTACTTAAATCAATTATGGATGAATATGAAGCCACTAAACATTATAGCACAGTCTGTAAAAGCTGCCTAGTACCCCATTATACAAATGTACCAAAGAATGGAGGCGACCCCACTGTTGTTCACTTTCGTTGTTTCCAGTTTTCCCTACATTGGAATAATACTCCTCTTTAAGCAAGAGTATAAACATACCTGAGAGATGAATATTGGGCTTTTGATATTCCCCCAAACTACAATTATACTATTTTTTAATTATAAAATAAACTTGATTCCATTTTCCACATAACATTAGAGAGTCTAAATGTATCCATTTTTTGACCAGATAATACTGCAGATAGTGAAATCAAGATTCTTTAGACCAGACCTAAAATTGTTGTCTTAAAACTTTGCTGTTAGCACCGTTTTAGGCACTGGAGATACACTAGAAAACAAAACTAGTGTAGAAAACCAAGTTCTGTGCTCAGCAAGCTTGCATTCTAGTTTAGTAAGATTGAAAATGAGTGATGGTAAGTGTTACCCAAAAAAAAGAAAAATAAAAAAGGTATGTAAAGGACAAAAGGGAGTTGGAAGAGTCCTTTGGGAGTGTGGGAAGAATTAGCTAGTTGAGTAGGAAGGGAGTATTTGGGGCATAAGAATACTTGAGGCAGAGGGAACAGCAAAGCTGCAGGGAGGAGTGTGCTTGAAAGGTCCAAGGAAGAGCAAAGGTGGCCTTACAAGGCTGGAGCAGCACAAGCAAGGGGAGGAAGAAGAGATGAGCTCACAGAGGCCAGATCTTAGGTCTCCTTGACTATTCCGGCTTCCACTATGATGGACTGAGGAAAGCCTTAAAGAGGTTTGAGCAGAGAAGTAACCCAGCAGATCTTAGGTTTATCAGGACTCTGGTTTCTGAATTAAGAACAGACTGTAGAGGAACAAGGATGAAAATAAGTAGGTCAGTTAGGAGGCTCCTGCAACAGCCAGGTGACAGTTGTAGCTTGCGTCAGGGTGGCACAGTGGCAGTGGGGTTTTAGATTCCAACCATCTTTGACTGTGTTTTGAAGTTAGAGCCAACAGGATTTGTAGATAGACCAGAGGTGAGTTTTGGGGGAGCAGGGAGGAGATGTTGCATGTGACCCCATGGCTTTTTTGGCCTGTACAACTGGAATGGTGCATCTGCTCTATACTGAGATGGGAAACTTTTCTAGAGAGATATGATGGGGCAGGGAAGCTGTGGGAAGAGATGAGAAATTTGGTTATCATTTTAAGTATAACATGTTAGGGTTAGCGTGGTTAGGGTTAGATACCAGACATCTAAGGAGAGTCTGTATGAGTCTAAAGCTTAGGGAAGAGTTCTGGGATGGAAAAAAAAAAAAAAACACACAATTTGAAAGCTATCAATACATAAATAGTATGTCTTGGATATCACCCAGGTCGTTAAAGAAGAGGAGTGAAAACTCAGAGCTGGGTAAATTCAACATTTGGCATCAGGGAGATGAGCTGAAACCAGTAAATGAGATTGAAAAGGAGTAACCAGGGAGCTGTCCCAGAAGAGAAATGAAGATTGGGTTTTAAGAAGGAAAGTATGTCACCCATGTCAAATATTATTAATAAGCTGAGTAAATTAAGGCCTGAAAAATAACCACAAAGGAGGCGGCCTCGGGAAGGAAAGTTTTGATAGTCTGTTAGAGGAGGAAGTGGAGACACACTGTATATAAGTCAACATTTTACAGAAGTTTTGCAGTGAAAATAACAGAAAAACAAAACAACACAAAAAAAGCAGACAAATGAGGTCATGCCTGAAGGCAATGTACATTCACAAAGTTCATTTTCTTTAAGATAGAGAAAATTATATCATATTTGTATATTGGTTGGCAATGATCTAGCAGAGAAGGAAAACAGATGCTCTAGGAAAGAGAGAGGACAAATGCTGAAGCAATGACCATAGGTACCCAAGAAGCGATGGAGACAGTGCAGGGATAGAGGGGCTAGTTTTAGGTCAGGTCATACAGAAGGAAAGCAAGAGTTGGTCGGGCACACACAGTGGTCTGATAAATACAGAACAGATGAATGTTCTCTTCGGATACCTGCCATTTTCTCAGTGAAATGGAAAACAACATCATCAACGGAGACTGAGGTGGGGAAGAGGGAGTGGATGGATGAGGAGAAAGGAAAACATTGTAAAATAGTTTTACAGGCTCGTGGGAGATCAAATGGAGTAGAGAAACATGGCTGGATCACACCAACCAACATTAAGGACCACTTGAAGCTAGCAGTCATTATAATTGAGAGACCTGTCAGCAAGATCCTGTGTTTTTCTCCACTCATGTTTGGCTTCAGAATTCAAGTGTAATGTGGGTAAAAATTAGGTTTACC
The DNA here is from genome assembly GCF_963455315.2 of Globicephala melas. Lineage (NCBI taxonomy): Eukaryota > Metazoa > Chordata > Mammalia > Artiodactyla > Delphinidae > Globicephala > Globicephala melas. The sequence continues at coordinate 9,249,697 of NC_083326.1, read as the reverse complement.
TGGGATTGGGTTTGCCAGTTGAGTTTCTTCATCATGCTGTACTTGAAGCCTTCCCCACCCAGAAACTTTTCATTTCTATGAGCCATTGTATTCCCTTTTGTGTTAAGTCAGTTTGGGAGTCTTTAGTTACTTGCCACAGAATGAGTTCTACCTTTCATAGAGACTTGAACTCTTTTTAACGGGTATGAAAGGCACACTAAAGCAGAGAATCCTCAACTCATTAAAAGACTGTATGTGAAGAACTGGGTATGTCATTAAATTTTTTTAAAGATTTTATGTGGGTTGCCAAGAAAAGTCAGACTTAGAGCCAGAGGGAGATTTCTGGGGAAGTCGCTATTTCCACCTCAAGTCTGACTTGAACTGCAAGTTTTCCTCTTTATTATTAACTTCTTTCCCCAGCAGTGAGCTTCAATGCTCAAAATTCTGCTCAGAAAAAGAAAAAATCCCTATATGTTCTTTGCACTCTGTACCCTGAAGCTCTCATAATGGCCCATGGAACACTAGATCTTTATCCCCAGGGGTTTACCGTGAGCTATGTTTCCATGTGAATGCAAAAGCATTAAACGTGGAGCTTGACATTTCCCTGATTCCTCCAATATAAAACAGGATGGTAAGTGGTAACCCCACGGAAACAACGTATAGAACCATAGACTCCTAACTCTTAGAAACATTTTCTATCAAAGACGTTGCACTGATAAATTAAACTTTTCTTCAAAATGGATTCATGCCATGCATACAAAATATGATTCTCAAAACACGATAACGGGCCTTCCTTGGTGGCACAGTGGTTAAGAATCCGCCTGCCAATGCAGGGGACACGGGCTCGAGCTGTGGTCCAGGAAGATCCCACATGCCGTGGAGCAACTAAGCCTGTGTGCCACAACTATTGAGCCCGCGTGCCGCAACTACTGATGCCCGTGCGCCTAGAGCCCGTGCTCCACAACAAAGAGAGGCCACCACAGTGAGAAGCCCGTGCACCGCAATGAAGAGCAGCCCCCCGCTCGCCGCAACTACAGAAAAGCCTGTGCAGCAACGCAGACCCAAAGCAGCCAAATATAAATAAAGAAAAATTAAAAAAAAAACCCAAAACACAAATAACGCCATGTATCATGAGAGAACGGTGAGATCAATAAGTGCCTGTATCACATCCAAAGAACTGACAACAGGGAAATCAAACGGGAAAAATATACGCTTGGTCCAACTATTTGCCAGGAAATTATCTTTCCTTCAAGTAAAAGGACTTCTAATATGTTTTCCTTTAGTTCTACTCCTCCTGAAAAGGAATCTATACAGGAAAAATCATATGCAATTCTCTTTGTTTCTCTCTTTCTCTGGTTCTACTAGACTTCCTTTTATTTTATTATTATTTTTAATTTTGGGTGATTCTAATTCTTTGTAGCATAGAAAAAAAAAGATTCTAAAAGATGAAAGTGTGTTTTGTATCATTTATTTGATAACATTTTCTTGTGGCATCCAAACAAGAGCAAAGTCTGAGACGGACCTCCAGAGCGAGACATGCATATTTCTCAAAATAACAGTTTGACAGATTGTGTATTTACTAGAATATCACATTCTTATATTCTCAAAGCTGTTCCACAAAGAACAGTGAATTGTCCTTTTTGAAAAACAGCTTAACTGAAAATTAAAATTAGTTAAACCTGCATACACATACACCATCCCCCCCGACACGCGCGCACACACACACACACCCCTATATACTGATTTAAAAGGTTCAATATAAGTAAAAATACATAATCTGAAGAGTAAGTTATTAGACCCTTTTGGAGCTCTTCCCAGGAAAATATCTTCAGAATACTTTAACCTACTGAAAAAGTCAAATTCTTTAAAAATAATTTTAGTTTGATATCTAGAAGGTAAAATTTTGGCAAATCCTAACATTATATGTATTTTGTCTTATTTTTCCTTGAAAATCTGTTTTAATTTAATTATTCTGTTAACCTTCATTTTTCTTTCTCAACTCAAACTTTATTATTTAGTCAAAATTTGCATAAACCAAATTTTGGAGTCTATGGATACATATCAAAGTCTATATGATCCAAACCAGTTATCAGTCTTATAACATGAGAGAATTGGAAACTCATCTTTCATACTCCAGAGATCTGCACTTTTAGCAATTTCCCAAATAATGATAATTGGGAAATATACTTCTAATTTCCCAAATAATGACATTTCAGAGTGAACAAAGTTACTTTTAATTATAAAAAATTGGGAAAGATAATATTACCTAATTTCCACACACAAAAATTAAGGTCACGGTATATCTGGTCCAGGAAAGAATTTTATCAATATTCTAAGTGATCACATGTCAGAAAAGAATTTCAAGAGAGACCCATGATCCAATACACTGGTCACACAGCCCCACTTGTGGGTGTGTGACCACTGGTCAACAGGTGATAGGTACAATCCAGGTCAACCTGATTTCTAGTGTGCTGATAATGTATTTCAGTTTCCTGGGAATGTGTTTCAAAAGAGTTGCTCTGGTTGCCCACAGTGAAGTGATGGAATGGAACAGTAACACTGTGCTCTGTTATAAAATATTTCTTTTACTACTATAGGGTCTACACTTCCCATCAGGAACATCTTCCCTTTGAGTTAGAGTGTGGCATCCACTAAACTTCATCTAGAAAAAATATGATTATATGATTATAACATAGCCTCTGGCTATTACCAAGATAGGGGAGGGACCCATAGCAATAGGTCCAAGAAGAGCTAAATTTTGATATAATTATAGAGAATAATATTTCCAGCTCAAAGTAGAATGCTTCCTATGTGCATAATATTAATCTTGACTGTCAGATACAATAGTAAAATGGAAATAGAAACAGACGAGCCCTTGTTCTTTACATCAAAAAGAGTCCCATTTATTTATTCAGCCATGCAACACTCTTTAATGAGTATCTATCATGTAGAAGAATCTTCTTTCTACTATATTTATTAATATGGTTAGAACATATATTGAGATGCCAGTATGTGCTTATTCCTCCTGTATTTTTGTCTCTCTTCTTCTAGAAAAATAGCCAAGACTTTGTATTCCCTGCTTTACTGGGGATGCAGATGAGGCACAGTTATTGACCAAAAGTTTAAGTTTTCCGAAGACCACCTCCTTTTATTTTAAAACCTACAAGTGGATTGTATATTTAAATAGCATTGAGGAATAAAAGGGAGTTTTAGAGGGTGGCATGGGCCAATCTAGGAAAATGATTTAAGATCCCACCAATACCAGAAAGTGTCCCTCTCTGTTCTGGGAAGATGGCAGAATCTGAGAAGTTAATTGATGAATGAAATATCTGTGTAGGCTGGATTCTAGAGTCCAAGGTTCCCAACTTCAGAAAATTTCCCAGTACTCAAATTTAGCATAAAATCAAGGAAGCTACTCACCTGTAAGCGTCTAGGCAAGCTAGATAAAGACAACAGTGATCAGAATGGATCAGATAAACGGACTCTCTCCAAACGTCTTGCCCTACCAAGCCCCTGGGGACTGTTGAGGAAACCCTGGAGAAGCGGAGGAGCCCTAATAATGCCATAGATTGAACAGCCCCTCAATTTAACAGGAGAGGGGGGTTTTGAAGTTAAATTGAGAAAAATAAAGGAATGTGATATTCGTTGTACCTCTGAGTTTATGTAGCTACACAAAGATAGCTACACAAAGAAGACATAGACATAGTGCCAGCCTTCAAGTTATCACCAATTTAGTGACAGTAATTGATATAGAAGTAGATAATTTCCATAGTGTATGGGAAAAGCTACAAATCAGGCATTTCCAAGTTGTTTTAGGTTCACGAAGGAGGTATGATAGACTGTGCTCAATGATTATTTCTACCATAAATGCACACAGAAAAAGTCTCAGCAAAATGATTTACATATGAGAGACAAATAATACATATTTATTTTGTTCCACTGTACTAAATTAAAGCAAGTTTCAGTATCTTAGGAACAGATGAGTTTTATGATGAAGCATCAATAGAGGCTAATTTTAAGTTATTCTTACCCTACAGAGGGATATTTTCACCCCCCACATATCTGCATTTCCTTTTTCAACCAAGTGTTAATTTATTCTATTTATTTACATCTATTTAAAAATCCACATTTGGGAGAATTTTAGTTTATTGCTTTATGAATTAATTGAAACAGACAAAAACTATGGCTTATACGTATTTCCCCTCCTAGCACTTAATTGTTATAACCAAGTGGAAGAGAAACAAACAATCAAAGAAACAAACAAACAAAACCTCTGAAATTCCTTTCAGGATATGTAATTTTTTTCCAGTTCCCAAAATTCTACACTACATGGCTGAATATAAGGTTGTATAATGAAAATCATTTTTGGATTTAATTGCAGTGTAGTAATTGTTTTGATCATAAGCTACTAGTAGTAGTTTAGGTGCAGTGGGTCTTTAGGTATATTTGGATGTTATTAAAATTCCAATGGAATTATTTTCTGTTGTTTAATATTGAGACTATTGTCTTTGTTAGGAGTTTTCGTAATAAACTGAAATGAGAAATGGTTGAAAATCAAATTTACAGATGATTAAGAAAATAATTATTAGGCTAAGAAGTTACGGAAGATTTAAGTCAGCCTAAATTGGAATAATCATTTAAGGATTTTGAGTTTTAACTACTACCTAACATGACTGATAATAGTATAACTACATTGCTCCTAGCAAAGGTCTCTGAATATTATGCATACATAGCATAATTTTATGCAGTGGAAAAGCTGTGTATGATATTTTCCACTTTTAGTAATTAAGTGGGAAAAGAGCCAAAAATACTTTGTTGGGGGACAGAGGCATTATTAATGACTAAGAGAAAAATGTGGTTATTAAATATATTTTTAATGCAAAACTAATTTTAATAAAAATAATGTAAATTTTAAAGTTGAGAAAACAAATAATAAAAAAACCCATAAGAGTGCTGCCGTTAATGGTACCTAAGGCACATTCTGATTTTGATAATAGCACTTCCAATGACCACTGACAGCATAATTTGTCTGAGCTGAACTCACCTGCATGGCAACATGAGCACTGCATACCTATGATGATATTAACTTGGACAAACAGTGTAGTTCAGATTGGCTACCTGGGCTGTGATACAAATGTCCATTTGCCTTACTGACCGTTATTAGGAGATTACCTTTAACTGTAGCGTCACATGACTTTATCAGTATTCCTAAGTAGATCACTGTTCTGACTTCCATTTGCTAATGCTAAAGTGCCTTCAATCAACTCAAAGACCGCCTTACTCTCTCATATGAAGCCAATGATCCTTCACTTTATAATGCTTGATGTCACCTTGGCCAGATTTCCATAGGAGATTAGAATGGAAAAATAATATCTGCTGTTGCCATGGGTCAAAGCTATAGGCGGAGGAGTGCACAGGAAAGGGAGAAGTAGAATTGTAAAAAAGTTGGAGACTGGAATTGAGGGAGACAAAAAGAAAGGAGGCAAGAGGGGAAGAAAAGCTGACAGAAGAAAAGAGAAAAATAAGAGAAAATGGAAATGGTCAGATGTCCCCAAATATCTACATACTAAAAAATTTTACAAAATGTTGATTCCCCTGTGTTTTTTCTCCTAGAGGACCTGAAGCTGCACCTCCTCTAAGGCCGTCTTGGTATGCAGGCATTTCCATGGAGATGAGCATCTCTTGTGTGGCCTGCTCAACATTGGTCTTCCATTCACGGGACATTGTTCCTTTCATGCTACCGACCTCCTACCTTCAAAGGGAAATTACCACCTGCCTACAGACCACATTCTTCACACCCAATCATCCTAACTTCCCACCCCAAAATGTAGTTGAATATCTTTAGTGACATCGGGCAAGGTTTGACTGAATTATTTCATATGTCATTGCATTTGAGTTTTAAATGTTGTTCTGGAATGTACAGTGAAATTTTGGGTTTCTGAGTATGCTGTATGCCTGTTTAAGTGGTAGAAACAAGAGAGAACACAATATAAACTATATTCTTGAAATGTTTTCTCAGAGAACACGCCGTGTAAAATTCTCAAATTCTGAATTCTAAAATACCAACACCAGATCAAACATCCCAGCTGAAGTTACCCAACAGCACAATGCAAAACATTCATAAAAGTCCAGGGAGTTATAATGCAAGTGCAGAAAGATGATATTCTGAAACATTAACTGTTTTTTTTTCCGTTACCCCTTGATCATTTCTGAGTTTGGCTACTAGAGAGAGAAACACTCATTACCTTAAAAACGGAATGTTTCATCACAAAAGCAAAGAAAAGGCTTTGTAGTTCCGACAGGGAAGTGCAGAAACTCAAGGGACTTTGGAAAGAGGAAAAGAAAATAAAACCAATATGACGAGTCCAGCCCCGCCCCCCACCACCATGACAACGACTGGATAATGATTCTCCACTGGGGTGGGAAGAACACAGAATTGGAGGGCAAGCAATGTTATCTTAGATCCTTGTCCACGCTGTTCAAGGCGAGATGGTCACTAGACCTGCAGAGGCCATTAAGATATCAAAGAAGGATAATGCCACAGCTGCTTTTAGAGATCACAGCTAGAGAACCAGCTAGAAATGAGGAGGTATCCATGAATGTTGGAATACAGAGATTTTATCACCCAGATGACTATCCCAGCTTTCTACTCCTGGCCCTGACAGTATATAAAGCTTTTTCTATTTTCCTACCAGATTAATAGAGATTAGGTTTCCATCCACAGTAAAATAAAGCCAATCTCAAAAGAATAATTAAGATCAGATACAAAAAAGAAAGGCGCATTTTTGTAAACCTGTGATTAAGCTTTGCACACAGTACACACATAATGATTTTAAATGCATAATGTATGGTATTTATATGCCACGTAGAATCTAAGTACCTGTGAGATGAGAACTATAATTGTTTTCTTATTATGGTTAGAAAAATTGGCAGGTTTATGGCAACGGTATTTCTGGGTTCATGGAGGAAAATGGTTAAATGTTTTCATGAACAATAAGGTATGGAGGAAAAGAGAAGATCGATTTTGAAAATCCTGAGAACTCAGTCCAAATAAGCATTCCAAATAAGGGTGACTGAGGAACAATCGAGAATATACAGCTACATCTCGCTTAATGCAAATATTACATATGAAAACTTGTGTCTGCCAAAATGATAAAATGTGTCTTTATTTTGTGGAAAGACTCATAGCATAAATATGTTAAACAGGCGGCCACGTGGTGGTGCTGCTGCTGCCCCCATCCCACCAGCCAAGCCCGGAAGCCACGGCGCCCACTGACCCCCTCAGCCAGGGAGGAGGAGGGACCGAGTCACAGGAAGCTGAGCAGGAAGCGAACCTGGTGGCTGTATCTTCCTGGGGAAGCAGCAGGCAGGGTGGCACAGCCAGTGGGGCCAGGGAGCTGCCGCCACCTAGATGGGCCGTGTGGCTGACACGGTCTTGGTGCTCTGGCCTGGTGGCAAGCCTGAGCCTCTGAGGTGGGAGAGCCAAGTTCAGGACATTGATCCACCAGAAACCTCCCGGCCCCACATAATATCAATCGGGGAAAGCTCCCGCAGAGATCTCTGTCTCAATGCTAATACCCAGCTCCACCAAAGAGCCAGCAGGCTCCAGGGCTGGACTTACCACGCCAAAAAACTAGCAAGACAGGAACACAACGCCACCTACTAGCAGAGAGGATGTCTAAAATCATACTAAGTTCACAGACACCCCAAAACACACCACTGGACACAGTCCTGCCCACCAGAAAGACAAGATCCAGCCCCACCCACCAGAACACAGGTACCAGTCCCTTCCACCAGGAAACCCACATAAACCACTGAACCAACACCACCCACTGGGGGCAGACACCAAAAACAACGGGAACTACGAACTTGCAGCTTGCAAAAAGGAGACCCAAACACAGTAAGTTAAAAAAAAATGAGAAGACAGAAATACACAGCAGATGAAGGAGCAAAGTAAAAACCCACCAGACCAAGCAAATGAGGAGGAAATAGGCAGTCTACCTGAAAAAGAATCCAGAGTAACGATAGTAAAGATGATCCAAAATCTTGGAAATAGAATGGAGAAAATACAAGAAAGGTTTAACAAGGACCTAGAAAAACTAAAGAGCAAACAGAGATGAACAACACAAAAAATGAAATTAAAAATTCTCTAGAAGGAATCAAAAGCAGAATATGTGAGGCAGAAGAATGGATAAGTAACCTGGAAGATAAAACAGTGGAAATAACTACCACAGAGCAGAATAAAGAAAAAAGAGTGAAAAGAATCGAGGAGAGTCTTAGAGACCTCTGGGACAACATTAAACATACCAACATTTGAATTATAAGGGTCACAGAAGAAGAAGAGAAAAAGAAAGGGTTGAGAAGATATTTGAAGAGATTATAGTTGAAAACGTCCCTAACATAGGAAAGGAAATAGTCAATCAAGAACAGGAAGCTCAGAGAGTCCCACACAGGATAAATCCAAGGAGAAACAGGCCAAGACACATATTAATCAAACTATCAAAAATTAAATACAAAGAAAAAAATATTAAAAGTAGCAAGGGAAAAGCAACAAATAACATACAAGGGAATCTTCATAAGGTTAAGATGATCTTTCAGCAGAAACTCTGCAAGCCAGAAGGGAGTGGCAAGACACATTTAAAGTGATGAAAGGGAAAAATCTACAACGAAGATTACTCTACCCAGCAAAGATCTCATTCAGATTCAACAGAGAAAGTAAAACCTTTACAGACAAGAAAAAGCTAAAAGAATTCAGCACCAGCAAACCAGCTTTACAACAAATGCTAAAGAAACTTCTCTAGGCAGGAAACACAAGAGAAGGAGAAGAACTACAAAAACAAACCCCAAACAATTAAGAAAATGGTAATAGCAACATACATATTGATAATTACCTTAATTGTAAATGAACTAAATGCTCTAACCAAAAGACACAGATTGGCTGAATGGATACAAAACCAAGACCTGCATATATGCTGCCTATGAGACCCACTTCAGACCTAGGGACACATACACACTGAAAGTGAGGTGATGGAAAGAGATATTCCATGCAAATGGAAATCAAAACAAAGCTGGAATAGCAATTCTCATATCAGACAAAATAGACTTTAAAATAAAGACTATCACAAGAGACAAAGAAGGACACTATATAATGATCGAGGGATAAATCCAAGAAGAAGATAAAACAATTGCAAATATTTATGCACCCAACATAGGAGCACCTCAATATATAAGGCAAATACTAACAGCCATAACAAGGGAAATAAAGGGTAACACAATAATAGTAGGGGACTTTAACACCCCACTTTCACGAATGCACAGATCATCCAAAATGAAAATAAATAAGGAAACACAAGCTTTAAATGATACATTAAACAAGATGGACTTAATTGATATTTATAGGACATTCCATTCAAAAACAACAGTATACACTTTCTTCCCAAGTGCTCATGGAACATTCTCCAGGGTAGATCATATCTTGGGTCACAAATCAAGTCTTGGTAAATTTAAGAAAACTGAAATCATACCAAGGATCATTTCCAACCACAACACTATAAGACTATATAACAATTACAGGAAAACCGTAAAAAATTACAAATACATGGAGACAAAACAATACGCTACTAAATAACCAAGAGATCACTGAAGATATCAAAGACGAAATCAAAAACTACCTAGAAATAAATGACAATGAAAACACGATGACCCAAAACCTATGGGATGCAGCAAAAGCAATTCTAAGAGGGAAGTTTATAGCAATAGAATCCTACCTCAAGAAAAAACAAAAACCTCAAACAAACAACCTAAACTTACACCTAAAGCAATTAGAGAAAGAAGAACCAAAAAAACCCCCCCAAAGTTAGCAGAAGGAAAGAAATCATAAAGATCAGATCAGAAATAAATGAAAAAGAAATGACAAAACGATAGTAAAGATCGATAAAACTAAAAGCTGGTTCTTTGAGAAGATAAACAAAATTGATAAACCATTAGCCAGACTCATCAAGAAAATAAAGGAGAAGACTCAAATCAACAGAATTAGAAATGAAAAAGGAGAAGTAACAACTGACACTGCAGAAATACAAAGGATCATGAGAGATTACTACAAGCAACTCTATGCCAATAAAATGGACATCCTGCAAGAAATGGACAAATTCTTAGAAAAGCACAAACTTCCGAGCCTGAAACATGAAGAAATAGAAAATATGAACAGACCAATCACAAGCACTGAAATTGAAACTGCGACTAAAAATCTTCCAACAAACAAAAGCCGAGGACCAGATGGCTTCACAGGCGAATTCTATCCAACACTTAGAGAAGAGCTAACACCCACCCTTCTCAAACTCTTCCAAAATACAGAAGAGGGAGGAACACTCCCAAACTCATTCTACGAGGCCACCATCACCCTGATACCAAAACCAGACAAAGATGTCACCAAAAAAGAAAACTACAGGCCAATATCACTGATGAACATAGATGCAAAAATCCTCAACAAAATACTAGCAAACAGAATCCAAGAGCACATTAAAAGGATCATACACCATGATCAAATGGGCTTTATCCCACGAATGCAAGGATTCTTCAATATACGCAAATCAATCAATGTGATACATCATACTAACACACTGAAGGATAAAAACCATATGATCATCTCAATAGGTGCAGAGAAAGCTTTTGACAAAATTCAACACCCATTTATGATAAAAACTCTCCAGAAAATAGGCATAGAGGGAACTTATCTCAACATAATAAAGGCCACATATGACAAACCTATAGCCAAAATTGTTCTCAACAGTGAAAAACTGAAGCCATTTCCACTAAGATCAGGAACAAGACAATGTTGCCCACTCTCACCACTTTATTCAACACAGTTTTGGAAGTTTTAGTTACAGTGATCAGAGAAGAAAAAGAAATAAACGGAATCCAAATTGGAAAAGAAAACTAAAACAGTCACTGTTTGCAGGTGACATGATACTATACATAGAGAATCCTAAAGATGCTACCAGAAAACTACTAGATCTAATCAATGAATTTGGTAAAGTAGCAGGATACAAAATTAATGCACAGAAATCTCTTGCTTTCCTATACACTAATGATGAAAAATCAAGAAGAGAAATTAAGGAAACACTCCCATTTACCACTGCAACAAAAAGAATAAAATACCTAGGAATAAACCTACCTAAGGAGATAAAAGACCTGTATGCAGAAAAGTGTAAGACACTGATGAAACAAATTAAAGATGATACAAACAGATGGAGAGATATACCATGTTCTTGGGTTGGAAGAATCAACATTGTGAAAATTACTATACTACCCAAAGCAATCTATAGATTCAGTGCAATTCCTATCAAATTACCAATGGCATTTTTCACAGAACTAGAACAAAAACTTGCACAATTTGTATGGAAACACAAAAGACTCCGAATTGCCAAAGCAATCTTGAGAAACAAAAATGGAGCTGGAGGTATCAGGCTCCCCTACTTCAGACTATACTACAAAGCTACAGTAATCAAGACAGTATAGTAATGGCACAAAAACAGAAACAGCGATCAATGGAACACGATAGAAAGCCCAGAGATAAACCCACGCACATATGGTCACCTTATCTTTGATAAAGGAGGCAAGAATATACAATAGAGAAAAGACAGCCTCTTCAATAAGTGAGGCTGGGAAAACTGGACAGCTACATGAAATAGAAGGAAATCAGAACACTCCCTAACACCATACACAAAAATAAACTCAAAATGGATTAAAGACCTAAATATAAGGCCAGACACTATAAAACTCTTAGAGGAAAACATAAGCATATCACTCTTTGACATAAATCACAGCAAGATCCTTTTCAACCCACCTCCTAGAGAAATGGAAAGAAAAACAAAAAATCAACCAATGGGGACCTAATTAAACTTAAAAGCTTCTGCACAGCAAAGGAAACCATAAACAAGACTAAAAGACAGTCCTCAGAATGGGAGAAAATATTTGCAAATGAAGTAAATGACAAAGGATTAATCTCCAAATATACAAGCAGATCATTATCAAACAAACAAACGACCCAATCCAAAAATGGGCAGAAGACCTAAATAGACATTTCTCCAAAGAAGAAAAACAGATTGCTAACAAACACATTAAAGGATGCTCAACATCACTAATCATTAGAGAAATGCAAATCAAAACTACAGTGAGTTATACCTCACGCCATTCAGAATGGCCATCATCAAAAAAATTTACAAACAATAAATGCTGGAGAGGCCGTGGAGAAAAGGGAACCCTCCTGCACTGTTGGTAGGAATGGAAATTGATACAACCACTATGGAGAACAGTATGGAGGTTCCTTAAAAAACTAAAAATAGAACTACCATATGACCCAGCAATCCCACTACTGGGCATGTACCCAGAGAAAACCATATTTCAAAAAGAGTCATGTACCACAATGTTCACTGAAGCTCTATTTACAATAGCCAGGACATGGAAGCAACCTAAGTGTCCATCGACAGATGAATGGATAAAGAAGATGTGGCACATATATACAATGGAATATTACTCAGCCATAAAAAGAAACGAAATTGAGTTATTTGTAGTGAGGTGGATGGACCTAGAGTCTGTCATACAGAGTGAAGTAAGTCAGAAAAAGAAAAACAAACACTGTATGCTAACATATATATATGGAATCTAAGAATAAGAAAAAAAAAAAAAGGTCACGAAGAACCTAGGGGCAAGACAGTAATAAAGACACAGATCTACTAGACAATGGACTTGAGGACATGGGGAGGGGGAAGGGTAAGCTGGGACAAAGTGAGAGAGTGGCATGGACATATATACACTACCAAACACAAAACAGATAGCTAGTGGGAAGCAGCCGCATAGCACAGAGAGATCAGCTCGGTGCTTTGTGACCACCTAGAGGGGTGGGATAGGGAGGGTGGGAGGGAAGGAGATGCAAGAGGGAAGAGATATAGGGACATATGTATATGTATAACTGATTCACTTTGTTATAAAGCAGAAACTAACACACCATTGTAAAGCAATTATACTCCAATAAAGATGTTAAAAAAAAAAGTCATGTACCACAATGTTCATTGCAGTGCTATTTACAATAGTGGACATGGAAGCAACCTAAGTGTCCATCGACAGATGAATGGATAAAGAAGATGTGGCACATATATACAATGGAATAGTACTCAGCCATAAAAAGAAACAAAATTGGGTTATTTGTGGTGAGGTGGACAGACCTAGAGAGTGTCATACAGAGTGAAGTAAGTCAGAAAGGGAAAAACAAATACCGTATGCTAACACATCTATATGGAATCTAAAAAAAAAAAATGGTTCTGATGAACCTAAGGGCAGGACAGGAATAAAGTCACATACGTAGCGAATGGTGAGGACACGCAGAGGGGGAAGGGCAATCTGGGACAAAGTAAGAGAGTGGCATAGACATATATACACTACCAAATGAAAAATGGATAGCTAGTGGGAAGTAGCTGTATCGCACAGGGAGATCAGCTCGGTGCTGTGTGACCACCTAGAGGAGTGGGATAAGGAGGGTGGAAGGGAGATGCAAGAGGGAGGGGATATGGGGATGTATGTATACATATAGCTGGTTCACTGTTATACAGCAGAAGCAAACAACACACTGTAAAGCAATTATACTCCAATAAAGATGTTAAAAAATATGTTAAACAGCATGATAGTCTAGTAAATTTAAATTATCCAATATTTAAAAAAAAGAATTTATCTACATACAACTCTTTGGGTTCAAATTTATTGTACAAAGTTATCTATACCAATATTCAAGCTAAAAGTAAACATCATTAAATAATTATGATTAGTGATATGGTAATAAAATATTAATAATGACTCAAATGCCATTTGATGAAATTGAAAGCTACAAAAAATGTATGAGTTCTTACAGAAAATCACCTGCAACACCTTAAATTAGGATCATTCAGGTATATCATTTTGCCTGCATAAGAAAGAATTTAAGCTTCCTATTATATTGGTGGATGTACTATCATATCTTCCAGAAATATAAACAGCCATTAAGGCACCTCAATTATAAGGATTTCAAATATTGTAAGCTAAATAATAATAATAGTAATAACAGTAATAATGTTTATATTTAACTTAGCCTGTTGTAACCAACAGGTACCTAGTAATTTAATTAATCAAGTAGATAATTGGTAATGAATGATCTCTTCTCTTTTAATACATCTTCTATATGACGGAAAACACTGAATGCAGTGGTCACAGAAGCTTTCTGTTGCTTGCCAAAAAAACCCCAACAAATAAGCTACACCTATGTTTCCCTATTATAACTGCAGCAGAAAATGAAGGGTGACTCCTAATGTTTATAATATTTTGAAGGCTCTGAAAACAATTTTATATTAGACTACTACAATGCTTTATCATGAGTTGATAAAAATATATACTGTATATTATATAGAAGAAAATTCAACAGAAATGTGATAAGGCAATGAGCTACATGTAAAGACAAAATCAAAAACTTATTCTTCAATTCAGAACGTATTATAGTCAGTTATCATAACTCCATAGATATTTAAAAACTGGATAAAATGAATGAATCTCCCCTTTACTAATCAGTGGTTTTACCCGCTGCCTCTTTCCTCCAGGAAGCTTGGATTTAAAGTCTGGGTGTATCACTATCCAGTCCGGGATGTGCCATTGTTCCCATTAAACTCACTATCCATTTGCACCAGTGTGTAAAATGTTTCTCTTTCCACCAGGCAGAGTTGTTATGAGGTTAAAATGAAATTATAAACTTACAGATACTTGAGAAGTAAGGTATTTTATCAGAGTATTACTGTGCTGTAATTATAGATTCACTTTCTGTTTGACAATAGTTACTCATCCGGCTACATAATTTGCCTATCTTGGGGCTAATTACAAAGTCTTCAGGGTTTAGAGCATTGCCATTTTCTCTTCGTTAGAAGAACAGACTCATCAGGCCCTCTCTTTATTTTTTTCTTTGCAGTCATCAGGATGATTTGAGGGGAAGGTGGAATACTGCAGGTCTAGCAGTGATAGATGGTATAGTAACAGGAAACACAAAAAGTGTCAATTCATTTTGAACATTTGTTAACTGAGTGTGAGTAACTGTGCCTGATCATTCTCCCAGTGAGTGTTTTACAGAATAGAAACTTCAGGCATTTTTTTTCTTTCTAAGTATGGAAGGAAATGCTGGCTTCAAAAACACAAAATCAATTTCTTTTTTTACCATAAAATTATCAAAGCTTATCTATTTGCCTGACTTCTTATCAAATAGATAAGAAGTCAGGCAATCAGAAAGCTTAACAAATCAATTTTAAAATTGTATAAATAGACAATTGTGAATCAAAAATGACAGAATGACAGTGTGCTGAGGATGCCAATAGATACTTCTGATGCATTTTCATACCAACAACCTATGAAAGAGATGCCTCTAATCTTGCCAGTTTACAAATACGGAAGCTGAATTTGAATAACTTGTCAAAGGTCATGTAAGTAGCAAGTGGGAAAAACAGGATTCAGAGCCAGTGAACATAATTCTAGAACTAGTACTCATAAGTGCTTTGCCATACTGCCTCATTTTTCTATTTTCCAGAATAAGAAGAAATCCTGTTATAGAGACCCTGCAGAATAATGAGTGTACCTTTGGGGATTGGGGGAAGATGACAAGCAATGTGAGAATAGCACCCACTATATAGTCCAGAATTTTATTAAGGCACATAGGTTGAATACCATGGAATTACACGCTATTCTTGGCATACAAAGTAACTAACTGATCACAAGAAACCATTTTTAATTCAAGAAGAAAAGGAGAGGAAAAGTAACCAATAAGGAAGCGGCAATGCTATACTGGTCTCTGTCTGTCTGTCTGTCTGTCTCTCTCATTCTCTTCTCTTGCCATGATTATCTGAGTTTACATAATACTATTTCATATTGTTCTCACATTTAGAATATCTCAATATACAAATTCCATAATGCTGAATTATCTCATTTAACTGAAAGGTTAACAAAAATAACAATAAAGAAGACTGAAGGAAACAATGAGGAAAGATGAAGGTAGCAGAAAAATAATGAACTAGACTACAAAAAAAGAAAGAAAATAGAAGAATCAACAGTTTAATGAAGAGTGAGAAAGTGCAACATTAGAGGCATGGAAAGCACATAAAAGAGAGGCAAAGAGATCAAAAATGCTAGCAGACCTTTTTACAGCTCTGTGATAATAAATACTATTACCATGAAACTTTTATTTAGGTACAAAAGTACAAATCACAAAACTGCTTTAAAAAGTACAAAACCTAGAAAGAAACTGAGAAAAAAATTCTCAATTTCTCTAAACATTTATCTCCAAAAATGCTGCCTTAGCCCAACAACCTTAACAAGTGACCTAATTCAAATTTTCAAGAAACAGATGTTGTTCTGTTTAGATAATTTAGATAATTAAATTGTCCTAGAGTAAGAAAAAGGTGGAAAGCTTGTCAACTTATCTAATGAAGCTAGTATAAACTTGAAATTAAAATATATTATAGGTAATAACAAAAATTTTAAAAATAACATATAAACTTTGATGCAAAAAGTATTTATCACCAAAAATAAAAGGATGGTTTAGCATTAAAAAAAGAAGTACATTATCATTTGAGGACACAAAAATGCATTATTTTACATAATTTCTAGCAAAGAATGGATAATAATAGCTAATATTTCATAATAACAAACTTTAAATTGAGTATAATCTATAAATATATTAATCACTATATTGTACACCTGAACCTAATATATTGTATATTAACTATACTTCAATTAAAAAACAGAAAGAATTCTTTGTCATGATTAAAAAAACACTTTCTTAAGTAACAAAAATAACTTTAATGACAGAATATTAAAAGCAGTCCCATTAAAATCAGGCAAAGGAAAAAGACTGCAGAGAGTTTATGTTTGCTCTCTAATCAATACTACATAAAATTTACCAAAGCTAAGATGATTGGTTGCTGAAAAGGAAATAGCAAACACTCCTGCTTTATCAAGGGTGAGCCATTTTCCCAGTGACAGTGTTGACTGACAAACTTCACTGAACTGCAGGAGATGGGACTTCAGCACTATGCAGAAGGTGACAATTTGGTACATAGAAGGTGATTTAGGGAAACCAGTGAATAATATGAACAGTGAGAGTCAAATGAAAGAGGGGGACTTATCTGTAAATAATAAACCATATATATATATATATATATATATATATATATCTCACAACCATAAAAAATCTCACTATCATAAAATTCATAAAGAAAATAAAAGTTAAAGCTGTAAAGAAAAAAAAAAAGAAAATGAAAATAAAAGGACAGGGAAGTCCTAGGAGGTAGTGAGGTTCCTCATCATTGGAGCCAGTCAAACACAGTCTGGGAGTCCAGGTGTTGGAAAAATCAGCATCAGATGGAAGGTGGAGGGGGGAATTTGGCATTGAACATAAAAGAGAAAACGTGATCTCGTATTAAGTGATGTGGTTTTCTGCCCCAAGTTTGCAGCTGTGTGACTTTAGGCGGAATACTGCCACTCTCTGATCCTGTTTCCCATCCAGAAATTGTTTATATATTATGCAGAATTTCAGAGTGGTTCTGAAAATAACATTACTTCATGCATTTAGAGCTTTTTATAAACTGTAATGGACCATATCAATGTTTGTTGATGCTAATGTTACGGTTCTTTTTGAACTAAATGGGCCTTTACAATACTTTCATCAGTATGGATTCTCTGAGGTCTACTCATTGCTGAACTGTGACAGTCTTGTCCTCATTGATTATATACAGTAGATTTCACTTCAGTGTCCCTATAAAACAGGAACCAGATGTCTCCATTCCTCCAGGTAAGTTTCAGGATCATTTCATCAAACTTTGCTGATTCCTTCCTATATGTGGTCCCACAGAAAAAGGGGAGAATCTAGTCATCTTGGAGGACGGTATGTTTTTACAGGCTGTTATGATCAAGAATAAGATATATGAGAAAGACAAATAGCACCTTATCAGCTTAAGGACTGTCCAGGAAACTACTGTTTTTGTTTAATTTTTTTTAATGTGAGTAATAAAGGGTTTGCATAATCACAATCTTTTAGATAAGCTGTGGTGACTGGAAGAGATAAAAATTATTTCAAGGGTGGGATGCCATTAGAGATTGGGAAAACCCTGCAGATATTTACAAGACTTCTTCAAATTTTGTCTTTAAAGAAAAGAGTGGGCTGCGGTAGCATGGAATGAGGATTGCCCAGGTGTGAGTTACCAATTCAGGCTACATTTCCTAAAGTGAAAGGGGAATTTAATAGGGCAAAGCCAAGTGTTAAAATGTAAGACTGAGAAGAAAAGCATTGATCCGCATAAAGAGATGAATAGGTGACATGTTTCTTTCTCTATAACACAGTTTTTAAAGAAGACTGTGTTCTTAAAGGGAACTAAATAAAATATAAGAAAGAATAAAGAAATGTCTTTGTATATTATAAAAAATAAAATGTTGCATTAATGTCACATAGCTACTTTTTATCTTCCTTTTTCCTCCAGTTTTCTCAATTATGCTTATAAGCTCATAGTAAAATAAAGATAATTAAATATCAATACCTTCACCTACCTTTTATAGCAATTTAATGAATATCCTCTATAGGTTCATGGTGGGGAGGGGGAAACATCAGAGTTTCAAAATCCTTGGATATTATTCAATTAACCCCATATGAATCTTATGACCAACCACTGCGAAAAGTCATCCTCTAAGCTGAGCTGGAACATCTCACATGACGAGAAAGTCATTTCCTAAATAAGGAAGCTTATTCTAGTTAGAAAAGTCTACAAACATTAAAAAGATGGGTTTTTTTCTTACATTAAACAGCAAATAAGTTATCTATATCCCGTATTCAGTCTTAATTTATTCCAAGAAAGACATATTTTATAGTTTAATAGTCTCCGATATGGAAGCTCTTTACATATATCATAAGATAGTTTTTGCCTACTTTAGTTCTCCAGTCTAAACATCCTCAGTTATTTCAATTATATCTCAAACAGCATCATTTTACTTTCTATCCACTATCAGAGACAAAAAGTTCTAGATATATTGTGGGGTAAAACACCCTAAAATTTGGCATCAGAGTCCAATATTAGAATCTTATTCTGGAATAGTCATGCCATAATGAAGATTGGCGTTTCCTGAGTATTGGGAACCTCATGTGTACTAGTTGGCTGCAGCCCAACTGACATAACAGCAGCCTTTAACAAATGTGTTGAACAGGGAAGGGGCAAGTTAAGATCCCTGAAGGAAACAATCATTTTGATTAATATCAGTTTATCACATTTCCTTTTCGGGCAATACTCATGTACCATTAGATACTCATTCCATTAGCCCACTCTCCCAAATTTTTTCCTCAACAATAGCATGAGGGGCTCCCCTGGTGGCACAGTGGTTGAGAGTCCGCCTGCCGATGCAGGGGACACGGGTTCGTGCCCCGGTCTGGGAGGATCCCACATGCCGTGGAGCGGCTGGGCCCGTGAGCCATGGCCGCTGAGCCTGCGCGTCCGGAGCCTGTGCTCCGCAACGGGAGAGGCCACAACAGTGAGAAGCCCGCGTACCGCAAAAAAAAAAAAAAAAAAAAAAAAGCAAAAACAATAGCATGAAAATTTTTTTAATCTCTAAAGAATTTTCAAGATCTTCCGCTCTAATAATGTCATTAAAATATGGCAGAAAATTAGTTTTAAATAGCTTGTTTTTCATGAACCCTCACCTGCTCCAAGTGATCCCTCAGTAAATATTCACACATCTTTTGTTTGATTATATTTTTCCACCCATTTTAACCAGACTAACTCCAATGCAAATGTTCCAGATTGAAGCTCTTCATCCTTTTGAGAAATCAAGGCATTTCTGAGAATCAACCTTGTCTGCAATATTTTAATTTTTAACTAAAGTTGGATATGTTTATATATTACTTTTATAAATAAAATATATTTAGAGAGGGGAAAATCTATAATGAAATATAGATTTTCCTTACTTCTGTGAAGGTGGAAGATAAAAGAAGGGAGGTATGAGTGTGGAGTGGTTTATTTTTCATATGTTAAGCTACAGCAAATTGTTAGTGTCATTAACTATGAAAGACAAGCCAAGTTTGTATATATTAAGAAACAACCACTGCAATCCCTTTACCCATTGCTGATAAAAAATTAACATTTAACACATATATTTCACAAGACTTAGGAATTTAAAATTGAATTGATAGAGTGTCGTTAATACTCAAAAGTTGATCAAAGGACTAGAAACCCATTAGAGACCAGTTAAGATGGAAGAGTCCTTGGTTTAGCTGCCAGGGACTATTGAGTCTCCTCTGCTGAGTTGAATTTCTATGTCTTATTCCCTGTGATTCAGTGGATGACACTTCTGTTCATCTTCCTCCCTCTTTATTACTTTGATGAGTTCTTTAGCTTATGGGCAGTCTCCCTTGGCTAATGGATGTGAAAAGCATTTGAAAACTGTTAAGAGCTATGCAAATGTAATGCATCAACAGTAACCTCAGAGATTATCCTCATAGGATGATACTCTGGAATTTTAGAATAGAAATGTACTTCAGAGACTACAAAGGAGGTAAACAAGAGTCAGATTGGTGAAGTTGCCTGTACAAGCTTGTACCCCCAAAATACAACAGCTCCATTTCCCCTGATTCCCAAGTTTTCTTCCTATTATGTTGATTTTCTTTTAAGCATCATTTATAAAACTCTTTAGAGCCAACTCATTCAAGAAAAAAAATTTAGCCTGTTTCTATTGTTAAATATTATGTGCTCAGGGCAAAAATGAACAATTTTGCTCTCAGATTTTTTGTGTGTGTGTGAAAGTCTGTCCTCTTCATTCTAAACGTATTTTTGCCCAGTTCTCCACTTTCTCCCCAATTAAGTTTTGGAGTTTTTGATTCTATTCATCTAATAATCAAAAAAAATTGACCCATAACATATGAATATGCATTTTAGATGAAGTTAACAGGTTAACAGATGTAAAATAGTTCCACTAACTAAATGACCGAGTGGAATTTGGGACATCTGTAGTCAAGATAGTATGGGCTAAACCAGCCAAGTAAAACCCTGGATTTCAGATTACATAGCAGTTGCCAAATCAATTCACTCGTAAGTGAGGCGTTTAAAGTACCAGGCACTGTGCTAAGCTCTAGATACATTATTGCTATAATACCTCATAAACTTTATATTATTCTTGTAACATCCATTGTAAAGATCAAAATATCAAAACGGACAAATAAGTTGCTGAAAGTCACTCAGATGGACAAATCACATTTCAAATAGAATTCTGAGTAGCTCTGGGGTCCAGATTTTTAACTTTGATGACATACTGCCAAAACTTGGAGTGCATTAGCAGGGTTTTATCATGAAAATTTTCTGTAGAAACAATCTTGTATTAAAGGTCAACCTAGTTGTAAGACCATATATTCTTTGAAAGATCTTGAAATCGTTTTTTCTCAAAGGATTTTTTGTGTTTATGTCAACACTTTTTTTCCTGACCAGTAAAAACTTCTGTACTCTTTAGTAGTATTCAGTACGGTACGTTCGTTATTATAAAACTAGAAAACAAGGGATGAAAATGCAGAGGAATTTACCTACATCCATCAAGTGTGAGGAGATTATAGGGGTAAATCTATTGCAACCAGCTCTCCAAGAAGGCCCAGGTTTATATTTATACAATTTCCATGGTATAAATACAACCCTCACTGCCTATTTTGAAATTTCAGGGTGATGTTTTTTAACACAAACTTGGGAAGAGACGTGCACGGTCAGCTCTCATGAGCTGGAGCAGCCGATAATATAAAACTTAATGTTTTGAATTGTTGAATCCTTTATGAAAATGCAAAGGTAAATTTTGAAGAAAACATTACATCAGTACCAAATACAAACATTCTTTTAACTTGACTGTGTTTTCACAGCAGAAAAAAATCATTATTTTCTTATAATGGCAGCCATGTTTGCTTTTACAAAATGTTACAAATTCCTTTTTACTCTGTTTCACTGATTTACATGTTCTTGAATCTTTTTTTTTTTAACGAAAAGCAGGACTTTTTGGAAACTAGGATGTTGCAGTCATTGATGTGGTATTTAATGAGATAGGACTCCAAGAATCTTTCTATTATTTGCATTTAAAATTACATAATGGCTGAAAAATGTATGATTTTTCTTAGAGTATAAAGATGAACAATGAATCTAAGTATTTAAAAGATACTTCTCTACTTTTTATTAATGTTTTTCTGATGTAAACTTTTAATGCTTAAGTAGCCTTGAGAATAAATGATGTTCTTGCAGACAGGCTGTTTGAAAGGTAGATTATAATTAAAACCCTCTTCTTAATTTTGATAAAGGAAACTACAATCTTAATATACATTTTAAATTACTTATTTTTTAACATTAACTTACTTATTCTTTCATTTATTAATATAAATTGTTTCCATTTAAAGTAAAATATTGGGATAAGTCATTTACTTCCTTGTCTAATTATTTAAAACAAAGAGGACTAAACTTATTATTGTTCGATTTGTTTTATCCTCAGGATTTTCAAGTCATCAAATTTGAATTTCACAAATTAAGCTCACCAGGGAAGAAAAACTTATCAATAAACATTCAGTTTAAAAATGATTTTTTACAAATCTCTACATAATAGAGTTGAGTAGTTCTACCAATAGTGCAGAAAAAATCAATCTGCATTCTAGTGACACATTCTCATATTTTCATCCATATTCTAGGTACTGTTCTAGTGCCTTGCAATGATTAATTCTTAGTTCTTAGAAAAATCTCAGGAGGTAGATAGAATTATTACCTATAATTTAATGATAAGGAAAGTGAGACAGAGAGGTATAGCAACTTGCCCAAGTTCACAGAATTAATAAGTGGCAGGTCTGGGATCAAGCCCAAATATTGTGACTCTAGAACTTACGTTCTTAACCCATCTTTTAATAAGAATATCTAATTTAAGGTTAATCTTTTTAAAAGCCTGTTACTATAAATGTATACTCATGATAAATCCTTCACATCTAATTGTGTTTATTTTAGTAAAAGGATATTCTCAAATGTATGCATTACAATAAATAGAGATTTTGAACTGAAAATGCATTAAGGTATGCTGAAATGTACTAAGGTACATATAAAAAAGAGATTATTATTCCTATTAATATAACTAGGAAATAGTTGAAAAAATGTACCTTTCCCAATATTTTAATTGTGACTTAACTGCTGAAACCAGGTTTAGAAATTTTAGCCCAAAGACTCGTATTCCATGCAGTTGTATGTAGGTAGGTAAAACCAGGGCTTTTGAGTAAAGTCCAGATAAAAACAAATGTAGCCAATATCCAACTGCTTGCTTTTCCCAAAACACTAATTAAGGTTTTCCAGAATTGTGCAGTATCCATCAAGTCATCCAAGTTTATTTTCCTTATCAGGCCAGGCTTCAAGTAGAATTAATAGTGAAGTGCTCTATTTCCCTCGATTACGGTAACATCTACAAGAACATAGTCTGATTAAAGAAATCAATTGAACTTCAAAATTAGTCAGTTGAGTCCAGTACTGTGGAATTCTCCAGTATATAACCTTTTATCCTTTTCTCCATGGAAATCTTTCCTTCAAAGCATATACATGCAAGTTTATTTAGAATAGCAACTGTCCGCTCAGTACTTCCTCTCAGGGGATGCTATAAGGGGAATAACATTTCAGTTTCCACTGTGCCTGTCACCCTCACTTGACTTCGCAGCTCACCAGACACATAATAGAACAAGATATAATAATTGTCATTAACAGATACATTTGATGCTCTCTGCACAAGTATTCACTCACAGCTCATTCACTTCCATTGCTTTACAGAAAAACCTTCCTATTCATGTCCTACATTACTGAGTTTCTGGCTTTAGAAGACTTAACAATTTTCAAAGGTTAAGAGAACTCTTCACACAACTAGAGAAGAAAGACACTGGGCTGAGTACTCCCTCTTTACCCTTTCAGAGTTGATCCTTACATTCTCCACCCTCTGCTCTGTGCCCCAGGAAGGTGACCTTTATGGACTGTCTCAACAGACTGCCTTTCCCTCAGGCTTCCAGTGGGTTCAGCAACATGAGGAACCAAGAGGAGGTGGAAGAATGGGAATAAGGTCAGCATGTTTTTCTTTCCCTGTTCCCTGGCTTCTAATGCACAGCTGGTTGGTTATGCCTCTCTACCAAAATCTCTTGTCGGATGGCAATAAAATGTTACCTCCAGGTTGCATAACCTGGCCCTCCCCTTACCTCTGCTGGCCTTGAGGTGGCAATGAACTACGCCCAGGGACTTTTTACTCCCTCTTGTTTCCTAAGTGTTACCCCTTCCTTTTAAGACAGCTCTTTTATTAAATTCTACTCAATTCCCAGCTAAAGGTGCTAGGACCTTAACTTATCTATATCCTGTGTCTAAACTAGGGGTCAGAAGACTCTCTCTCTTTTTTTTTTTTTTGGTAAAGGGCCAGTTCAGGCTTTGTAGGCCATAGGGTCTCTGCTTTGCTGTTGTACCACAAAAAGCAGTCATAGATAAAATGTAAACAAGTGGAGCTGGCTGTAATACAATAAACCTTTATTTTTAAAAATGAGTGGTGAGCTAAACTTGACTCACAGGTTGTAGTTTGCCAACACGTGGTTTAAGGAATTGGAGAATCTGTAATATATCACCGTACAAGATACTAAAGTATGTCTTCGGATTTTCATTATAGATTTTATGAACAGGAAAGAGGAAGGCTTAAGGATAAAGGAGGTGGTGGAGCCCAGGATGAGGCTGATGAGAATAACTATTAAAAGTGTGCAATCCCAAAACCATAGAGATGACCTAGATTGCAAGTACAGATACATAAAATGCAAGTGTTCTAGAGATTCCAACCCAGGGAAGGTAGCTCATGGTAGAGACTCTAACTTCTCTTCGATTTTAAAGATAATAGAATTTTCTACCTCAGAAGTTATTCTAAAATTACAAAGCTAATTCTAATGTCTTCTGCAAAATTAGGAGGTATTGACTGTTAAATGCTCGTGGACCATACAGGAAAAAGAGAGAAATTTCGTCTTGACACCAGTTATGAAAACTATAGGCTCAAATGGATGTTGAAGAGGCAATGAGTTGTGGAAAAAGATCCTGAATTTTGGAATCAGCTTTTGGATTACTGACAGCTCTCAGCTATCTTATCTATGAAAAATAAGATTTTTTAAAAAAGAATTGTGCTAAATAGTGTAGGACCTAGTCAGTGTGAATAACAGTGCTTAATATACTGATTACTACTATAAGTTACTAGTTTTCTCACAGGAAAATTCAGGCAACAGGGCTTTGTTGACGACTTGGAACTCTCCATGGTTCTGAACTCTAGTCTTCAAATGCTCATAAGAGGGAATGACAATAAAGAAACTAAATGGAAAAATAGAAGACAATTGTGATTTAGGTATTAAAACAAGATGATATGTAACTATATTATATGTAGAAAAGTCCAAATTCAGTCATTTCAGCTTTTGTTTTGAAGCATCTCTAAGATCAAAAGTGAGAGATATCCTTTACTTAACAAGCAGATATATTTTGAATATACACTAGGCTATAGCATTCATTTATTCATCTATTCATTCATTCATACACTTACTGTGCAACAATAAATGCTGTTTGAGTACATACAATATTGTATATATCATACTACTCTGTTCTTTTGTATTTCAGGGAACAAAATGAATTACATGCCATGATAGAAAAAGGATATGTTCGTGGTAAGTGACCCTGAAGAAGAAATGTTTAATTGAGGATAAGTTGAAGCAGTCCAAACAAAATTATAGCTCTTAAGGCAAGAGGAGTGTTTCTTATAAAGATAATGGAAGGAAGGAAGGAAGAAGGGGGGACAACAGAGAGAAAGAAAGAAAGAAGAAAAGGGGGTAAGGTAAAGAAGTTAGTGAAGAATGCCAGGTTAAAGCCAGGTTGGGAACAACTAGGATAATCCTTATATTCAGAGTTTGGGTAAAGCCAATGTTGTGCTGTACCCGAAAACTGTAATGTCAATATTTATTCTATGTGTGTGTTGTTTAGCCAAGTACTGGTACCATTGTGCTTATTAGGTAGGATAATTTAGTGATTTAGTGACAGCTTTCAATCTCTTGGATACTCTTAAGCAATTTTATTAACATTGAAAGTCACATGTAACATTAAAGATCAAGAAAGGAATATGTATACATCAGTGGAATATAGATTCTGCCTCTGCATGGATAAATGCTTATGGTAACCCAAATCCTCTAAACACAGGGATTAAGAACAGGTAATAGAAACAGACTGAAACCACTGCCATGCAAAAATTGGCATGTGGTAACTCAGGCAGCATGATACCCTGTAAGTCTGCATCAGGAACAACACTGGGGAACGTGCAGTTAAGTATGTAGAAAAAGAAAAAGAAATACTACATTTTTTTTTTTGCACTGCTAACAGTGTCAGTACTGTTACATCTACCAGAAATGGAAGGGTTTAGGAGATCTGTAACTATCATACTAAATTTTTTAAAATTGTATGTATCAGAATGTGTACACTTTCCCTCTCCTGGGGTGGTGGGGAGTGGTGATGAGCCCTAGTTTTACCAGTCCCTGTGAGTTTATGGACCATTGCTCTGTACATGCCTTGAGTATCATCCATGCAAGTGCAAGTTTAAAGTTAATAACTCTACCCAGTATCCAAAGATTTAGGATTTAGTATGGATATTGAAGAAATTCACAAACTTCTATGTTTGGCTATATCTGTTTTTAAATTATCTTTTTAGTTAAAATAACAGATAACTGGAGATAAAAACAACTGGGAATAAACTCCACTTTAATGAAGACTGAAATAAAGAGTTAGGCTTAAATTATGTGTTTCTTCAGAATAGCCAATGATCTATTATTGATTTTAGATTTTACTGAAAGTTGTTGATGCATAAAATCACAAGTAAAAATATATATGCATGATAGTAAAGTAAAGCATAACAGTAAAGTCAAGCATAATAGTATAGTGAACATCTGTAAAGTGAACATTTGTAAACTCTCCACCCATCTTAAAAAACAGATGTGTCACCACTATTGAATACCACATAGCCTTTCATAAAACTAAAGTGAGAACTTCTATAAATCATTTTCCAAAGTACTCCACTGCACACTGACATAAGATATACCTTTGGCTGAAGATGCCTAACTACTTTTTAGCATCTCATAGAGGAAATCCTTATTTATCAGCAAACATACTTCAGTAGAAACCGGTTTACCACAAATAGTTGACTCAAGTTTTTAGTCGCTGACAAGCTCCAAATATTCAAGGAGAGACGTGAAAAATCTTCTGAAAACAAACAGCTAATTTTTTGCTTATTTCTTCTATAATTTGACACAGTTGCAGAACTGTCTGATTTTACATTTTCCCTTGTAGTGTTTTTCTGGTCTCAATAAACCAAGTATTGACTTGCATTATGCACTTAAGCAAAGAGAAGAATTAAATATTTTACTATAAATTTGTGCCATTTTGGCAGGTCATGACTTTCAAATATATGAGGTAACATATTTTACTTTGATTATTTCTAATGGATAATACAGTGAAAATTCACATAAAAACAGATTCTTTTGCAATTTTTGTTACTTAAAATTCAACCATAATTATTAAAACAATGTAATTTTAAAGTTATATCCAAAGCAAGGGCAAAGATTTTCAAATGCAGTTTTTAAAATATCAGATCTACCTTTTCAAGGGCATGTCCTAGTTTGCTCTGTAAGGGTACAGCATTTTTATCAATGTTTTCAGGGAGAAATTTTTTGCCTCTCTGGTTAAATAATTTTGCACACTACCTGCCAGGAAGAAATAGATTTATCTAAGGTAGTTTACAAAACATTTTAAGCTTTCCCACTTCACACACATACACAGAGTCAAAGTATGACTGTGATGTAAGGGGCATCTAAAGCCATCAGCAACTAAACACAACAAGTGAAGATTAATCTACTTCAGAAAAATGTCAATGAACTTGAGTTGGAGAAACTCTGAAATTGCATTTGTACCTAAGAGAGCCTAAGATTAATCACATTCATACAAATTAAATGTTTAATTCAGCTAAATGAGTAAAATTTATGTTCATCCTAAAACTCTCTGTTTTAAGATTTTGATGAGCTGATAGATCAGAAAGATTCTTGCTCCTTCCATATTTGGAGTTCACTATATTTAATTTTATAAATGAACTGAAAATCAGTTGTGAATTAACACTGTTAAACTTCTTATCATCAATCATTATCTTGGAAATCAGGAAATTTATAGAAAGAAGAAATCTAGTGATACTCTAGAATCTGAGTGTAATTGTTGGTATTCTTCTCTCTTTTATCAAACTTCTAAGGGAATTGAAAGGATGATAATTTTACATTTGAATTTTCCTTCCCTTAGTAGAGTATTAGTTATATTCTAATTTTAACTATTTGGGAAAGCAAAAAGCTTTATAAATAAGATATATGGGTAATTTACTTTTGATTCCAGAGGGAATTTAATTAAATGGAGAACTAAATTCCTCCCCAATACAGATGAAATCATACCTACTTCAACAGAAAATAGTTTGGGGACCACCTTCACTTTGATCACTCAAGTATTGGGTTGGCCAAAAAGTTCGTTCGGGTTTTCCATACCTTCTTATAGAGAAGCCCAAACGAACTTTTTGGCCCACCCATTATTTCTTCTTTTCAACTTCAGATGCTTATGCAGAACTTAAGCCATTCTTTTTAAAGATCTTCTTAAATATTTCCAAACTCAAATCCAATCATCTTTCCTCCAGAATCTGAGAAGACATTAGCCTTTTGTACATGCTTACCTGTATCTTCTGTTTACATCCCATAATGCTAATCTACTTCATTTAAAAGTAGAGAAACGTTCTACTTAAGGTACCTACACTTGAAGAGCACAAATAATTATCCATAGTTTTGAAATAACTGCTTGAACTTCAAATATATGCTTCAGAAATTGCAATGGTTAATCTGTTAATAAGCAAGTGATTTTTCTCATTCAATACAATGGTCCAAATGTAGAGTGACTCACAACAGACCAGCTGTTCTAGTTGTATAATCATTACACTTGAAATACTCAGTATAAAAATAATATATTGTTAAGAACAGGGTCTATGAAGACAAAATCCCTAGGTTCAAGGTACAGCTCCAGGACTCACTAAAATAAAATAAGATTCATTTCATTAATATTGCTATGAAGAAGAGTTCATGTAATATTACTTCGCACAGTCTTGAAATATATAAGTATCTATCTATGATTATTTTCATTGTAGTCATAAAGCCATTTTGCCATGTTTCAAATACAGTAACTCAGGTACAGAGGTAGACAATGTATCCAGTAACGTCTGATTTGTAAACTGTTTCTTTTATTTCTCTATAATAATAAGCAAAGTTTTTAAGCTTTGCTAGAAAATATGCTGTGTCACAAGAACAATCCTTTTTTTAATGTTTATTTACTTATCTTATTAGTCATGCATTTTATACACATCAGTGTATACATGTCAATCCCAATCGCCTGATTCAGCACACCACCACTCCAACCACTTTCCCGCCTTGGTGTCCATACATTTGTTCTCTGCATCTGTGTCTCAATTTCTGCTCTGCAAACCGGTTCATCTGTACCATTTTCTAGGTTCCTCATGGATGCGTTAATATACGATATTCATTTTTCTCTTTCTGACTTACTTCACTCTGTATGAGAGTCTCTAGATGCATCCATGTTTCTAAAATGACCCAATTTCGTTCCTTTTTATGGCTGAGTAATATTCCATTGTATATATGTACCACTTCTTCTTTAGCCATTCGTCTCTTGATGGGCATTTAGGTTGCTTCCATGACCTGGCTATTGTAAATAGTGCTGCAATGAACATTGGGGTGCATGTGTCTTTTTTTTTTCTTTTTTTTGTGGTACGCAGGCCTCTCACTGTTGTGGCCTCTCCCGTTGTGTAACACAGGCTCTGGATGCGCAGGCTCAGCGGCCATGGCTCACGGGCCCAGCCGCTCCGCGGCATGTGGGATCTTCCCAGACCGGGGCACGAACCAGTGTCCCCTGCATCGGCAGGCGGACTCTCAACCACTGCGCCACCAGGGAAGCCCGAATGTGTCTTTTTGAATTATGGTTTTCTCTGGGTATATGCACAGTAGTGAGATTGCTGGGTCATATGGTAATTCTATTTTTAGTTCTTTAAGGAACCTCCATACTGTCCTCCATAGTGGCTGTATCAATCTACATACCCACCAAGAGTGCAAGAGGGTTCCCTTTTCTCCACACCCTCTCCAGCTGGAGATTTTCTGATGATGCCCATTCTAACTGATGTGAGGAGATACCTCATTGCAGTTTTGATTTCTCTTTCTCTAATAATAAGTGATGTTGAGCAGCTTTTCATGTGCTTCTTGGCCATCTGTATGTCTTCTTTGGAGAAATGTCTATTTAGGTCTTCTGCCCATTTTTGGATTGGGTTGTTTGTTTTTTTAATATTGAGCTGCATGAGCTGTTTATAGATTTTGGAGATTAATCCTTTGCCCGATGATTCATTTGCAAATATTTTCTCCTATTCTGAGAGTTGTCTCTTCATCTTGTTTATGGTTTCCTTTGCTGTGCAAAAGCATTTAAGTTTCATTAGGTCCCATTTGTTTATTTTTGTTTTTACTTCCATTACTCTAGGAAGTGGATCAAAAAACATCTTGCTGTGATGTATGTCAAAGAGTGTTCTTCCTATGCTTTCCTCTAAGAGTTTTATAGTGCTCGGTCTTACATTTACGTCTCTAATCCATTTTGAGTTTATTTTTGTGTATGGTATTAGGGAGTGTTCTAACTTCATTCTTTTACTAGTAACTGCCCAGTTTTTCCAGCACCACTTATTGAAGAGACTGTCTTTTCTCCATTGTATATCCTTGCCTCCTTTGTCATTCATTAGTTGACCATAGGTGCGTGCGTTTATCTCTGGGCTTTCTATCCTTTCCCATTGATCTATATTTCTGTATTCATGCCAGTACCATACTGTCTTGATTACTTTAGCTTTGTAGTGTAGGCTGAAGTCAGGGAGCCTGATTCCTCCAGCTCCATTGTTCTTTCTCAAGATTGCTTTGGCTATTCGGGATCTTTTGTGTTTCCATACAAATTGTGAAATTTTTTGTTCTAGTTCTGTGAAAAATGACAGTGGTAGTTTGATAGGGATTGCACTGAATCTGTAGATTGCTTTGGGTAGTATAGTCATTTTCACAATGTTGATTCTTCCAATACAAGAACATGGTATATCTCTCTAACTTTTGGATCACCTTTAATTTCTTTCATTACTGTCTTATAATTTTCTGCACACAGGTCTTTTGTCTCCTTAGGTAGGTTTATTCCTAGATATTTTATTCTTTTTGTTGCAATGGTAAATGGGAGTGTTTCCTTAATTTCTCTTTCAGATTCTTCATCATTAGTGTATAGGAATGCAAGAGATTTCTGTGCATTAATTTTGCATCCTGCAACTTTAGCAAATTCATTGATTAGATCTAGTAGTTTTCTGGTGGCATCTTTAGGATTCTCTATGTATAGTATCATGTCATCTGCAAACAGTGACAGTTTTACTTCTTCTTTTACAATTTGTATTCCTTTTGTTTTTCTTCTCTGATTGCCGTGGCTAGGACTTCCAAAACTATGTTGAGTAATAGTGGTGAGAGTGGACATCCTTGTCTCATTCCTGATCTTAGAGGAAATGCTTTCAGTTTCTCAACATTGAGAATGATGTTTGCTGTGGGTCTGTCATATGGGGCCTTTATTATGTTGTGGTAGGTTCCCTCTATGCCCACTTTCTGGAGAGTTTTTATCATAAATGGGTGTTGAATTTTGTCAGAAGCTTTTTCTGCATCTATTAAGATGATCATATGGTTTTTCTTCTTAAATTTGTTAATGTGGTGCATCACATCGATTGATTTGCATATACTGAAGAATCCTTGCATCCCTGGGATAAATCTCACTTGTTCATGGTGTTTGATCCTTTTAATGTGTTGTTGGATTCTGTTTGCTAGTATTTTGTTGAGGATTTTTGCATCTATATTCATCAGTGATATTGGTCTGTTATTGTATTCTTTTGTAGTATCTTTGACTGGTTTTGGTATCAGGGTGATGGTGGTCTCATAGAACGAGTTTGCGAGTTTTCCCTCCTCTGAAAATTTTTGCAAGAGTTTGAGAAGGATCGGTGTTAGTTCTTCTCTAAATGTTTGATAGAATTCACCTGTGAAGCCATCTGGTCCTGGGCTTTTGTTTGTTGGAAGATTTTTAATCACAGTTTCAACTTCATTACTTGTGATTGGTCTGTTCATATTTTCTGTTTCTTCCTGGTTCAGTCTTAGAAGTTTATACCTTTCTAAGAATTTGTCCATTTCTTCCAGGTTGTCCATTTCATTGGCATAGAGTTGCTTGTAGTAGTCTCTTAGGATGCCTTGTATTTCTGTGGTGTCTGTGGTAACTTCTCCTTTTTCATTTCTAATTGTATTGATTTGAGTCCTCTCCCTCTTTTTCTTGATGATTCTGGCTAATGGTTTATCAATTTTGTTTATCTTCTCAAAGAACCAGCTTTTATTTTATTACTCTTTGCTATTGTTTTCTTTGTTTCTATTTTATTTATTTCTGCTCTGACCTTTATGATTTCTTTCCTTCTGCTAACTTGGCGGTTTGTTTGTTCTTTCTCTAGTTCCTTTAGGTGTAAGGTTAGATTGTTTATTTGAGATTTTTCTTGTTTCCTGAAGTAGGCTTCTATAGCTATAAATTTCACTCTTAGAACTGCTTTTCTGCATCCCATAGGTTTTGGATCATCGTGTTTTCATTGTCATTTGTCTCTAGGTATTTTTCGATTTCCTCTTTGATTTCTTCAGTGATCTCTTGGTTATTTAGTAGCGTATTGTTTAGCCTCCATGTGTTTGTGTTTTTTCCGTTTTTTTCCCTGTAATTGATTTCTAATCTCACAGCAGTGTGGTCAGAAAAGATGCTTGATATGATTTCAGTTTTCTTAAATTTATTGAGGCTTGATTTGTGAACCAAGATGTGATCTATCCTGGAGAATGCCCCATGCACACTTGAGAAGAAAGTGTAATCTGCTGTTTTCCGATGGCATGTCCTATAAATATCAATTAAATCTAGCTGGTCTGTTTTGTCATTTAAAGCTTGTGTTTCCCTATTAATTTCCTGTTTGGATGATCTGTCCATTGGTGTAAATGAGGTGTTAAAGTCCTCCACTATTATTGTGTTACTGTCGATTTCCTCTTTTAGAGCTGTTAGCAGTTGCCGTATGTATTAAGGTGCTCCTATGTTGGATGCATATGTATTTATAATTGTTATATCTTCTTGTATTGATCACTTGATCATTACATAGTGTCCTTCCTTGTGTCTTATAACATTGTTTATTTTAAAGTCTATTTTATCTGATATGAATATTGCTACTCCAGCTTTCTTTTGATTTCCATTTGCATGGAATATCTTTTTCCATCCCCTCACTTTCAGTCTGGATGTGTCCCTAGGGCTGAAGTGGGTCTCTTGTAGACACCATATATATCGGTCTTGTTTTTGTATCCATTCAGCGAGGCTGTGTCTTTTGGTTGGAGCATTTCATCCATTCACGTTTAAGGTAATTATCGATATGTATGTTCCTATTACCATTTCCTTAATTGTTTTGTGT
Organism: Globicephala melas; assembly: GCF_963455315.2. Taxonomy (NCBI): domain Eukaryota; kingdom Metazoa; phylum Chordata; class Mammalia; order Artiodactyla; family Delphinidae; genus Globicephala; species Globicephala melas. The sequence continues at coordinate 9,216,028 of NC_083326.1, read as the reverse complement.
TTGTTTTTGAAGGCCCTTTTCTTCTCTTCTGTTTCCCACTTAGAGAAGTTCCTTAGCATTTGTTGTAGAGCTGGTTTGGTGGTGCTGAATTCTCTTAGCTTTTGCTTGTCTGTAAAGCTTTTGATTTCCCCATCGAATCTGAATGAGATCCTTGATGGATAGAGTAATCTGGGTTGTAGGTTCTTCCCTTTCATCACTTTAAGTATATCATATTACTTCTTTCTGGCTTGTAGATTTTCTGCTGAGAAATCAGCTGTTAACCTTATGGGAGTTCCCTTTTATGTTATTTGTCATTCTTCCCTTGTCACTTTCAATAATTTTTGTCTTTAATTTTTGTCAATTTGATTACTATGTGTCTCAGCCTCTTTCTCCTTGGGTTTATCCTGCCCAGGACTCTCTGCACTTCCTGGACTTGGGTGGTTATTTCCTTCCCCATGTTAGGGAGGTTTTCGACTATAATCTGTACAAATATTTTCTCGGGCCTCTCTCTCTCTCTTCTCCTTCTGGGACCCCTATAATGCGAATGTTGCTGTGTTTAATGTTGTCCCAGAGGTCTGTTAGGCTGTCTTCATTTATTTTCATTCTTTTTTCATCATTCTGTTCTGCAGCAGTGAATTCCACCATTCTGTCTTCCAGGTCACTTATCAGTTCTACTGCCTCAGTTATTCTGCTATTGATTCCCTCTAGTGTATTTTTCATTTCAGTTATTGTATTGTTCATCTCTGTTTGTCTGTTCTTTAATTCTTCTAGATGTTTGTTAAACATTTCTTTCATCTTCTCAATCTTTGCCTCCATTCTTTTTCTGAGGTCCTGGATCATCTTCACTATCATTATTCTGAATTCTTTTTCTGGAAGGTTGCCTATCTCCATTTCATTTAGCTGTTTTTCTGGGGTTTTATCTTGCTCCTTCATCTGGTACATAGCCCTCTGCCTTTTCATCTTGTCTGTCTGTGAATGTGGTTTTTGTTCCACATGCTGCAGGATTGTAGTTCTTGCTTCTGCTGTCTGCCCTCTGGTGGATGAGGCTATCTAAGAGGATTGTGCAAGTTTCCTGATGGGAGGGACTGGTGGTGGGTAGAGCTGGCTGTTGCTCTGGAGGGCAGAGCGCAGTAAAACTTTAATCCGCTTGTCTGCTGATGGGTGGTGCTGGGTTCCCTCCCCTTTGGGTTGCCTGAGGCAACCCAACACTGGAGCCTACCTGGGCTCTTTGGTGGGGCTAATGGCGGACTCTAGGAGGGCTCACACCATGTAGTACTTCCCAGAACTTCTGCTGCCAGTGTCCTTGTCCTTTGGTGAGCCACAGCTGTCTCCCGCCTCTGCAGGAGACCCTCCAACAGTAGCAGGTAGGTCTGGTTCTCTCTCCTATGGGGTCACTGCTCCTTCCCCTGGGTCCCGATGTGCACAAACTTTGTGTGTACCCTCCATAAGTGGAGTCTCTGTTTCCCTCAGTCCTGCTGAAGGTCTGCAATCAAAACCCGCTAGCCTTCAAAGTCTTATTCTCTAGGAATTCCACCTCATGTAGCCAGACCCCCATGTTGGGAAGCCTGACGTGTGGCTCAGAACCTTCACTCCAGTGGGTGGACTTCTGTGGTACAAGTGTTCTCCAGTTTGTGAGTCACGCACCCAGCAGTTATGGGATTTGATTTTATTGTGATAGTGCCCCTCCTATCATCTCCTTGTGGCTTCTCCTTTGTGTTTGCATGTATTGTATCTTTTTTTGTGAGTTCCAGTGTCTTCCTGTCAATGACTGTTCAGCAGTTAGTTGTGATTCCAGTGTTCTCGAAAGAGGGAGTGAGTGCATGTCCTTCTACTCTGCCATCTTGAACCAATCTCAAGAATAATTCTTAAGAAAGCTATGGATAAATTTTTTTTTGCAGTACGCGGGCCTCTCACTGTTGTGGCCTCTCCCGTTGCAGAGCACAGGCTCTGGACGCGCAGGCTCAGCAGCCATGGCTCATGGGCCTAGCTGCTCCGCGGCATGTGGGATCTTCTCGGACCGGGGCACGAACCCGTGTCCCCTACATAGGCAGGCGGACTCTCAACCACTGCACCACCAGGGAAGCCCTGGATAAATTTTTTATAGAAAGCAAGGGTAGTCAGGTTGAAGAGGAAATAGACTCATGTTTTAAGGCTTTTATGTATTTTGTTATAGTAGAATCAATACTCATGAAAACATCCTAAATTTTTTTTCTATTGAACAATAATCAATTGTACCATGTTTCTTTTATTTATTAAGGTATAATTTACATTTGGCAAAATATACTAAGCTTAACTGCATAGCTCAATTAATATTTGTGTGTGTGTGTGTGTGTATATGTACACTCTACCAAAATCAAGGTATAAAACACTTCCTTTCACCTAAACTTCTGATGTGTTCCTTTTTAGTTAAAATCTGCCCCCCAGAGGTAACTTCTATTCTGACTTCTATCATGAGCAATAGGTTTGCCTTTTCTAGAACTTCATATAAATAGATTCACATAGTATATGCCTCTTTGGTTTCTTTTTCTCAAACTAATATATTTGAGATTTATTCACATCATAGTGTATGACAGTTTGTACATCATTTTTATTGCTGTTCAGTATTGTATTGTTTGACTAATACAATTTGTTTATTTCTGTTCCTATTTTGGCACACGAGTTGTTTTCAGTTTTGCACTACTACGCATAACGTTTTTATCGCTATTCTTCTATGAATTTTATGCACATACACACTCATGTCTCTTGCATATATACCTAGAAGTGGAATTGCTGGGCCATACGGAAGGCGTATCTTTTTGAAACTGTCAAATAGCTTTCCAAAAGGGATAGTTTCGTGTTTACATTTCCAGCAACAATGTATGAGTAGAACAGTTGTTCTACATCCTTGTCAACACTTTGTATTGTCAGTCTTTTCAATTTAAGCATTCTGGTGGGTGTATAAGGGCATGCCATCTACTTTGCATTTCCATGACTAATTATGTGGAGCAGTTTCCGTAATTTTTAAATCAAAGCACAATAGGATCCACATTATTTTTCACTTTTTAAGTAAGCTTTTAAAAATGTATTATGCAATTAAATTATATACTATAATTACATTTACATACGATTGATATATATACATACAGTTGATCCTTGAAGAACACGGGTTTGAATTGTGCAGACCCACTGATACGTGAATTTTTTTCCAATAAATATGTACTACAGTACTACACAACCTATAGTTGGTTTAATCCATGATGTGAAACCTCAGATATGAAGGAACCAAGAGAATCAACTATAAGTTATTTATGTATTTTCAACTGCAAGGAAGGTCAGCACAACTAACCCACACGTTGTTTAAAGGGTCAAGTGTATATTCATTATAATATGAATATATGAATGAATATATAAATATACAGTCAAGGACTCAATAAATCTGTGTTATATAAGTCAACATAAAAATATGGAAAAAGGGATGGAATATCTTGGGGAAAAAAATTAAGGTAAGGTCCATGAGCTTAATGAGTAGGAAGGGAGGGTTTAAAGCATTCATTAGCTGCAGAATGCCTTTAATTCAAATTAATCTGAATTTTGCCCTAAACATAGGCAATTAGGAAATGCATTCCTTCATCAAAAATGTTTTATATAGCAATTTTATCTCATTACAAGTGTTTTCATTCATGTACTTTATTATCAATAAAATTTTCATTAATAAAGTTTTTTTAAGGGGTTGATTTTTAAGCCTTTAGTTATGTAAGGTTTATTTTTGATAAATTTAAAATACTGAATTTAGTTATAAGAGGAGGAAAATATAGTCAAAGCTGAAACCATATGGAAACTGTATTATGTTTTTAGAAAATGAATATTTTAAGCATTGAAATACATTATAAAGTGTTCAAAAATTAATTTAAAACAGAATTGTTTCTAAATAGAAGGGTTTTCATGAGATGCAAGCATCTCTGAGTATCATAATACTGGCTTCTTTAGATTATGTGCAAACAATCAAAACAATCTATTGTACTGTTTTTCTATCAACAACTGACACATAAACTATTATTTACATACTCATATATACTATCAGAATATTAGTAAAATGAGTTTAAGGATTTTTAAAGGAACAGTTTTATCAACATATTTAATATGTGTTATTAATTTAATATTACTATGAGTCATTTAATTAAATTTACATTTTTAATATAAGTGCAACTATTTAATATCAGATTTAAACACACCCTGAGTGATAAATCAGGCTAGTTTTCCTTGAAGATCGTAGAGCTGCATTCTAATGTTGCTTAATAAATTTTCCCTTTTTAGTTTCATTACTAAATCATTTCATTAAAAAATCAAATGTGAATTGCATATTAAAAATACTTTAAATTCTAATCTCTGCATTGTCCATTTCTAAAAATAATGTTTGCCATATGTCAAGACAGAAATGTGGATTTGCACAATGATGTTTCACTAAGATAAAAATTCAGGGAAGGGCTTCCCTGGTGGTGCAGTGGTTGACAGTCCGCCTGCCGATGCAGGGGACGCGGGTTCGTGCCCCGGTCCGGGACGATCCCACATGCCGCGGAGCAGCTGGGCCCGTGAGCCACGGCCGCTCAGCCTGCGCATCCGGAGCCTGTGCTCTGCAACGGGAGAGGCCACAACAGTGAGAGGCCCACGTACAGCAAAAAAAAAAAAAATTCCGGGAAAATTATTCACAGCTCTTCAAAGCCTTCCCTAACTCCCATTGTTTTTTATTAATATAAAGCTTAATTTGAAGTTTAAAACTTCTAGGTATGTATCTACTCATGAATATATCTCTCTTTCTTCGAATACTGAATCTGACACTTTTTCTAGAACAAATAAGCAATGGATCATATTTGACAAAGAAGTCTGGCTTAGATTGATAACTGAAAATGCAAATAAACATTGGGTGTGTTTCAAACTTGGTGAAATTAATTCTCCTGACTAATGACAGAGATAAGAAAAAAAACAATGCATTACATTCTATTAGGATATCTAATAGCCGAAGCAATTTTAGACTAGATTAATTAGAAAAGCATGGGCATCTTAATTATATCACTGTAGAAACAACACAATATCAGCTTACTATTTTCAATCATGACAACAGATCAAATTAGACAGGGTATTTTGTTTCAGAAGATTTACACAAACAGATCATGGCATGGAAGAAGCTTGGGGATGGATTAGATTTTTGCAAAGATTAACTGCAACATTAACTAAACTAAACAAAACCAGTATGAGGCAAGATCACACGAGTGGGTCTAATCACTTTTGAGTGAATTTAAAGTAGTAATATTTGATGGATTTGATTTTTTTAAATAAATTTATTTATTTTATGTATTTATTTTTGGCTGTGTTGGGTCTTCATTGCTTCGCGTGGGCTTTCTCTAGTTCCAGCGGGGGCTACTCTTTGTTGTGGTGTGCGGGCTTCTCATATCAGTGGCTTCTCTTGTTGCAGAGCACAGGCTCTAGGCACACAGGCTTCAGGAGTTGCAGCACACGGGCTCAGTAGTTGTGGCTCACGGGCTTCAGTAGTTGTGGCTTGCGGGCTCTAGAGTGAGCACAGGCTCAGTAGTTATGACTGAGCACAGGCTCAGTAGTTATAACACATAGGCTCAGTTGTCCCACAGCATGTGCGATCTTCTTGGTCCAGGGCTCAAACCTGTGTCTCCTGCACTGGCAGGTGATTCTTAACCACTGTGCCACCAGGGAAGCCCGGATTTGATTTTTAAAACATCTGTCACATGTACTTTCCCAGAGTTACTCCTGCTGCTTCATTGCCTCTATCTAGAGAAGCCACTGGGGGTTCAACAATGAAACTCAAGACATGATTAGACCAGCGACAATGGCATTGACTCTGAAAGCCAATAGGGTAGATGATTTCAACTGAGTTAGCCTATAGGTGAAGCATATTGGGAAGTTAAAACTTTTAATGCTGAGTGTTCAGTTCAGATCATATAACATATGACTGCTTTTTAAAATTTATATATGATCTAACCAGAAACTTTAAATAACCTAACCTAACCTAAATCTAACTAAAATAAATGCCGAAACCTAACTAAATGCCAAGAAATTTTATCTTCTTACTAATAAATTTGAAGAACAGACTTACTCTACCACACAAGACCTACACAATGGAGAAATGTTCATAGGTATAAATATCTAACATATGGTCCAAAAAGAAGTCATCTAATTGTAAGGTCTGAATTCAGAATTGTTTTATTATAATAATTATTATTTTTTATACTGACTTTCTCTCTTATTTGCTTTTTTAAATCTGGAACCACTATTTCCCTAACCACACAATCAACATAATGGATAGACTGTTTCGACATCTTATGGACAGCATTGCATATATAGCCAGTCCCAAGCCTTCTATAGTAATAACGGGGACATTTTAATATAATGACCAAGGATTCTGGACTTTGAGGAATATCTTTGATTTTTTATTGCATCGTAACTGTCTTTTATTTAAAACAATGAGTTTAAAGTATCACAGACTAATAATAAAATATATATTTATAGAATATCCTTTAGCTTCTTGTTTCTTTTTTTTATTTTTTCAGGCTGAGTTCTAAATAAATAAAAAAGATATTATGCTCTGGTATATGGGCTCAGAAATATGATCAGTTAAGATAGAGATAATTCCTCCTAGCACCCACAAATAATGTGAGCTGATAGAAACCCAGAGTGGCAAGGGGATTGCTAATGAGGGCTATAATATTCTACTCCCATTATCCTAACTTACATGTTCTGATATAATCCTTTCAGGTCTGTTGCAACTCCTTCTTTAATATAAGGGTTTAAGGGTTATAAATGTGGGGTGCCTGTTCTAATATACAGCACTTATTACTGTCGATACTTCTGGCATTATTGATGTATGTAGAGACTCATTTGTAACCTGTTCATTTAAGAATCACCAGTGTTATTTGGTATTTCTTTTATTTTCTGCCTATATTAAAGTTAGTGCTGTTTCTTCAGTACTTAATAATGTTTATCGAGAAATTTCTTCTAAATTTATACTCTACAATTTTTGTTAATAATAGCTGTTAAGTATACTATTTTCATCTGTTTACAAATATTTATTGAGTAATGATGGCATATTCCAGAAACGTGGACAATGCTAGTGAAATGGTTAACTTATAAAAACATTACATAGCTTTAAAATATTTTACACTTATGCGATAAGTTTATTACCAATTTAAGTTATACTGATATTTTTCATATCCTGAGAATTCACTTATAACTAAATTAAAGTTGTGTATTGCAAGTACTCATTAGATTGAACAGGAAAGACTTCTACTTATTCTCTCCATAGAATATATTCTCTTTTGAAAATAGATAAATACTACCAGACAGAAGCATATCCTGGAGCAACGGAAATGGTTAAAGGTTTCAGTTTCCAAACCACTTTTCGGAAAGCAAATTAAGTAGAAATTACTGATATATCAACAGAAGTGTAATTAAGCAGAATAGATACTAAAGATCAATGGTAAAAATTGTTCATGAGTCAGCAGAATAACTAAGCTAAGTAAAGGGCTAGCTATCAATAAACATGAAAGTGTGATTTAAGTCAGTTGAATGTGATGGATTCACGGAATAACCTTAAACAGGGAATTCAAAGCATATTGCAAAAAAGTTAATATTTATTATGGCTTTATTTTTAGGTGAGGACTATTTTAACATTTCTGCATATGTGATTCAGAGGCATTTTAAAATAACATTATGTACAAATTCTGGTGCTGCTTCATATTTTCAATCTTGGAATAGTAAAATCACTCTCATCTTTACATAATATATCTTTAGTTGAAATTGGTTCAAGTAATTATTTAATGGTCTCAGCCTGATTTTCCAGAATTGGGGGCTTACTGGTCAAAATCAACAGCATTTGAATTAGCAAAAAGAAGGCTCCTAGATCAGAAAACTGAATGGGAATGGCTTTAAATAAGTCATGAACACCCCACTTGGTCATGGTTTCTGACATTCACTGTTATATAACACTGGGCCTTTTATGTTAATCTTCATGTTGATTTCCTGGTTCTGTAGACATTTAAATTTGTAACTTCTAGGCTTACATTTTGCTATATTGAGAACAAATAATTACTGTATTTCTAATATATATATAATGTTTATTTATATTATGTAAAATTTAATTTTACATTTATTTATAAATATATATAATTTATTTATAATATTTTATTTATGATCTCATATCTATAATATACTTATATATTCACAAAAGATAATGGGGTTTAGTTTCTATTCTCAAGCTTCTAAATTGCCTCTGACTCTCAGCATATTTTAGTTAAAACTTAATAGTTGATCTTGATTCCAAATTCTGTTTCTTTCTCTTATAAACACAGTTGCTACCTCAGCTCTTATTTAGTTCCAAACAATATATTTTGATGGATTTTTTTCTATAAGTTTCCTTTTCTTGCCAAGTAATAGGGCTCTCCATAGAGTTGGCAGTTCAAAGGAAACTAATTCTATTTGGAGTTTGATTGCTCACTTAATTGGCCTGATACCCATGTCCAAACTTACCATAAATTTATTACAAAATTTATCATTGTCAACTTGGGTTTCTCTATATGTAACCACATCGTCCTTAAGTTATCATAGCCGTTGTAATTCAACCTCAGTGCTTTTCCAACGATGGCTAAAAAGTTTAATTACATAATGCCAGATGCAATTAATTTTGTCCTATGTTAGAAGCTTGGAATACATATAAACCATTTAATCAGTTGCTTCACTTCAGCTAAGGATATTTTTATTGTTTTTGTTGTTTTTACAGCTCTTTGGCATTCCTACAATCCCGTCTATCATTTGCTTCAAATCAGCCTATGGTGATTACATTTCAGTTAATGCACCATTTCTGATGATATATCACATGCAGAAAAGCAATCTCTTTGGAATCCATGGTCATTATCATTTGTAGGAAAAGCAGGTTGCAAAACATCATGACCTTGTCATGCCCTGTTGGAAGTGGATCAGCTTCCAGATATTTATTGACAAGACTCAAGACTTAAGTGCTCTATACACTAGAGCTGACAAGGTCAGAGCAGCTTATAAGTAATAATGAAACTAATTCAAATAGCCGTGCTTACATGACGGTTTGACATCAGTTTGTGCTTCCTGCCTGGATGATATAAATGACCAACTGCTATAAAAGTCAAAACTAACAATGTACCGTGGCATACTTTATCAAACTATTATCAATATCATAGGTTTCGCATTCATCTGGGATTCTTGAATTCTGCATCTCTATGTTGGCGGTAAATATGCATATTTACTCCTAAGTTTATGCTTTCTTTTGGAATATTTTTATCATAAAAATGTATCTCCAGCAATATCATCAAGATGGCGACACAGGTCATTCCCTATTTCAGTCCCCTTCACAAGAAAACCAACTAGCAACTATCCAAAGACAAGACACCATTGTGAAAACTCCCAGAACCCAGTGGTAAGGCTGAACCACTCCTCGCTGTGGACCGCAGAGACTGAGAAGGATCATATTAGAAGGTAAGAGAAGCAGCTACACTCTGACTGCATCATCCCTCCCCCAGGCTGGCGCAATGTCATATACAAAGAGCCCTTCTGGGCCTATGGCTTCTCCAGTTCTCCAGTTGAAAGAAGAGAGCTCAAGGAGGATATCCAATTCCCTAGCATTGCAGGACACTTCCTGGGAAGCCTAGTTGGGTCTAACCTCAAGTGGATCACTGGAGGAGTCTAGAGGGCTCAAGGACTGAGTGTCAGGAGGAGATCAGGAGGAGGCTGGGGCTTAAAGCAACAAGCACTTGGATCTTGGCAGACTGCACATCTGCTTTGCATAAGCATCTGAGCTGAAACTCAGCCAGTGAATATGCATATTTGCAGAGCTGAGCCTTATCTGGCCAGGAAGCTCAGTTGGCAGGTCTGCCTAATTTGGATTCCCAGCCAATGAGATGTGTTCTACATCCATGCCTGGGCAGGAGAGCAAATTCCATCCTCTCCTAACTGCTCGGTATAGCTTCTGGTAACCCACAACCAAGCCCGCACAGAGAACACTGGCAGCCATGGAGCCCATCCCACACCTGCCTTGGGCAGGGAGCCGAGCCAGCAGCCCTGCCAACTATTTAGGATAGCCTCAGGCCCTGAGTAACCAGGAAGTGTGATGAGAGACCCCGGGCAGCCTAGGAGCCCAGCCTACAGTCTAGCTCTGCATCAGAGCCCAGCCCAATTGCAGAACATAGCCATGACCTCGCCCAGGCACAGAACCCTTTCAGTGACTCCTCCCAGCTACAGAGTATATAGCCTGAAGCCCTGCCTGACAAGGGAGTCCTGACAGCATCTCTGCCTGACCCCAGAGCACAATCTTTGGCCCCACCCAACTGCAGGCTACAGCTGAAGGCCTCTCCTGAAAAGAGCCTGGCCAGTGGCCTTGCCCAGTAACAGAGCACAGCCAGAGGCCTACCCGATCATGATGTCCAGCCTGTGGCACTGCCTACTTTGAGCACAGCCTATGGCCCCGCCTGAACACAGAGCACAGCCTGAGGCCCCATCAGATCAAAAAGCCCTGTCTGGGGGATCACCTGAACATGGAATGCAGCCAGAGGTACTGTCCTATTGGAGAGCACAGCCTGAAACCCACCTAACTAAGAGCAATTGTGGAGCCCAGCCTATAGCCCTGCTCAACCAGGGAGTTCAACAAGTGGCACCATACCGCCAGGGAACACAGCCGTGACCTCACCTGATGGGAGGCGATTGCAGAGCCCAATGCAACAGCAAATTTAAAAATCCAATTAAAAAATAGGCAAAGAACCTGAACAGACATTTTTCCAGAGAAGATATTCAAATGGCCAACAGGTTTATGGAAAGGGGCTCAACATCACTAACCATCAGGGGAATGCAAATCAAAAGCACAGTGAGGTATAACCTCACTGTTATACAGCCATACCTGCTGGAATGGCTATTATCAAAAAGAGAAAAGATAACAAGTGTTGATGAGATGTGAAGAAAAGGGAACCTATGTACGCTGTTGATGGGAATGCAAGTTGGTACAGCCACCATGGAAAATCGTATGGAGGTTCCTCACAAAATTAAAAACAGAACTACCTTATGATCCAACAATTCTACTTCTGGAAGTATATCCAAAGAAAATGAAATCATTATCTTGAAGAGGTACCTGTACCCCAATATGCACTGTAGCATTATTTACAATAGCCAAGATGCAAAAACAACCTAAGTGTCCACCGATGGATGAATGTTTTATATATATATATATATATATATATATATATATATATATATATATATATAAATATTGTTTGGCCATATAAAAGAAGGAAACCCTGTCATTTGTGACAACATGGATGAAGGTTGAGAGCATTATTCTAAATGAAATAAGCCAGACAGAGAAAGACATATACTGTATGATCTTATTTTTGTGGATTCTAAGAAACCAAACAAACTCAGATACAGAGAGCATACTGGTGGTTGATGGGGGTGGGGGTAAGGGGGACAGTGGTAATGGGTGAAGGTGGTCAAAGGGCACAAACTTCCAGTTTTAAGATGTATACAATTTAGAGATATAGTGTACCACATGGTGACTATAGTTAACAATACTGTATTGTATATTTGAAAGTTGCTAATAAAGTAAATCTTAAACGATCTCACCACAAAAAAAAAAAATTAAGATTGTAACTGTCAGGTGGATGGATGTGTTAACTAATTGTGGTGATCACTTGCAATATATACGTATATCAAATCATTACACTGTCTACCTTAAATTTACATAATGTTATATGTAAATTATATCTTAAAGCTGGCAAAAAAGAAAAATAGCTTTTTTAAATGTATATCCAAAGTCATTTCTCTTTTGCTGATTCTTCCATTTTGCCATCATTTTTCATCTTCCTAGATTGAATTTTTAATGGTTAAAATATATACTCTTGCTTTTTACTTAGCATTAACCCAGAAGACAGGGACTGATTTGAGATGAGCATTGCCATGCCTAAGAATTAATTAATCAATCTATACAGAAGACACCCGATTGGACACTTTTTTTAAAATGTTTTTTGATGTGGAACATTTTTTAAAGTCTTTATTGAATTTGTTACAACATTGCTTCTGTTTTATCTTTTGGTTTTTTGGTCACGATGCATGTGGGATCTTAGCTCCCTGGCCAGGGATCTAAACCACTCCCCCAACATCGGAAGGCGAAGTCTTAATCACTGGATCGCCAGGGAAGTCCCTGATTGGACACTTTAAATCTGGTTCATACCATTTACAAATCTCACTTTGGAAAGTTGTGAAGACAACTCTACTTGTGTATCATGAGATACACAACCAGTTTTGATTTTTGTTGCTCTTTGTATCAGTAAAAGTATTTGGATATCTACATAAGAATACAAAGAAAATGGGCATAAAAATTGCTATGACTATTATTTTTACATAATGACTGAAGAATATATACACGTAGACTAAAAAAAATGCCAAAACTACAACCACAGAGATAAAAGCTTATCTGAGGGCTCTTCCCCATTTTCATCATTGCCTCGCCCAGTATACTACTCTTTCTTAATGAACTACTACTATCAAGAAAGATGCTGTGGGAATTCCATCGATCCATTTATAAGTTTCAATACTGAAGGTACACTGGGCTTTGTTAATGAGGCTAGACCTTGGAGAAATGATAAGTGAAGCAAAGGTATGACACATTACACGCATATTAATATCCATCACATCCAAATGGTGATTGGGGTGGACCACCAGAAAGAAATTATAACACATACCAAATAAAGATTCTTTATAAGTAGATTTCAAATGACAGACTTTGTCATTCATAATCTTCCCCGTTTTGGACCATCACCATAAATTGGAGCCTGAGACCCAATGTCTATGAAAAGCACAGAAATAGGGATAGAAAGTCATAGGGGGAGGCCACTCTCTTCTTCACCTCTCTGAGAAAACAAAGAACAGTATGTGTCACCTCCAAGTGCATTATAGCTTTCTTGATTAATCACATCTAGAACGTATGGGCACAACCAAGCGGTCATAAAGAGGGCATACAGGAGATGAGACAGAGGTAGCATCTGACCTATTTTGTTATGTCTGGGTAGTTCCACCCAAACCTCTCTCTCCTCAAATCCACACAAACTTCACCACTGACCCCAGGGTCATATTACTGGGTTCGATGTGTATTACAGATCCAAAAGGAAGAGATCTCTTAGGTTAACAGCATTTTCAATCATGTATTGAATGGTTTGCATTCAATAATCCATTGTTTAATTAAATAATAATGATTTTTCCAGCATTTTAATTAGTTATCTCAGGTCTGACCATCAAGAAGCCAAGTTGCTAAGGAAACGGGAGAGGATGATGCAGTGGGAAACGTATCACGTCACCTTCTACCCCTGCATCCTTGACAGCATTCCTTATACTGTCTAGTCACAATCCCGTTATTTAGCTTTGTTTTCAGCACCTACCAACTTGCTTTTCCCTAAAGCTACGTACCCTTAGCTCCTACAAAACACAAGATATGACCTAAGGGCAGAGTTTCCTTTGTCAAGAGGACTTGACAGGCAGCCTTCTTATATGTTGGTGGCATAAAAAGAAATAAACACAAAGGAAATTTGACCAGTTCCATTCTTAGCTTTTATAAAGATTATGTGCTGATGCAGCTTCTCACTGGAGAGTCATTCAGTCTTGCCTGTAAGTATATCAGGTGCAAATCTATCCTTCTGTCCTCCCAACCTCTCCCATTTGTCTTTTCAAGGCTAATGCTGCTTCAAAAACAAGTGCTTTTTAAACATCTGTCATGTGCTTATCATCAAAGTTCTGAGAAAAAACAAACAAAAAGAGGTGTAATTAAAGGAATAATGAGCAGACTTGTGGTGTTTAATCAGAAATGAGTTGATTTTGAATCTCACCAAGAGCCAAAAGTAATCATTGGTCTATTGTCAATTACTTGCTCATCCATGATGTTCCTGGTCACTTTGCCTATGACAAGCAAAAGCAGTATAGCACTACCAACTTAACTACAAAAAAAAAAGACAAGGTGGGTAATCTAAAGAGGAAATCCATAACACTTCCATTGTCAAATGAATGTGTAGCAAAAATATTTTATTTTACAATGTAATATTTCATGATGATGATGATGATGATAATGATGACTTCCCCTCGGAGAAGACAATATTATTTGGTCTAGTCTATATGTGGTAGCTCTTATTCATGTTGCCCTGAAAACACTTTGTTATATTCTATAATACAGGAAGCTTAAGCATGGGAACAGTATCAAAATGTGCATGAGCTGGGAAACCAAAGGATGTTTACACATGGCTAGAGGAAGAGTATTAGCTGTATCATTAGATAGTTCTGCCAACTCTAGACAGTAAACATTGACAATAAAATTATTGCATCTCAGAAAAATCTACTGATCTGCCTATGTGGTTTGTAATACCATGAAAATAAAGAAAATATATTTTTAAATTGTGTTTCTCATGGGGTAAAGGCTATCAATGTATTTTTTATGATTATAGTAATTTTCTCAGATTATGATATACAGTTGTTGGAAAATACAGGTTAATGAAATTACAGAAAAAAAAAATCTGAAACAGCTGCATAAAGTGACCAGGATGAGTTTCTCATCGTGTGGTCACACTCATGGACAATTCCCCAAAAAAATAACTAAAGAAAAATTAAGATTAAAGGAGGAATTTCCCCAGATCTCAGCCAGTTAGAACTCATTAAGTCTGAGTTATGGTATATTGCACCTCATTGCTTTTGCCTAAGGAAAAAAAAGACAATAAAAAACAAAATATAACAAAAACAAGTGTATGACTTATTTTAAATAACCTAGAGAAATTTATCATTGTAACATAATCAAACAAGAAATAGTCTCTTGCAGGTTAGAGACAGTATCGAAACTTTTCAGAAAGGTCACCCAAGAGAAAAGGGTTATATTTCAAATGAAAAGTGTGATTCATTGTTCTCATAAATTGTTATTCAATCATGCAAAACCTGGGACCCAGAAGGGAAAAGTCTTGAGAAGGTTATGAACTATTTTACTCTTATCCATCTTAGGAGAACACTTGGTCATGATAAGTAAGTCATAAGAAAGATGGTGGCATCTTGTTCCCTGAAAAATCTGTAATTGGAGGACAACTCCTTTATATTCATACAGGTCAGATCAAGATGTAAAGCACTGTTTTCAAACCTTCTGTGAACTCTCCTATTAAAAAGGGTGTGATTTAACCTTGTTCAAGGGCCCTCTCTTGTATTCTAGTCCAACTTTCTTATACAATATCCAAAGTTGTAAAAATCCTGGGGGTGAAAGAGTGCACAATCAGGCAAGTGTGAACCAGTGGTGGGCTGATAAATATTATCAACTCTCCTGGTTGGAGGCTGGAGTGGTGAAAGCCCTCACTGGTAGCATCTGTCAATTTCCTTGGTTACCCAATTTTCTACTATGATTGATTTCAAGTTACTGACTTGATGGAACATTGAGTTGGGATGAGAGGTAGAGTAATACATCTTATATTGGTTGTCTATCACAGAGATTCAATAGATGTAAATAACCTCAAGAACAAAGGTACTAGCACAATGTGGTGAAAATAATTAGGAACTTATAAGTATGTATTACCTTGATTTTAATATAATTCAAGTGCAAGTTTATATAATTTAATTTTAATTATGGCTGTGTTTAACTACCAGCTTGTAAAAATCCTGAAAATTTACCAGTCAGCTGTTATCTCCAGACAGCCTTCCTTAAAAAAAAAAAAAAAAAAAAAAAAAAGAACATTTTAGAGCTATGTTAGTTTAGTAAAAGCTATCCTAGCAAAAGACAAGGTATACATATGAGATATTTTAAAGTGAAGCACGGATCATCACTGACAGTCAAGGATGGAAATGTGACAGGTAGTCAAGGTTTGTAAAAAGTTTCACAAAACTTTCTCAAATGTTGTTCATGAGAATGACTGAACCTCAATTATTCTCTTCTGCTTGCAGTTCCCACCCCAAAGCAAGGATATGTTGCACCAGAGTCCTGAAAGGTGATCCATGGCTTTAACGGAATGAGTTTGGGGCCTGAGCTAAATACAGAACAAGGAAGCCCATTTCATTTTCCAATAGGTCTATTGAGAGAAAGCTGCTTACCACTCTGAACTCAAATCTGCCTCCGCGGTACCTGCATGCATCTGAAATTCTATCCTTGTGCAACACAAACTCTGATCCTATTTTCCATGTTAGCATACCCACTGCTTCTCAGTTCAGCTGTGTCCAGTGGTTTGTTACCAGCAGTCTTCCATGTACCAAGTACTACCCCAGATGATGAGGATGTAGAGATCAGGCAAAGAGAATCTCTTTTAAGGATCTCAGCCTAGTGCAGTTACAGCCGATAGATATTTCTAAGATGATAAAAATATTCTATACCCACATTGTCCAATATGGTAGCCACTAACCAAGTGTAGCCATTGAACATATGAAAAATGATAGGGAAACTGAAAAACTGAATTTTTATTTTTATTTAATTGTATTTTATTTAAATTGTCACATATGGCAATGGGCAAAGTATTGGACAACGCAAGTTTGATGGAATAGACAGGCCTATACATTGATAAATATAACAATAAACATATTGTTTATGATAGTGCCCAGCAGAAAAGGGCTGAAATGAGAGACCAGGTGATGGCTGAGTTAGAGTTACCCTGAGGAGGTGATGCCTGAGCTGGGTCTTGGTGCTGAAATTAGCCAGGTGACAAAGGGGAGAAGAAGTTTCAGAAAAAAATTCACAAAATCACACAGGCACAAATGAACCTAATGAGAACAAAGAATTCAAATACCAGTTTGAACACAAAAATCTGGCTGTGAGATACTGAGTAGAAACTCCATTTTCCTCATGACCTTCATAAAATTAGTTTTCAAGGCATACTCTATACACAATTTACCTTGGCCTGTTGAAAAAAATGTGAGAATGTTTCTTTCCTTATTTGAATACTATACTTCAAAATGTGCATCTGAAATTCAAACTGGCATTCATGGTAGAAAAAATGGCTCCATTTAAGTTTACACTTAATTGAAAGAATTTTATAAGTTCTCAGTGTAACTGCTAATAAGTCAAGCCTCTCCAATAGTAATTGGAAAATGTGAGTTCTGAACTAAGATGTAGAATTTTGTGCCTACTGCAGTTTATCTAGATAATAAAAACATATTTAGCCTTCTAAGATTTTTTTTTTTAATGTTGAGTAAGTCTTCTTTGGGCAAACTCTTCTACCCAACATACTTGGAAGTAAGAAAACCTGTCTACATCACTGTTGAAGGACAAAATTCTAATGAGGATGGGAAAGGGATGGCGCCCTGCTGAGAGCCATCAGAGATGGGTCCCAGGTGAAGATCAAGGTGAGTCATCAAGACTAAGACATTCCTGGACAACATTTTCAAGGTACAAAGATTTGGTCTGTACCTTCCTCATTCACTCAATGAATGCATTGTGTATTTGTTTTAGTTTAACACAGCAAATATTTTTCTAATGTTTCTGGTTTGGTTTGGCTTTTGCTTATTTTTTAACCAGGCACTGGGGAATATAAAAGCATAAAGATGAGAGCTCATCTTCTGAAGAGCCTAAGAGACTGGTGTACATGGACAAATTGACAGCCCCATGAATAGTTGAATTCTGTGTGTCTTCATCAAAAATGACTGTCTACAAAAATGTTGACAGCTTGGAACGTCAGGAGCCAAATTCTATTTCAGAAGGGTGGGCAGAGAGACACAGAGCACGTGTGTTTCTCACTTCAGAGAATATCAAGAAAAAGGTGATTCTGTTTGAGAAGAGAAAATAAATAAGTGAAGAGTGTGGCAGGTCACGATGAGGTAGGGCTTACCTTTTCAAAACAGAAAATTATTGCAAGATTTTGTTTTAATTCCTAAACATTTGACTCTGATAATATTTACCAAATTTATATATGGTTCTCTTAGTAATCATTAGTGTCTGCAACATGAAATTACATGAAGATCTCAAGAAAAAAATATTTAGGATTCAGAATTTATGAAATTCAAAATAAACTATCGTTTAAGAATACTGCTTACATACAATTTCTCAAAAAAATATTTAATGAACATGAAGTTAAGATGTGTTGATAAATATATCCCAAAACAGTCACCTAAACTGTTAGCATCCCTGAAATCAAAATGTAAACCCAAAAAGATTCATGGAGCTTTTCCTTAGACATGCAATTTATGGTAATTACTGTTAGAGTAATTCTTTTAAACAACAATATGACTGAAACAATCCAATTATTATATAGAATATACTGCCTTAAAGTACAGATTTAAAACACTGAGGTTTGAATGGAATATTGTGTGGTATATGCATTTTGTGATTTTATGCTGTTATCCATGCCTACGGAGGAGTAAAATGTGCTCCCTTAACAATGCAATCTTCTGACTATTCCCTTGCCCCAGCTTCCATCTGACATGGGGGAAGATGTGGAAACACTTTTGGGTAGTGTCAAAGATAATCAAAGCCAGACACTAGTTAAAGTGGACAGGCTCTGAGCAGTAGTAACTATTGAAACAGGAAAAAAAGTCCAGCATGAACTGAACTCAACTTCTCCCAAACAAAAGACAGACTTTTAAAAGGCTGGGGTATGTGAAGGAAAAGGCACTGAAGGGCAAAGGGGAGGACTTGGTCCATGTAGCTAAGCCATTTGGGTTGGTGAACTTATCAAAGTTAAGCTCCTACCTTGCCACAGAGACAAAGAGACAGGGATCCTCTCTTCAGGTGTTAACTGGGACAAACAGTATTTTTTTGTGGCATCTGTGAGCTTTCCCGGCAGAAACTTAAGGAGGTTGGAGTAGCTTTCCTAGGGTCTCATTCTTGAGCTGTTAAAAAAAACTATGCTAGTATTTGTTAATGCCTTTTAGTGTAGGAATTTGGATGGGTTTGTTAGGTGCCGAGTGTTCTTTTGCAGTTCTCAGTGGAAGGAATACGGCAGCATGGGAGATGTAGCATGGCTTAAGTAGTGGACACAGATTCTCTAGAAGCTGATCAGTCTCCACAGAAAAATGCTTCAGACCTCTTGGTCAGAGAACCTGGGCTCTGCTTGCCCAAGTCTTCTTCTGACCTTTACAAGATGGCAAAGAGAGAGAGTTGGGGTAGGGGTGGTTGAATAGCAAAGAAAATATTCACTGAACAACACAAGCACTGTTTTGGGGACTCTTCAAAAAATATTTCAACAATCATGCAAAGTAGATATTACTTACAACATTTTATGACAGAGGAAATGTAAATGCTTCAAAGTTAAATTACTTCTCAAGACTAAGCTATTAGTAAGTTGAGTTGGGACAAAAGTCAGGTCCAAGTTTACTACCTCTTGCTGCTTACTCTAAACCTCTTCTCTTGACCATCGGTTAACAAAAAGGGCTGACCATGTTTCACAACAGACCAAGGACCATACCAAGGACCATATATTCACTTAAAGTAATCTGGGTTCATATTAGATGCTGAGCACCCAACAACTGACAACTGAGGTGTTTGTCTTCTTAAACAGTTTCACAGACAGCTAATTAAATTCATATTAATTTAGTTGCTACTTAAAAGGCACTAGCTTTGAGAAGTTTAATGTCTTAAAATGTTATTGATTTGTTTAAAATGCAATCAGGAACCATGTTCAGTAAAGAAACACTTTCATTGAGAAAATTTATTATTATTTGCTGGTGTTGTAACTATTAATTAATAAATGGCAAGTTGTGGGACAAAAAAAAAAAACCTCAAAACATCTTCCAACCATTTTCGCACTCTCATAGAAGGTAACTAATTTTGTATGGATGTTAAAAAAATAAATAAATAAAACCGCACGGAGCAATCAGATTTGTTAGATTTGTTTGCAATGTGGAATCTGATTCACCGAAACCTTTCTTAAAATAAATGTGGCATCCAAGTCACCAGAAGTATTTTGGTTCTTAAATTATAGAATAGTCAAAAAGGTTTTTAATTAACACATTTAACTAGAATTATCTTTCTAACTAAATTTAATTTCCATTCTGTAAAGCAAAAGCTATATCTGCCACCAATTTTATATTAATTGCCCCTAAGGTAATGCTTACACAATACACTGAAACATTCAAATTTGAGTATCAGGAGTTCATTCTCGCTAGAAAGTTAAGCATAAAATGAAATCATAGTTGCTTAGGATACTTCCAATTTTCTTAATGTATGAATTCTTTTGTTCCTTCCTTGTTTTAAAAATAAAAGAAGAGGACATTCTTTTCTCAGGGGAAGCAAGTAATTGAAATAAAAATTGCTTCTTTCTCCTCTCATTTCTCTCACATTCCTGAATTGGTGGAAATTTTGATAATGATTTTCCAAGAATCTACTACTTTATTCGCTTCTCTCAAAGATGGTCTTAAAAAAGAATATTCCGTCAATAAATCAAAGTGGTAAGAAGAGAAAGCAATGAAACTCAAAGGATCAAGATGGTTACATTTTATAGCAAATCTGATAGGCAATGTTAATTTTAGCGTTTTGTAAGAGATTTAAACAGTATGACTATTCCTGATACATACTGGCTACTCTTACCTAGGTTGAGATTTCTTTTTTGTTAACATTACTGAGCTGAATAGTTCCGTCAGTGTGGTCAGCTCTCAACTTGGCCATCTGTGTGATAAAACATTTTTCATGTTGCAATTCCCGACCATTCAAAGAAAAATGAGCTAAGGTATTTTAAAAATTTGACTTGATTCATGGAAAACTCCTCATTAATCCTAATTCGAACATGACACAGAGTGAAAGGAATATCAGTGACAGGTAGCAAGGAAAAATCACAAGGAATTCTCAGAATTTATAAAACTGGGAACTACCAGCTACTTATTTATACAAGATAGGAATTTTAATTCAACAGAAATATATACCCAGGAAAATGGCACCATGTTCCTCAATCCATATTATTTCTCACATACCCTAAGAACCTAACCCATCTTTTTACCTCTGTCCAACTGGAAACATGCCAAATCATAGCCTTTCCCATCCTAAATTCTTTTGACAATTGAGTCACTCATCTCAAACCTCATTACTATATGAAGCAGTAATAAAACCTTAGTCTCCCACTTAAATTTGATGGTAAAGAGGCATTATATTAACACTAGAGGTGGTCATTTTTATTGAGAAAGGGAATACCCTCATTCTGTTTTACACAGGAGTTAGAATATTCTAGAATTAAACTGTGTTCCTCTTATTCTTCCTTCCAGTGCTAAGCATATTCCTGTACATTTGCCAAATGTTCGTGTATATTAGAATGAGAACCCACTTAAAAGTTCTTATATAAAATGAAACCAGAAAAGAACCTTTTTTTTTCATCAAAGAACTTTTCATTTCCTTCCTGCCTTTTATCCCATCAAGCCTCAAAGCAACTCTTCAAAGTTTTACTGGTTTCAATAGATGTTATAAAATAATTGTCCTTTTCTGTCAGAGATATTTTCTAAGTTTAGCTTTATTTAACTTACCTTTATGGAAACTAGAATGACTGAGGAAAAAAGATGATGATTCCCAGGTTCAATTCCCTAACAACATATTGAACCATGCCAAGGATGGTAATGAACTCATTCCACACAAGATGTCCTAAATTAAGTCATCAGAGGAAGTGTTCAAGGGAGTTGTGTTCCCTGAGTTATATTGATTGATGATAAGTTTGCACGATTGTCTTAAATAGCAATTCTTTGTCTCTTGAGAATTAGTGGCTTAGGAAAGCAGTATTGAGCAACTTAAAAAAAAAAAGATAAAATCAATCTCAGTCTATATAGGCAGAGTCACTAGATAAAGAAATTAACCATAGAGACACAGAGTCAGAAAAAAATCTTAGGGGTCACTAATTAAAATATCCTACCGTGTGCTTAAATCCTGTGTATCTCCCTAAGAAGAGTTCATCCAGAACCTGCCTGAGCACTTCTACAAATGAGGCAATCCATTCTATTTCTAGATGGACTAACCGGAAACTCTCATTTAAAGTGAGCTATAACCTGCCTTCAGTTCAACACATTACATTTAATTCTGTTGATAAAATAAACATTTGGGTAGGGAGCCTCCTGTGTAACTAGACTATACAGGAAGGAAATTCATTTACTAATCCTAGAGCTTCTGCCAAACAGGCAAGGAACTGCTGTAACACCCCCGGGGCCAGAAATGCCATTTAACACCATTGTTTGAGTGCCCCCAGGACTCCCCTTTGGCCCGCACCCATTTAAGCTCCAGTCACCCCACCAGCTTGGTCTTAGGCCCAGCATTCCCCAGGGACTCCCCTCCCAACCTGCACCCACTCCAGCCTCAGCCACCTTGCTAAGTTAGCCTCAGGTGCAGCATTCCCCAGGGACTGTCCTGGACCAGGCTGCTCCAGCCCAGTTGCACAGTCAAGGTGACTTCAGGCATGGCATTCCCTATAGACAACCCTTAGCCTGTGCTCACTCCAGCCCCAGCCAGCTTGCCAAAGCCACTAGGTACAAGCAATCTACAAAGGAGTTGTTCCCACACAAGGCCATTCCTTCCAGACCAGGAGAGGTAGCTGTTTTGCCTAATTCATAGAAAACAAAAAACAGTTCAAACAAAAGGAAGAGACAGAGGAATATGTTTCAAAGAAAAGAACAAAATAAAACATTGGTGGTTGTGGGGGGGGCACCCTAATGAAGTGGAGATAAGTAATTATCTGACAAAAAAAGTTCAAAGAAATGGTCACAAGGACGGTCACTGAACTTGGAGAGAAAAACGTTAAGAACTAAGTAAGAACTTCAACAAAGACTCAGAGAATAAAAGAACAAACAAATCAGAACTGAGTACAATAACTCAAATTGAAAAAAATAGATTAGAGGGAGTTAACAACAGAGTAGATGACACAGAAGAATGAATTATAAATCTGGAAGGTAGAATAGTGGAAATTATCCAATCAGAACAGTAAAAAGAAGAAGCAGTTTTCTAAAATGAGGAGAGTATAAGGGATTCTGGGGACAACATCAAGCATATTAACATTGACATGATGGGGTCCCATAAGGAGATGAGACAGAAAGGGACAGGAAAATTATTTGGAGAAATAGTGGCTGAAAAACATTCCCTAATCTGGGGAAGGAAAAAGATACCCAGGCACAGGAAGCACTGAGAGTTCGAAACAAGATGAACGTAAAGAGGTCCACACATAGACATGTCAATATTATAATTAAAATGGCAAAAGTTAAAGATAAAGAGATAATCTTAAAGGCAGCAAGAGAAAAACAGCTAATAACACACAAGGGAAACCCTATAAGACTATCAGCTGAAACTATCATTCTTCAGCAGAAACTTTACAGGCCATAGGGGAGTGGCAAGGTAACTTAAAGTGCTGAAAGAAAACAAACAAACAAACAAAAAACTGACAACCTAGAATACACTATCTGGCAAGGTTATCATTCAGAATTGAAGGAGAGAGAGTTTCCTAGATAAGCAAAAACTAAAGAAGTTCATCACCACCAAACTGGTCTTACAATCAGTGTTAAAGGGTCTTCTTTAAATGGAAAAGAAAAGGACACAGCTATAAATAAATAAATAAACAACAACAAAAAAAAAAAAATATATATATAATATTTTTCACTGGTAAAGGTAAATATATAGTAAAGGCAGTGAATCACCACTTTAAAATCTAGTATGAAGGATAAAAGACAAATGTAGTACAATCAATTATGTAAGTAGTTAAAGGGTACACAAAATAAAAAGATGTAAAATATGACATCAAAATCATAAAATGTGGGTATGGGGAGGGGAATAAAGATGTAGTGCTTTTAGAATGCCTTCAGACTTAAGTGACTCTCAGCTTAAAACAGACAGCTGAATAAACAGGTGGATATATATGAACCACAAACCAAAAACCTAAAATGGATACACAAAAAAATAAAGAGAAAGGAATACAAGCATAACATTAAAGGAATTCATCAAACCGCAAGAGAAGAAACCAAGAGAAGAAGACAGGAACAGAGAAGAATTACCAAAAAAAAGAAAAAAAAATTAGAAAACAATTAACAAAATGGCAATAACAACAAGTACCTACCTATCAACAATTACTTTAAATGTACATGGACTAAATGTTCCAATAAAAAGTCACAGGGTAGCTGAATGGATTTAAAACAAAACCAAAGACGATCCACTTAACATGTTGCCTACAAGTGACTCACCTCAGATCTAAAGACACACACAGACTGAAAATGAAGGGATGAAAAAAGTTATTTGACATAAATGGAAAATAAAACTCACATTAGACAAAAGAGAGCAAAACTCACATTAGACAAAAACAACTTTAAAACAAATACTGAAACAAAAAATAAGGAAGGTCATTACATGATGTAAAGGGGTCAATTCAACAAGAGGATATAACTTTTGTAAGCATTTATGCATTCAACATACACACACCTAAATATATAAAGCAGATATTAACAGAAATAAATGGAGAAATAGACAGCAATGAAATAATAGTAGGGGACTTTAATAACCTACTTACATCAATGGATAGATCATCCAGACAGAAAATTAGTAAGGAAACATTGGCCTTAAACCACATATTAGACCAGACTGACCTATAGATTTATATGGAACACTCCATCTATTCTTTTCAAGTGCACATGGAACATTCTCCAGGATAGAATACACGCTAGGCCACAAAACAGGTCTCCAGAAATATATTTAGTAAGATTAAAATCATACTAAGCACCTTTTCCAACCATGACAGTATGAAACTAGAAAACAACTACAAGAAGAAAACTGGAAAAAACACAAACACATGGAGACTAAACAACAGGCTAATAAACAGCCAGTGAGTCAATGAAGAAATAAAAAGGGAAATCAAAAAACACCTTGAGACAGAAGAAAGTAGAAACACAACTGTCCCAAATCTATAGGACACAGCAAAAGCAATTCTAAGAGGGAAGTTCATAGTGATATAAGCCTACCTCTAAACACAAATGAACAAACAAACTTCAAGTAAACAATCTAAATGTGCATTTAAAGGAGCTAGAAGAAGAAAAAACAAAGCCCAAAGTTACAAGAAGGAAGGAAACTATAAAAATTGGAGTAGAAATAAATGAAAAAAGAGATTAAAAAACAATTTAAAAGATCAAAGAAACTAAGAGTTGGTTCTTTGAAAAGACAAAGCTCACAAACTTTTAGCAGACTCATCAAGAAAAAAAAAGAGCCCAAATAAATAAAATCAGGCAAAAAAGAATAAATTACTAACATCACAGAAATATAAAGGATCATAAGAGAATTCTATTAACAACTATATGTCAACAAATAAGACAACCAGAAGAAATGGATATATTCCTAGGAACATAAATCTTCCAAGACAAAATCATGAATATAAAACCTGAATAGATCAATTCATAGTAACAAAATCGAATTGGTAATCAAAAAACTCCCGGTCCGGGAGGATCCCACATGCTGCGGAGCGGCTGGGCCCATGAGCCATGGCTGCTGAGCCTGCGCGTCTGGAGCCTGTGCTCCGCAGTGGGAGAGGCCACAACAGTGAGTGGCCCGCGTGCCGCCAAAAAAAAAAAAAAAGATCTTGCTGTGATTTATGTCAAAGAGTGTTCTTCCTATGTTTTCGTCTAAGAGTTGTATAGTGTCCGGTTTTACATTTAGGTCTTTAAACCATTTTGAGTTTATTTTTGTGTATGGTGGTAGAGAGTGTTCTAATTTCATTCTTTTACATGTAGTTGTCCAGTTTTCCCAGCACCACTTATTGAAGACACTCTCTTTTCTCCATTGTATATCCTTGCCTCCTTTGTCATAGATTAGTTGAGCATATGTGTGTGGGTTTATCTCTGGGCTTTCTATCCTGTTCCATTGATCTATATTTCTGTTTTCATGCCAGTACCATACAATCTTGATTACTATAGCTTTGTAGTATAGTCTGAAGTCAGGGAGTCTGATTCCTCCAGCTCCATGTTTTTTTCCCTCAAGACTCCTTTGGCTATTTGGGGTCTTTTGTGATTCCATACAAATTTTAAGATTTTTTGTTCTAGTTCTGAAAAAAATGTCAATGGTAATTTGATAGGGATTGCAGTGAATCTGTAGATTGCTTTGGGTAGTATAGTCATTTTCACAATGTTGATTCTTCCAACGTAAGAACATGTTATATCTCTCCATATGTTTGTGTCATCTTTGATTTCTTTCATCAGTGTCTTATAGTTTTCTAAGTACAGGTCTTTTAGCTCCTTAGGTAGGTTTATTCCTAGGTATTGTATTCTTCTTTTTGCAATGGTAAATGGGAGTGTTTCCTTACTTTCTCTTCCTGGTCTTTCATTGTTAGTGTATAGAAATGTAAGAGACTTCTGTGCATTAATTTTGTATACTGCAACTTTACCAAATTCATTGCTTAGCTCTAGTAGTTTTCTGGTGGCATCTTTAGGATTCTCTATGTACATTATCAAGTCATTGGCAAACAGTGACAGTTTAACTTCTTTTCCAATTTGTATTCTTTTTATTTCTTTTTCTTCTCTGATTGCCATGGCTAGGACTTCCAAAACTTTGTTGAATAATAGTGGTGAAGGTGGACATCCTTGTCTTGTTCCTGATCTTAGAAGAAATGCTTTCAGTTTTTCACCACTGAGAATGAGGTTTTCTGTGGGTTTGTCATATATGGCCTTTATTATATTGAGATAGGTTCCCTCTATGCCAACTTTCTAGAGAGTTTTTATCATGAATGGGTGTTGAATTTTGTCAGAAGCTTTTTCTGTATCTATTGAGATGATCATATGGTTTTTATTCTTCAATTTGTTAATATGGTGTATCACATTGATTATGTTGAAGAATCCTTGCATCCCTGCGATAAATCCCACTTGATCACGGCGTATGATCTTTTTAATATGTTGTTGGATTCTGTTTGCTAGTATTTTCTTGAGAATTTTTGTATCTATATTCATCAGTGATATTGGTCTGTAATTTTCATTTTTGTAGTATCTTTGTCTGGTTTTAGTATCATGGTGATGGTGGCCTCATTGAATGAGTTTGGGAGTTTTCCTTCCTCTGCAATTTTTTGCAAGAGTTTGAGAAGGATGGGTGTTAGCTCTTTTCTAAATGTTTGATAGAATTCACCTGAGAAGCCATCTGGTCTTGGACTTTTGTTTGTTGAAAGATTTTTAATCAGTTTCAATTTCATTACTTGTGATTGGTCTGTTCATAATTTCTATTTATTCCTGGTTTAGTCTTGGAAGGTTATACCTTTCTACAAATTTGTCCATTTCTTCCAGGTTGTCCATTTTATTGGCATAGAGTTGCTTGTAGTAGTCTCTTAGGATGCTCTGTATTTCTGTGGTGTCTGTGGTAACTTCTCCTTTTTCATTTCTAACTGTATTGATTTGAGTCCTCTCCCTCTTTTTCTTGATGAGTCTGGCTAAAGGTTCATCAATTTTGTTTATCTTCTCAACAAACCACCTTTTAGTTTTATTGCTCTTTGTTATTGTTTTCTTTGTTTCTATTTCATTTATTTCTGCTCTTGTCTTCATGATTTCTTTTCGTCTACTAAGTTTCGGTTTTGTTTGTCCTTCTTTCTGTAGTTCCTTTAAGTGTAAGGTTAGATTGTTTCTTTGAGATCTTTCTTGTTTCTTGAAGTAGGATTGTATTGCTATAAACTTCCCTCTTAGAACTGCTTTTCTGCATCCCATAGGTTTTGGATCATCGCGTTTTCATTGTCATTTGTGTCTAGGTATTTTTTGATTTCCTCTTTGATTTCTTCAGTGATCTCTTGGTTATTTAGTAGCATATTATTTAGCCTCCATGCATTTGTGGTGTTTTACGTTTTTTCCCTGTAATTCATTTCTAATTTCATAGCATTGTGGTCAGAAAAGATGCTTGATATGATTTCAGTTTTCTTAAATTTACTGAGGTTTGGCATTTGTGACCCAATATGTGATCAGTCCTGGAGAATGCTCCGTGCACACTTGAGAGGAAAGTGTAATCTGCTGGTTTTGGATAGAATGTCCTATAAGTATCAATTAAATCTATCTGGTCTACTGTGTCATTTAAAGCTTCTGTTTCCTTATTAATTTTCTGTCTGGATGATCTGTACATTGGCGTAAGTGAGGTGTTAAAGTCCTCCACTATTATTGTGTTACTGTCTATTTCCTCCTTTAGAGCTGTAAGCATTTGCCTTAGGCATTGAGGGGCTCCTATATTGCAAATATATTTATAATTGTTGTATCTTCTTCTTGGATTGATCCCTTGATCATTACGTAGTGTCCTTCCTTGTCTCTTGTAACACTCTTTATTTTAACATCTGTTTTATCTGATATGAGTATTGCTACTCCAGCTTTCTTTTGATTTCCATTTGCATGGAATATCTTTTTCCATCCCCTTGCTTTCAGTCTGTATGTATCCCTAGGTCTGAAGTGGGTCTCGTGTAGACAGCATATAGATGGGTCTTGTTTTTGTATCCAGTCAGTGAGCCTGTGTCTTCTGGTTGCAGCATTTAGTCCATTCACATTTAAGGTAATTACCGATATGTATGTTCCTATTACCATTTTCTTAATTGTTTTGGGCTAGTTTTTGTAGGTCCTTTTCTTCTCTTGTGTTTCCCACTTAGAGAAGTTCCTTTAGTATTTGTTGTAGAGATGGTTTGGCAGATTTGAATTCTCTTAGCTTTTGCTTGTCTGTAAAGCTTTTGATTTCTCCATCAAATATGAATGAGATCCTTGCCCAGTAGAGTAATCTTGATTGTAGGTTCTTCCCTTTCATCACTTTAAATACATTGTGCCACTCCCTTCTGGCTTGTAGATTTTCTGCTGAGAAATCAGCTGTTAACCTTATGGGAGTTCCCTTGTATGTTATTTGTCATTTTTCCCTTGCTGCTTTCAATAATTTTTCTTTGTCTTTAATTTTTGTCAGTTTGATTACTATGTGTCTTAGCATCTTTCTCCTTAGGTTCATCCTGCCTGGGACTATGTGCACTTCTTGGACTTGGGTGGCTATTTTCTTTCCCATGTTAGGGAAGTTTTTGACTATAATCTCTTCAAATATTTTCGCGGTTCCTTTCTCTTTCTCTTCTCCTTCTGGGACCCCTATAATGTGGATGTTGTGTTTAATGTTGTCCCAGAGGTCTGTTAGGCTGTCTTCATTTCTTTTCATTCTTTTTTCTTTATTCTCTTCCGTGGTAGTGATTTCCAATATTCTGTCTTCCAGGTCACTTATCCGTTCTTCTTTCTCGGTTATTCTGTTACTGATTTCTTCTAGTGTATTTTTACTTCAGTTATTGTATTGTTCATCTCTTTTTGTTTGTTCTTTAATTCTTCTAGGTGTTTCTTCTTTAATTCTTCTAGGTCTTTGTTAAACGTTTCTTGCATCTTCTCTATCTTTGCCTCCATTCTTTTCCCAAGTTCCTGGATCACCTTCACTATCATTATTCTGAATTCTTTTTCTGGAAGGTTGCCTATCTCCACTTCATTCAGTTGTTTTTCTGGGGGTTAGTCTTGTTCCTTCACCTTGTACATAGTCCTCTGCCTTTTCATTTTGTCTTTCTGTGAATGTGGTTTGCATTCCACAGGCTGCAGGATTGTAGTTCTTCTTGCTTCTGCTCTGCCCTCTTGGGGATGAGGCTATCTGAGAGGCTTGTGCAAGCTTCCTGATGGGACCTACTGGAGGTGGGTAGAGCCGGTTGTTGCTCTGGTGGGCAGAGCTCAGTAAAACTTTAATCTGCTTGTCTGCTGATGGGTGGGGCTGTGTTACCTCCCTGTTGGTTGTTTGGCCTGAGGCGACCCAGCACTGGCACCTCCAGGCTCTTTGGTGGGGCTAATGGCAGACTCCAGGAAGGCTCACGCCAAGGAGTACTTCCCAGAACTTCTGTTGCCCGTGTCCTTGTCCCCGTGGTGAGCCACGGCCACCCCCCCGCCTCTGCAGGAGACCCTCCAACAGTAGCAGGTAGGTCTGGTTCTGTCTCCTATGGGGTCACTGCTCCTTCCCCCTGGGTCTTGATGAGCACACTACTTTGTGTGTCCCTCCAAGAGTGGAGTATCTGTTTCCCCCGGTCCTGTCGAAGTCCTACAATCAAATCCTGCTAGGCTTCAAGGTCTGATTTTCTGGGA
This sequence comes from Globicephala melas, assembly GCF_963455315.2. NCBI lineage: Eukaryota > Metazoa > Chordata > Mammalia > Artiodactyla > Delphinidae > Globicephala > Globicephala melas. The sequence continues at coordinate 9,186,004 of NC_083326.1, read as the reverse complement.
ATTCCTCCTCCCATTGCCAGAGCCCCAGGTTAGGAAGCCAGACGTGGGGCTCAGAACCTTCACTCCAGCGGGTGGATTTTTGTAGTATAATAACCACTTCTGTGGTTCTTCAGTTTGTGAGTCACTCACCCAGCGGTATAGGATTTGATTTTATTGTGGTTGTGCCTCTCCTATCGTCCTATTGTGGATTCTCCTTTGTTTTTGGATGTGGCGTATCTTTTTTGGTGAATTGCAGCATCTTCTTGTCGATGACTGTTCAGCAGTTAGTTGTGATTCCGGTGTTCTCGCAAGAGGGAGTCATCTCCAATTTTTATTTAATGATTCTTTTAAATAACGGACTCTATTATAGATTTTACAACTGAATGTACAATAATTGAAGCCTGAATAAAAATCAGATTAAGGTACATAATTGAGAAGTTTTTCATTTTTTAAATATGTATGAATTTTTCTCACAGAACATCTCTCTTTAATATGACTTTAGTTGTGCCTACAAAGGAAGAATCCTTTCAAAAATAGAATAAAAATTGCCAATCATCTGAATAGTTCAGTATAAACTAGATAGCCCTACAGTATGTGAACTGTTTTATCTTTCTTTGGTAACTGTATAAAGTAAGAGGAATGATTGATTTTTCTTCCTTTTTAATTTTTACAGTAAAACTGAGAACTTTAAACTATACATAACATTATATAAACCTTTAGTGTTTACCCATTTGGTAAGATAATTCTGGTCAAAATTTGCTTTCATCATAGAGTACTCAGATTCTATTTCTTTATATTTATATTCTGCAATGTTCAAGACACGTCAAATTATTTTTGGACCAAGATAGAGTATAAATAAGTAAAATCACGAGCACAATAGTCATTAAGTAACCAGTAAACACTAAAATACAAATTACCTAAATTCCTCTACTGACTTGAAACGTTGTAAATTTGGCAGCGTTGTTGGTTAAATAGCTTGAGCTTTCTTGCTGGGCAATATTGATAAGAAGAGAAAACTATTATATTGGTGGAAAGAAATGCATTAGGGTAAGTATTAATTATATGAAATGCATTTATTTTTTTCAGATAGTTTCGGAATATTTTTCATGTTATGTTAGTAGAATCACAGTGTGGTAAATCATAGAATTCAGGAAACACAGTGGGAAAAATAGAAATGTCAATGGGGATTGCCCAGTATCTAGATGCTAGTGATTGCAAGAATGTGGCAAAGTGCATACACAGATGAAGTCAACCAACTGTACCAGAGAACCGTTGAAACGGAATCATTTGCGCCCCACTGTCCATTTCCTCAGCTATACACCCCACTCTGCTTTATGTTAATAGTGTTACAATGAGAAAACTTACATGGAAATAGATGAAGACTAATCAAGGACTGAGAAGCAAATCTTGTCCTAAGTTCTACTGTGGAAGATGTTCAGATGGAGTTTGGCAGCAGTTTCAACAAATGATAAAGTCACAAGGTGATGATTTGGGTTGTAAGACAACTTGATCATACTGTGCCTTCAAGCTAAAGAATTTCTTGGAAGCTCTACCTTTTGCCCTTTTGTCTTACCTATTCTACCTGGTAGCCATTGAGCATGGACAGGTGAGCAGAACTGCGAACCGTAGAGCTCATGGTGGAAACCTTGATGGTTTTTACTGCTTTTTAACCAGAGGGTTAGTACAGAAAGAAAGGGGAATGAACAGTCCTTGGATTTTGTTTTTGCCTTGAAAATATTGTGTCTGGTGCAAAAATATCAGAATTAAGATGTTCTTTTATTTCTTTCCAAAAATCCTACTAAAATTAGAGGAGATAAATCAAAATGTAATAAACTCAAAGAGGTCTGAAAATAAAAGTGGTTGCTATGTGGTTAAGTGCCAAGACCCACACCTACTCAATGAAATGTCAAGTCTCCAAAGATTCAGAGATGATTATAAAAGCTTCCTAAAGGAAAAGGCACCTATCTACAAGGGAATGAGAATCAAAGTGGCATTGTATTCCTCATCAGCAATATTGAATGTCATAAGACAATAAAGCAATGTCTTCAAAATTCTGCAGGAAAAGGATTTTAAACTTTAAAATCTACTTTCAGCCATGCTAATAATTATGTATGATGGGAAAATAATGACATTTGACTTTATTAAATGTGTTTCAGAAAGTGTCAATATTAAGAAAGCAAATGTTTTTTGAGTACTTGTACATATCAAATGTCATTTTTTGCCATCATAATTAATATAAAAGAGAGACAAAAATATAACAAAAAGGAAATCCACGCAGAAGGAGGCAGATAAATATCAAAATATAACAAGCATAACCAAACAAAACTGGACTAGGAGTGAAAGGAGAAAAAAGTCCTGAGATGACAGTTTTAGGGTAGAACTAAAAAAAATATCAATACAAGTTAGAACAGTGATCCAGATAGCTCCAAGGGGGGAAAAATCAAAAACAAAACAACCCCCCCACAAGAAAAAACAAAGTAACCAAAAAAAAAAAGTTAAGAAAAATGACTTTTCATTTTAAAGACAGTCCATGATTAAGAAACAAGTACTGTTAGTGATAAGATAAAGACACTCTATTAATTATATTTTTAACTATAAAAGGTCATTTCTGAATTCCAGGAAAAGCAAAAAGGTACTTCATAGTCAAAATACAGGGCAAAAGAAGGTAAGTTTCGCTGACTAAAAGTAGGGAATTCCTTTGAACTTCATGCTGGAGACGAACATGCTTGGGGACAAAAGATTAAATGTCCTTTCTATGTGTCCAATTAATAAGGATGTGGCTCTGCATTAAATAATAATTGGATAATCATGATATAGTAAAATGTTATTTACTGGTTTTCAATTTTACAATTAATCTATAATTACAGTTTAAAAAGAGCATATAAAACTGAAAAAAAATACATGTACAGTTGAGAGATGATTCCATAAAGTTGATGAAGGTTGAAGCAAAAGTGTAAATGTGCCTAATTACAGCAATTTTCTGGAAATCATCTTTGACACTAATATGTTACTTTTTTTTAACATCATTATTGGAGTATGATTACTTTACAATGGTGTGTTAGTTTCTCCTTTATATCACAGTGAGTCAGCTATACATATACATATATCCCCATATCTCCTCCCTCATGCGTCTCTATCCCACCCTCCCTACCCCACCCCTCTAGATGGTAGCAAAGCACCAAGCTGATCTCCCTGTGCTATGCGGCTGCTTCCCACTAGCTATCTATTTTCCATTTCGTGGTATATATAAGTCCATGCCACTCTGTCACTTCATCCCAGCTTATCCTTCCCCAACCCCAAGTCCTCAAGTCCATCCTCTACCTCTGTGTCTTTATTCCTGTCCTGCCCCTAGGTTGTTCATAACTTTTTTTTTTTTTTTTAGATTCCATATATATGTGTTAGTATATGGTATCTGTAGTTCTCTTTCTGACTTACTTCACTATGTATGACGGACTCTAGGTCCATCCACCTCACTACAAATAACTCAATTTTGTTTCTTTTTATGGCTGAGTAATATTCCATTGTATGTATGTGCCACATCTTCTTTATCCATCCATCTGTCCGTGGACACTTAGGTTGCTTCCATGTCCTGGCTATTGTAAATAGAACTGCAATGAACATTGTGGTACATGACTCTTTTTGAATTATGGTTTTCTCAGGGTATATGCCCAGTAGTGGGATTGCTGGGTCGTATCATAGCTCTATTTTTAGTTTTTTAAGGAATCTCCATACTGTTTTCCATAGTGGTGGTATCAACTTACATTCCCACCAACAGTGCAAGAGGGTTCCCTTTTCTCCACACCCTCTCCAGCATTTATTCTTTGTAGATTTTTTGATGATGGCCATTCTGACTGGTGTGAGGTGATACCTCATTGTAGATTTTATTTGTGTTTCTCTAATATTAGTAATGCTGAACATTCTTTCATGTGTTTGTTGGCAATCTTTATATCTTCTTTGAAGAAATGTCTATTTAGGTCTTCTGCCCATTTTTGGATTGGGTTGTTTGTTTTTTTGATATTGAGCTGCTTGTAAATTTTGGAGATTTATCCTTTGTCAGTTGCTTCATTTGCAAATATTTTCTCCCATTCTGAGGGTTGTCTTTTCGTCTTGCTTATGGTTTCCTTTGCTGTGCAAAAGCTTTGAAGTTTCATTAGGTCCCATTTGCTTATTTTTGTTTTTATTTCCATTTCTCTAGGAGGTGGGGTCCAAAAGGATCTTGCTGTGATTTACGTCATAGAGTGTTCTGCCTATGTTTTCCTCTAAGAGTTTTATAGTGTCTGGCCTTATATTTAGGTCTTTAATGCATTTGGAGTTTATTTTTGTCTATGGTGTTAGAAAGTGTTCTAATTTCATTCTTTTACATGCAGCTGTCCGGTTTTCCCAGCACCACTTATTGAAGACACTGTCTTTTCTCCATTGGATATTCTTGCCTCCTTTATCAAAAATAAGTTGACTATATGTGTGTGGGTTTATCTCTGGGCTTTCTATCCTGTTCCATTGATCTATATTTCTGTTTTTGTGCCAGTACCATATTGTCTTGATTACTGTAGCTTTGTAGTAGAGTCTGAAGTCAGGAAGCCTGATTCCTCCAGCTCCGTTTTTCTTTCTCAAGATTGCTTTGGCTATTCGGGGTCTTTTGTGTTTCCATGCAAATTGTGAATTTTTTTGTTCTAGTTCTGTGAAAAATGTCATTGGTAGTTTGATAGAGATTGTACTGAATCTGTAGATTGCTTTGGGTAGTAGAGTCATTTTCACAATGTTGATTCTTCCAATCCATGAACATGGTATATCTCTCCATCTGTTTATATCATCTTTAATTTCTTTCATCAGTGTCTTACAGTTTTCTGCATACAGGTCTTTTGTCTCCTTAGGTAGGTTTATTCCTAGGTATTTTATTCTTTTTGCTGCAATGGTAAATGGACGTGTTTCCTTAATTTCTCTTTCTGATCCTTCATCATTAGTGTATAGGAATGCAAGAGATTTCTGCACATTAATTTTGTATCCTGCTACTTTACCAAATTCATTGATTAGCTCTAGTAGTTTTCTGGTAGCATCTTTAGGATTCTCTATGCATAGTATCATATCATCTGCAAACAGTGACAGCTTTATTTCTTCTTTTCTGATTTGGATTCCTTTTATTTCTTTTTGTTCTCTGATTGCTGTGGCTAAAACGTCCAAAACTATTTTGAATAATAGTGGTGAGAGTGGGCAACCTTGCCTTGTTCCTGATTTTAGTGGAAATGGTTTCAGTTTTTCACTATTGTGAATGATGTTGGCTGTGGGTTTGTCATATATGGCCTTTATTACGTTGAGGTAAGTTCCCTCTGTGCCTACTTTCTGGAGGGTTTTTTATCATAAATGGGTGTTGAATTTTAATACCTTACTTTTTTAAAGCCTTTATTATACTTTAAATTTTATGTATATTGTTTTTTCCTTTGAAGTTGCATTCTCAACCTAATTTTCTATGAATGAGTGAAGTGCATAATGAATACAGAAAAAGAAACAACTGGATAGTTTCTCAAGGTGACTGTTAAACACAGTTAAATCTTCAAGTTTGCAAACCTGGATCCTCGCCACTCTTCAGAGTGACTTTCACACTGATAACAGGACACAAATTTTATCCACACAGAAAATTTCTATTTCTATGAAACTTATTAACAACAGCTCAAAGTATAGCATGTAACAGATAAATTACATATATCAATAATTCTGTTATATTCCACACTTTAAAATAATTTCCCATGTAGTCTATTGAGCTGTTATGTATATTTATAGGTATTTGAAATATTATATTTATAGACACCACCATACACAATTACTCACACACACACATGCCTATTTGAGTATTTACATATTTACTCCACAGAGGAAAGATATTTCAATGCCAAGACTCTGAAATGGTAAACGTTTTGACTGGAAAAAATTGTCTTTGCAGAACAAGCCTAACACAGCTGACTGCCATCTGAAAAAATTAAGTGCAGAATGCAGTAAGAAACGACCAGTCATTTATTTTCTCCCAGCTGATACATATCTTATTTATTCTTCCTTGTCATGTGTGAATGCTGCACCATGCCCTATTTTGTCTTCTGCCTCAATTAAAATGTAAATTTCTGCAGCCCATCTCTATAATTCCAAACTGCTCTAGGCAGGGGAATTTAAACTGCTTTTAATAAGACCAACTACAGATGCTGAAATAAGATTTGTTCCCAAGTCTTTGAAATCTATGTGTGTAATGGTATGCTGGATCCTCTGTAGTTACATCTCGGCTACACGCATTCAGATAAAAGTAAGAGAAGGTAATCAGTGCATTTTAATATCACCACATATGCAAACCCACAGCTAGGGGACTGACCCTCCTCTCCTTTTGGACAATTCCTAGCAATCAATCCTTTTCCTTTTGAGAAAAATAAATGTCGATCACATTTAGAATTTATAGCCTAAAAATACCACTGCCCATTTTGCTAGATAGGATAACAATTTGATAGGTAGATACAAATTGAAGTCAACTTTGCAAAAATGACTTTTGGATTTTCATATTAGCCTGTTGGTCCAACTCTTCAATGTATCCATTTCAGTGTCTCACTCTATAAATTACCTGTTGTCTCTGTCTTGTAAACCTCTTTGCCTCTTTTTTCTGGTTAACTCCTAATGTTCTTCCAAGTCTTAATTCCAGTGTCCTCTCAAGGAAACATTTCCTGGGGCAGCCAAAGTGGCAATTTGCCTCTTTGCCTCCTTTATCCCTAGTATTTCCTGGTTGTTCTCTCACAGTTCTAGTAATTTACATATAAGAATGATCACAGGGCTTCCCTGGTGGCGCAGTGGTTGGGAGTCCTACCCCTATCGGGTTCGTACCCCGGTCCGGGAAGATCCCACATGCCGCAGAGCGGCTAGGCCCGTGAGCCATGGCCACTGAGCCTGCGCATCCGGAGCCTGTGCTCCGCAACGGGAGAGGCCACAACAGTGAGAGGCCCGTGTACCGCAAAAAAAAAAAAGAATGATCACATAATTTACCATCTGATCTAGGACACTTAGAGTGTGAAAAAGAGTACTAACCAGATAGGAATGTGGAAAACCGGTGTAAACCAGGACACTCCCAGGCAAACCAGGACATAGAAACAATCCACTAGTTACATGGACAGTTCCAGATAATTGTTGGCTAGTAGAAGAAGAGGGTTGAAGTTGGAATTGGTCAGTGGAGAACACATATTGAACTGTATGGCTGACATTTTGGTTGTCTGATGCCTCCAGGACTCACAAAGCCCAGAGCTTAGAAATGTTGGAGAAGGAAAGAGTTTCTCTTCTCCTGACACAAATGCTTAACATTTAACAAAATAATCTGTGTTTCTCCAAGCCACTGGTTCTCAATAGGAGGTGATTTTATCCCCTGGGGGACATCTGGCAGTTTCTGGAGATATTTTGGGGTGTTAAAATTTGGGAAGGTAAGAGAGGGTGCTACTGGCATCTAGCGGGTAGAGGACAGGGACTGGACAACTGCTCAGAACAAAAAAATAACCAACCCAAATGGTAAGAGTGCCAATGCTGAGAAACACTACCCTAAGCGAGTGATACAGTGAATAGGCAAGAAGGGCAAAGAACAAAGGCGGAGAAGATGTGCACTGTTTGGATTTCCAGCATCAACCACGTAGCTCTGTGTGAACAAGCCTGCCTTCAGTAAGGAATACTTAATTTCACAACCGTCCTCGATTTGCCATCGAATGAGTGCACTGCTCTCATTACTTGTTATCAAGGACGTGGTTACAAATTAAAGATAACTCTACGTCTATACCCTCCTCTAAGTATTTCACTGTAGAAAACAGAAATAAGCAATTATCCTGAAATTAATTTTCCAGTTTCTTCCCTTTTTAAATCTTTCTTCCCACCACTGCCAAGTTGATCACCCAGAAGCACTGCTTTCTCCATTTCAGTGCCCTGCTTGAATACCTCCAGCAACGAAGTCCAAAGTGCTTACATCAGTCTTTGTGAAGCTATCTCACAAAGCTCTTTCTACGAGCATCCAACTTCAGTCATATTGTTCTAATCTCTGTCCTCCAAATAAGACTTCCTACCTCTCACTCTTTGATGTTTCCTGCTTGGAATACCTTCTTGCTTCCTTTTTTATCTACCCTGATCCTATTTTTCTTCCAAGATCCTGCTTACAGTCCACTTTCTTCAAACTCTTCTCTCCACTGCACCTCCATGATATCTGCTTACTTCATTACTCACACATACTGATCATTATCTTCTGATGTACATAATCCTAATCTTCCCATCAAGACAATAAATACTTAAAGAAAAATATAAATTTACATTTTAAGAAGTATCTTCTTCAGTAAACTTTTACTTCTGGTGAATTATTCATACAGATGTTCAAGAAATATCATTCATTGATTATCTAGAACATTGTGCCACTCCAACTCACATTTACTGGTATTCAATAAATATACATTGTGGATAACACTTATGGAGACAAAGGTGTGACTAAAGAAGCTCTTAGTGAGATCAGCTTTCAAAGGAGACAACTTTTTCCAGTCTGAATGGGAGGAAAAAGAAATGATGACAGAGTTTCAGAAGATACTCATTTTTGTTACCAACCCTTTCCTTATTGTTCACATCTCACAAGGATGGGGAAAACTTGGGAGCAGGATTCAGACTGAATTAACAGTAAGGCTCAGAGAAAGTTGGCAGTGTAACACATATATAAAAAAGAATCCTTGAAAAGTTCCAAGTTTTGGTTAAAAAGGGCTAAAAGTCATGTTTTTCAAATTGATTCTCCAGATATAAACTTGTAGGTCCACAAGGTTTTATGTTTTTTGGCTGCTTTGTTTTTCAGTTTTCACTGGCACTTGCAATCTAAAATGGTTTTTACCATTAGAAAGATCAATTTTATATTTTGCTATGATTATTTGCAGTTGAAAGATATTTTCATGGACTAAGACCTAGAATCCTTAGCCAATATTTCTCAAAATTGAGAGAGTATTTGTTACTGAGGGCCTGCAGATCTCTTTTCTTAAAGAGGTTCTATATAGTTTCAAATTTGGAAAACACTGGTTTATATCTTCACGGGCATTACTGGTTTATTGTAATCAAATGTAGTAACAATACATTTGCACTCTGAAGCAATTTGAAGGTTTCTGACTTATTGATGGAAAGGTCAGCTTAGCCTTGCTTTCATTACCTGATGGTCTTTGATATGGCCTATTCGTTCGTTTTCTTCACTTCATGAGTTTCTTGTTATATATGGTAAGTGAGGTAATTTTGTCTTCCAACCAAACAGTTTTGATTATTTTAGTTAAGAGATTTTTTCTTTATTAACAGTTTTATTGGAGTATAATTGCTTTACAGTGTTGTGTTAGTTTCTGCTTTATAACGAAGTGAATCAGCAATATGTATACGCATATCCCCATATCCCCTCCCTCTTTTGTCTCCCTCCTACCCTCATTATCCCACCCCTCTAGGTGGTCGCAAAGCACTGAGATGATCTCCCATGCTATGCGGCTGCTTCCCACTAACTATTTTACATTTGGTAGTGTATATATGTCAACGCTACTCTCTCACTTTGTCCCAGCTTGTCCCAGCTTACCCTTCCCCCTCCCCGTGTCCTCAAGTCCATTCTCTACATCTGTACCTTTATTCCTGTCCTGCCCCTAGCTTCATCAGAACCATTTCTTTTTTTTTTTTTTAGATTCCATATATATGTGTTAGCATACGGTATTTGTTTTTCTCTTTCTGACTTATTTCACTCTGTATGACAGACTCTAGGTCCATCCACCTCACTACAGATAACTCAATTTCTTTTTATGGCTCAGTAATATTCCATTGTATATATGTGCCACATCTCCTTTATCCATTCATCTGTCGATGGACACTTAGGTTGCTTCCATGTCCACTCTTGTAAATAGTGCTGCAATGAACATTGTGGTACATGACTGCTAAGAGATGTTTAACCATTGATTGACTTATTTATTATCAAAGGTATCCATTCATTCATCTAAGAACATATAAGAGTTTACACATTTTTAAAGATGTATTTTACTTTATAACAACTTTTGCAATTTTAACCTCACAAAATGTTTACTGCATTGTTTTACTAGAATAATTGCAAAAAATGAAATTAACACAGGTGAACTATAATTCTTTTTCTCCTTTTCCTCAACTTCTTGTAGAGATTCTAATCTTAATGGTCCCTTAAATGGGCAAACAAGAAGACAGATAAGACAAAGAAAGGAAGAGAGGAAAATCATTAGACCTAAAATATACTATCCGGATATCTGGACTCTGAAAATCCTAGAACGGGATATGAATCTGTGGTGGTTTTCACATACCAGAAAACATGAAAATTTTAATAGTAATTGAAATAAGCCCTTAAAAAAAAAAAAAGAAAGAAAAGGAAAAAAGACAAGTAGCTGACTCCACTCTAAAAAAAAATCAATTTATGGCATAGATCCAGTCATCCTCCTGTTGCAGGCAGCTGGAGCCCCATGACGACTTCCCAGAGGAAGCAGCTGGGTGAGTAAGAGCTTATCATTTACTGAATTCTCTAATGAAGAATGTACATCTTGGGGCTCCCCTGGTGGCACAGTGGTTAAGAACCCGCCTGCCAAAGCAGGGGACACGGGTTCGAGCCCTGGCCCAGGAAGATCCCACATGTCTCGGAGCAACTAAGCCCGTGTGCCACAACTACTGAGCCTGCACTCTAGAGCCTGTGAGCCACAACTACTGAAGCCCGCACACCTAGAGCCCGAGCTCCGCAACAAGAGAAGCCATCGCAATGAGAAACCCATGCACCACAACGAAAAGTAGCCCCTGCTCGCTGCAACTAGAGAAAGCCCACGCGCAGCAACGAAGCCCAACACAGCCAAAAATAAATAAATAAATAAATAAAACCTATATTTTTTAAAAAAGCACTCTTTAAAAAAAAGAAGGTACTTCTTTTGGGACTTGCAGAAGCATCAAGCATCACTCTCCTCCCAACCTTCCTTGTAAGGCGGACAGTTGGCGGTGGCGGGGCAGATAATTGAATTAAATACAGTGATTGAACAGGAAAGCCTTGCCTATGTCTCGGGGGATGGGTGTTTTCTGGAGAGCTGACATCCCCTTTCCTTTTTGAGTTGGATTGACAGTGGCTGGGCTGCCTATGGAAAGTTGCTGATGTTGCCCTTTGCAACCACTCCCCCTGTTAAGTGAGATGGGGAGAAAGTCTGCACTGGGGATTTCATCTGAAGACATCTTTCCTCCAAGGTTCTTTCTGCTCAAGTTCGAAGTGTTATTAATTGAGTTCACATCCTTTCCACAGGCAGGCCCATCACTGCCAGTCTGACTAGATGTGTCACCCGGGGTACTCTCCTAATTCAGCACACTGAGAGCTAGCAGCAGACTGCAAATCAATCTCAGACTCTTTCTGGGTCACTCCAGACACAAGCTATGCAAGAGGCTGTCCTTTGCTATTATTTGATTAAGAGGTATTTTTTGCTTGGTACTGGCCTTCCTTACTGAGAAGAGAAAATCTTAACTGAATTCAATAACTAAAACTTGAAGAACGTGCTGACTGAGAAAGATGGCTCCATACTGAGTGGGTGAGTTAGTGACATTGATGCCTGTTGAGAAAGTTGGAGTACAGCAATGTATATAGTAGATAGGCGAGCACACGCTCTGAGTAGACTGTGTCCTCCTTATTCCATAGGTGGGGGGAATGAAAGTGGTCTTTGGGTAAGTAGTCCTTCACAGCCTTCTTGCCCTTTTATGCTATTATTTCTCACATCCTCTCCTTTCTTCTTCTCCCACTGGAAGAGGTAGTCAGTACTGATTCTTCCCCTTAACATTTCTGGTTCTTCTTCACCCTTCACCTTCATGGGAAGCTACCATAATGATTTATCTCCTATGTCTCCATCTGTGCATTTCTCTTGGGTATTTCTTAGCAGAATATAAGAATATTCCACCCCTTCCGTCTTTAAATATAATCCTCCTTTTGTACTAAGTCACCCTTAAGGTATCATCTTACCATGCGCCTTTCTTCACACATAAGGCATTTAAAAGAACACATTTCCTTACTTCTAATTCTCTCTTCTACACTGCACACCACCCCCAGCCCCGTCCCTGCCACACACACACACACACACACACACACACACACACACACACACACACACACACACACACACACACACACACACACACACACACACACAGTCTGGGATCCACACTGTTTACTGAACTCTGCTCTCACCAAGGTCTAAGACTGATTTCCAATGGATACTTCACTGTTCTCACTCCTCACCCTACTATCCGTTCATCAGGGTCATTAAAAGCATGGCTTCTGGAGTCAGACTCCCCAGATTCACATCCTAACAGCACTATTAATTAACTGCGTGGTCTTTGGTAAAATACTAGCTATACTTCTGTTTCCTCTCTATACAATTAGGTGACAATCCCTACCTTCCAGGGTTATTATCAGAATGAAGTGAATCAACACACATAAAGCAACTAGAAAATTGGAGCTCAAAACATTTAGCAACTATTACTCAGCCTCTATGCTGACCACCTCCTCCTTATTGAAGTTCTCTTCCCCTTCAAGCTCTAGGATATCACTTTGTTCAAGATTTTGCTTTCCTTTCTGTTTTTTTATCACTATTTCTTATTTGTCTCTATTTTCCTTAAATTAAGAATCCGTCCATGCCTTCCTCCCAAATTACACATTCTCTGGAAACAATTTCATCCATCTCCCTTGTTTTCAATATAATTACAACATCACATTTTTTTTTTTCTGGTGTTCAAATCTCTTTCTTTAAGGGTCTGACTATACTGATCAACTCTCCCCTTTTTCTTTCTTTTCCTTTTTTTTTTTTTTTTTGGCCACACCACGTGGCATGTGGAACTTCCCTGACCAGGGGTCGAACCTGTGCCCCCTGCACTGGAATCAGAGTCTCTCTCAACCACTGGACCACCAGGGAAGTCCTCTCTCCATTTTTTTTAATTGAAGCATAGTTGATTTACAATGTTGTGTTAATTTCTGCTTTACAGCAAAGTGATTCAGATATCATGTATGCGTGCGTGTGTGTGTCTATACACCTTCTTTTTATATTCTTTTCCATTATGGTTTATCACAGGATATTGAATATAGCTCTCTGTGCTATATAGTAGGACCTTGTTGTTTATCTATTCTATATATAATAGTTTGCATCTGCTAACACCGAACTCCCAATCCAATCCTTCCCCAACCCCCTCCCCCTTGGCAACTGTGAGCCTGTTCTCTATGTCTGTAAGTCTGTTTCTCTTTCGTAGATAAGTTCATTTGTGTCATATTTTAGATTCAACATATAAGCGATATCATATGGTATTTGTCTTTCTCTTTCTGACTGACTTCACTTAGTATGATAATTTCTAGGTCCATCCATGTTGCTGTAAATGGTATTATTTCCTGAAAAACTCTCCTTGAATGTACTACAAACTCAACACGTTTTAAAATCATTACCCAAATCTGCCCTTCCTATGTTCTTCATTTTTGCAATAGCTTAACCAAACCACCCGTTTACCAAAATTAAAATCAGAGATTGCTTTATTGGCCATGAATTTTTGATTCTTCCAAAATATCTCTTGACACAAGTCCGTTCTCTCTGAAGTTTAGGTCCTCATCTTTTCTCCTCTGGGTTGTTGTAAAGGCCTCCCAATGTTCTAATTGTCTTTGTTTTGCCCCCTTTCCATCCATTCTCTACTCTTCTCTCACCTGTTCTTTCTGAACCACTGACCTCTTAATCTCTCTCCACCATTTGTTATTTTCTCAATGGCAAGCAATCACCTTCAAGGTAAACCTCAAAGCATACTAAAAAAAGTCCTCCCTACCTGCCCAGTTTAGTATTATGTCACTTTCCCTGTACTTCCCATTATGCTACATTTAAACTACTTGATTTTTATAGAAATTTAGTTTAATTCAATCTTCCTGAGAGCAGAGATTGGTTTTTAGAAGAATCACTAAGAGTCCCCACAACATTCACATGCTGAGGAACATAAATAACTTTCCCAACTTATTCTAGAGCATAATTTCAGATTTGGGGGGAAAAATCTAGGGATCTATAACTTTTGTCTAGGAGATGTAACATTTTAGATCATTGAGGAGTCTTGGTGATCATCTAGTTCTGGTGCTCTCAAGTCTGGCTGCACTGTAGAACCATTCAGGGATCTTTTTCAATGCATCAAAATTCACGACCCATCAAAGATCAAGTAAATCAGAATCTCTGGGGTCCAGGGAATATTGTTAAAACTCCCTGGGTGATTGTAATGGATAACCAGGACTGAGAACCACTGATCTAGTCTAAACCATCATTTTACAAATGAGCACATTGTAAGACACTTGATTTCATTTTTCTCTCAGTATTTTCCCCCACAGGGAAATGACTGAGGTTAGAAAAGAGAGCTAAGCCATAAAGATGGCACAGAGCAATAACTGAAGGGCAAACACAGAAGAGGAGTTTATACTGTGTGAGAAAGAGTGAGCATATTTTTTTTTTTTACTATTCAGACCTGGGCATTTTGAGTTCCTTGAGGGGAGAAACTTTGCTGTCCATTGTCACTCCAATACTTAGAATACTGATTGACATATAGAAGATGTTTATTAAAAAATTATTAATGAATGAATTAATGAGTGAAGGATTACTAAACTTGAAAACAATATCCAAAAATAATATGAAACACTGTATCTTTTCTATAGCTTTCATTTGAAGAACTGTGTACCCTTTACGTACGGATTCAGAAGTAAGCTCTGCCTTTGCATTTCTAAGATAGTGGAAGCAGATGGCGACTGTTATTTCTCTCCTTTAAGAGACGGACTTACATTTAAATTTTGGATACCAGAGTAGAATTCTCTAAGGGAAAAAGAAAAATCCTCTTAGGCTTATGTTTTACTTTTCAACTGGAATCAGATTGGAAAAGAAAACATAAAAATATCATCGGTCCCTGAATTAAAATTTGCAATCAAATGAGGATTATAATTGAAAATAATTTTAAAGGTTGTTATCAGCTGAATTGTGTCCCCACAAATTCATATACTGAAGTCCTAACTCCCAGTGTGATTGTATTTGGAGATAGGATCTTTAAAGAGGTAAAGTTAAATGAGGTCATACGGGTGGCCTTAATCCAATAGGAAGGATGTCCTTATAGAAGAGACACCAGGACACCAGAGACTCTCTCTCTCTCTCTCTCTCTCTCTCTCTCTCTCTCTCACACACACACACACACACACACACACACAGGAAGGCCGGCCAGCACCCTGATCTTGGACTCCAGCCTCCAGAACTGTGAGAAAATATATGCTTGTTGTTTAAGCCATTCAGGCTGTATATTTAGTTAAAGCAAGCCCTAGCAGACTAATACTAAGGTGGACATTTTTTTTTTCTTTAGGTTTAGTAATGAGATGACATAAAGGAAGCAGAGTATTCAAACAAGTACCAAGACTCTTACTCTGCTTCCAATAGAGATTGTTCTGATACACAGAGTGTGAAAGGGAGTCACAATATGTGAACTGAAACTCCCTGAAAATAAAACTCAACAAAGTTTTCACATATCTATGGTAAATGTCTAGAGTATTTTTTATACAATCTAACTCACAGCAAAACATAATTTAATGCAAAATTGCCACAAGTCAGTTATACTTTTTAAAGGTTAAATGTAAAGAAAAGATGCCACATGGTCGTTTCCTCCCAACGGCCTTGGGTCTTCCATTGCAGTCATCACTTCTGGGTTTTGTTTTAAAGTGAAAACTGCAAAATAACAATTAGCTGTCTACGTTGCAAGTGGAAAATGACAGGGGAAGATATTGGATCATTTGGGTTCTTCTTACAGTGTACACTTAGATAACACTGTGTTTATTCTCACATACTCACCATGGCTCCCTGCATTACATTCTACAGGCTACCCTGTGGCTTTTCAAGTAAAATAATCATTCTTTTTCCTATAAATTCGTTTTAGCAGCACTTGTGGTTTGATCTGCTGCAAGTCCTCTGGCACTTATTAACATTCAGAGTGGTTCAGGGCTGCCTCATGCAAACGTGGCTCCTTTAACCAACAAAATGCACATTTTCGGTTTGACAATCAACATTTCATCAATAGCTTGTTAAGGCTGGAATAGACCTTAATGATGACCGATTTCAGCCCCCATCTCTCACCCAGTTAATATCAGCAACAGATAGAAGACCGATGTGTCTTGATTTTCAGGATATCGTGCTACCTACATGAACAAAACCGGGAGATGCTTGTTTATTTCTACTCTGCATTCCGCCAGATTCCACTAAGGGTATACAGAAAATCTCAAACTGCAGTAAAAATTGTACCAGGCTTGCCCTTAATGGAACACATCTCAGTATCCCAAATTCCTGCCTTTGAATTGAAATAAAAACATTGTCATATACATACATAACATACACTTCTGAATATAGGATATTTTTCACTTAAAAATACTTTCATTGCCATAAAAACGATTAACACACTAAACTTAATTGCCATCTATCTTCTGTGCCTATTATAAATGGCCATCTGTTATTTAAAACACACATATACACATAATGGCACATGAATGGGCCAACCCTTCAGCCAGGAGTCTTTGAACCACTGCATGGAGTTTTAAAATACTTGGTTTTGCCACTCACGTACAGAAATGAAAGATGAAGAGGACTGAAGTAAACATGTGTTGTTAAAAAAAAAAAAGAAAGAGTCCTGAAGTTCTAGCCTCCTCTTCCTCCCCTCCTACCAGCTTTTGAATCCCGCACATTTACTCTCCAGGCCTCCTAGGGATTTCTTCTGTAAACTGGTGAAAATGGCACCTTTCTGACCATAGTCAGCAAGCCTGTCCAAGGTCACTAAGGTCTCTTCAGATGCTAAGAGCTATCTCCCTGCAAACTCTTGGAACACAAAGCATGTGGGAACAAAGGCAATCCCATGCTAGCCTAATTGGAGATGAGGACGTAGAGAGTTGGAGCTCTAAAAATTACAGGGGTAGAGAGATAATATTTTACTTAGAGAAGAGAAAGATGGGAGAAGAAGAGCAGAAACCTACTTTCCCAGACCACTTGTGTTTGGACAAGCAGGATAACCGGTATTTTTGCATGCCACAATTTGAAAGATATACAAAATGTAGGTAATATTATTTAGTACGAACTTAATAAGCTTCAATGGTGATTTAAAACTCCACACTAATGTGTGTTAAGTTAAAGAAAAACTTTACCATTTGTATTAATTTGAAGATTTTGTGACTCCGTTAATTAAAACTAAAAAACGATTTTCAATAAAAATATCTGTTGCTATAGTCTTATTTTCTTTAGACCACATCACACTGAAGATCTAGGTAAAGACCCCTTTACCTAGAATAACTGAATACACATAAGGCATCTATTCTTCACTCTTTTACCCATTCAGCAAACATTTATTGAGCATCTACTACGTTCTCGCATTGTGTTAGCAGGAAAACTCTAAGTGGCCAACCAGATTAAGAATGTTAAATCTGGGCTTCCCTGGTGGCACAGTGGTTAAGAATCCACCTGCCAATGCAGGGGACATGGGTTCGAGCCCTGGCCCAGGAAGATCCCACATGCTGTGGAGCAACTAAGCCCGTGGCCACAACTACTGAGCTTGCACTCTAGAGCCCGCAAGCCACAACTACTGAGCCCGTGTGCTGCAACTACTGAAGCCCGCGTGCCTAGAGCCCGTGCTCCACAACGAGAGAAGCCACTGCAATGAGAAGCCCGCGCACCACAATGAAGAGTAGCCCCCGCTCGCCACAACTAGAGAAAAGACTGCGCACAGCAACAAATACCCAATGCAGCCAAAAATAAAATAAATTTATTTAAAAAAAAAAAAAGAATGTTAAATCTGCCCTGTTCTACACTGGAACCGAACCTATCACTCTGTGGCTGGATTATTACCTCTGTTCATTTGAAATGCAGTGTCTGCACGCTGCACGGCCCAGTGCATGTGCACAACAATGATATACAACAGAGAACCATTCAAAACTATATTCAGCGATGTGTCTGAGGTAATGTAAAGAAGCAATGGATACCACGCAAGCTTAGCCCTGAGCACCAAATAGTGTGTCTTCTCTTCAATAGCTTCAGCAGGCACCACTGAGAAGGGATGGCAGCTGCTCCACCATGTGCCCTCAAACAAGAAGCCCATTTGTGCTAAGAGAGCACAGGAGGGAGAGGAAAACATGTATGAGGCAGACTTTACTTCCTTAGTGTTAGAGTTTCCCATTTGGGGGGATCCAGTGTTTACATATATGTTAATGTATGCATACGCATTTTATTATATAGACATAGCCGTCTTGATATGTACATGGAATAAAAACTACAGTAGCATTTCTTTAAAGAAACATGGGAGAAATTTTCAAGTACATATATGTATATATCCCTTAACATAGAAATCTGTTTATAGCAGCTGATAAAACATCCACTTCTTGGTTTGGGGATCACAGACCTTATCTCCCCGTAAGTCTACTTTATCCTAATAGCAACTTAAGACCAGTAAGGGTTTTAGTCGATTTATGTTTACTCAATGTTGTTAATCTGTGCCATGTTACATAAATCAACTCTAAGAAAATGGATTTGTAAAGGCATAATTTAATAATAACTCAATTTATAAATATTATATATGTATATATACACTAAATATATTTACTATATACGTATAGTAAATGTACATATTACATGTACTAAATGTACATATTTTACTGTTACTAATACCAGCTTATGGCTTAAAATTTGAAGGAAAATGGAAATACCTCCTCTGCCCTACTGTTTCTCTTCCAGACATCTACCACGCTGATTAAATTTGACCAGTAGACATGCTTTTTTTTCCTTTACAATCAATATTTTCTCACCTCACAGTCCTGCTTTAAATCCACATCATTCTGAGGGAGGTCACATATTAACTTCAAATTAGCCATCAGCAACTTCGTGTGAATCCATTTCTATCAGGGTACAGACGGCAACTGGGCTCTGACGTTGTCGGGTAGATGCAGGCATCTTTTGGAGCACAGAGTACTTAAGGCAGTCATGCTGAATGGGATGCTGAAGTTTGTCAGGTCTGGGGGACTGTCTACCCAGAAAAGAGACTCCAGGGATAAGAGGAGAGTTTGGGACAAATGTTCCACCTATGACGGATCATCACTGCCGAGCGTCAGCTCTCAGGATAGTTTGACTTCTCTCTGCCTCGGGAGGTTTCAGCAAGAGTGAGATCCAATGGAGAGTGTGATGGCTGAGTTATTTCCTAAGGATACTGCAGAATACAATAGGGTGCGGGAGACAGAGGTGGAGGAATCAAAATTGAAAATCACCTCTCTCCCATCTCCCACCAGCGTGAGTTCCCCACCACCACCTCCCTCATTCCCGAGTGCAGTCTATAAGCTCCTCTGACTGGAGGTCTGAAAGACTCGTGTGTGTGTGTGTGTGTGTGTGTGTGTGTGTGTGCGTGCGCGCGCGCGCGCGCTCATCTGTACCTCTCTCTACATCTCATGGCAGTATTATAAACTTCGACAAGACGTTCAGAATCCTTTCTGAAGACATGCTAATCATATCGCTCTGATGCCATTTCTACTAACTAGAGTCATAGGGAATTAGACATCCATTGTTAAACAGCCCACAGATCCAATGGTGAGCAAGCTGATTTTCTGGGTCCAGTTTATAACGTTCAGTTGGTACCCAAGGAGCCACAAAGTGGTAAGCTCTGATATGACGACTAATCAATCAGAATGTGAAAGCTCCTGCTCAGGGAATTCTGGGAAAACTCCGTGAGGCTTTGGAAGCTGTGTTGAAGGAGAAGAAAAGGCCAAGGAGAAAGCTGTGTTTTTTCCTCCCCTGGGCTTGAACAGCTGTCATCTGTCTCAGAGTGGGAATGCTTTTTCTAAGTAAGAATCTCATTTACATACTATAGAAAGTGGCGGAAAATCAGTGAATAAACAAATTTAGCACCAGTTCCTAGCTGATAATTATGACTCTTTCTTATTCCCTGGAGTCTCAATTCAAAAGAACTGAAGCTTCAAACATTAGTTTTAGGAGCCAGACTTTTAAAGATGCTGCTTAGAGAAAATGCCCCTGATCTTTCTTTGTGCAGCGGTGCACTGCTGTTGTAATTTTGCCTAATAACACCCCAAGCTCCACTTGTTACTAACTAAATAGAAATAATTCTACAGAGGCTTCAAATGAAGTTTTGTTATCCAACATGAATTCCACCTACACTTTGGCTCTAGCATGCCAAAAGGAATTATTTTATTAATGGCAAGTAATACTCCTTACTCCATCTATAATTTCTTTTCATTCATATACATTATCCGAAAGGTTAAATTAAACGTGGCACGCTTGTCTGGTTGATATCAATACTCTGAGCAGTCCTGAAACTCTACAAGAGGTGTTTTATTTCCACTATAATCTAAATTATACATTTCAGCTTACGACTGGAGAAAATCTTTATTAGTTAAAATCTTTATTTGTCAAATAATAATGATATATGTACTCTAGAGATAAGTTAATTATATGTTGTATTAATTATTTGAGTCTGGGGACACTGAATGAACCCCTATAGTCTAAAAACAGGTCTCCCTGTTTCCTCATAAATAAAAATGCTTATCACACATAAATAAAATGAACAGTCCTCTGAACTGTCTTTTTTTTCTTTTTTAATAAATTTATTTATTATTTTTTTTGCTGCATTGGGTCTTTGTTGCTGGACGCGGGCTTTCTCTAGTTGCGGCGAGCAGGGGCTACTCTTCACTGCGGTGCACAGGCTTCTCATTGCGGTGGCTTCTCTTGTTGTGGAGCTCGGGCTGTAGGCGTGTGAGCTTCACTAGCTGTGGCACGCGGGCTCAGTAGCTGTGGCTCGTAGGCTCTAGAGCGCAGGCTCAGTAGTTGTGGCTCATGGGCTTAGTTGCTCTCTGGCATGCGGGATCTTCCCGGAGCAGGGCTCGAACCCGTGTCCCCTGCATTGGCAGGCTGATTCTTAACCACTGCACCACCAGGGAAGCCCTGAACTGTCTTTTGACATGACAAACGTTTAATTACACCCCACATAACTGTAGAGTGGATTGTATTTTAATATATTTTAAATGCTAGAAAAATGGTGATTAATCAGAAGATTCAAACAATCAGAACATCAATATTTCTTGATTGTGTCAAAGAGTAAAGAGAGTTCAATGTACTTAAATATTTATATGAATATACACCTTCTCAGGAGCAGTTAACGTTTACATGTATTTAAATATTTATATGTATAGACACTCATACATAAATCCACCGAAGTCATGGCTCTTTATTGTATAACTTCTGAAATACCATGTGTCATATCAAGTCCCTCAAGTATAACAACTCTCTCCTTAGTGCACACTGAATGTTCTCTTCGCTGACGATATGACAAACAGATTTCACTCTGTGAAGATTCTGTCATTGTCTCATTCATACAACAAATAATCATTGATTGCCTGCTACACACAAAGCATAAGACAACAAAAAAAACAGATCATATGTGCGCTCTCATCCCTGAGAGAGGCTGGCAGTGGCCAGATTCTGCAGTGTATGATCCAGCAAATATAAAGTTTCAAGCCTATCCTGCAGAACATAAGACGTTATCGAAGAACATTAAGTAATAAAGAAATATATTCAAATTTGAAATTCTGGAGATGTCAGAGACATTGGATGTGTGTGTGTGTGTGTGTGTGTGCGTGTGTGTGCACACGTGTACATGCATGAAACAGGGAAATGCACTGGAGGCTAACCTAATATGCTGGTTGAGATGCTACAGGTGTAAACAAGGAAGGTTCCAGAGAACTTGTAGAAGAGGGGGCAAATTAAGCCACGTTAAGAAGGAGAACTACAATGAGTCACTTTGGGCTGAGTGGGGCAATGGGGAATGGAAGTGAGGGGGAAGGATGAGTCTAGAACGACGCCCAGATTTCCACTTTGGTAACTGGGTTGGGTGGGTGGTGGTGCCCTTTGTTGACATGGAGGATGAAAGCAGGAAGCAGGTTTGGGAGAAAGATGGTATGTTTACTTTGGGTACGTGGGGTTTCAGATACCTGTAAGACAACCGCAAGAAAATATTCAGGAGGTACTGGATATACTGATCTGGAAGTCAAAGAATAGATCTTGGATGGAGGTAGAGATTTAGGAGTCATAGGGAAAGAACAGCTAAAACCAAGAAAGGGGATTAGATCGCTTGGGAGAATCATGATTGAATGGTTCAGTCTCACCTGCAGAGAGGGAAAATGTAGAGTACAGATTTCGTAAGTAAAAATACAGGTATCCAAGCTAAAGTGTAATTTCACTTAAACAGCAATTTAGTATGTCTCAAATACTGCATCAAACATGCTTATAGTAAAAAATCTCCATTTTCCTCTGAAATTGAAATGTCCTAATTAAGTTCACTAATTAAAATACAGGGTATGCTGTATTTTGTCTGGCAACACTAGTCAAATTACATGAGAACTGTAAAGATTCAATTTTCCCTGGCAAGAAAAGCCTTCGTTAGCCGTATTTATGCAATATTATTATTACATTGTTTAACTCTAGTTGTCATGGGTTGATAAGTGGATGAGCAAGGGGTGAGTAATTGAATCTGAAATTTAAAATATTCTTTTGAGATCTTTGCTATGATGGGAAGAGGGACAGATAGGGGAATACCTACAGTGGGACCCAAGACCTCTTTAGGAAGTAAAAGAGGGAAAGGATAAAACCACTAGAATAAGAGAGGGTGGGACGCCGACTCAGGGACACAACTGCTCCATCTCTATTCACCCACCACCAAGTCCTTTGACAAGTCTCTGTGCTGTCTGTATGTCTTCTCAAGCTCGGGTTCCTCTGCTGTGTAATCCTTTCCCTTTGGCCCTGCCTGATGCACTGCAATTCATCCTTCCATACCTAAACCATTTGTAGGAAATGTGCCTGGCCATCCTCAACAGAGTTATTAACTACTCTTTCAATCCACACTCTAACAGCCTTTACATGATATTTTAAACTTTGTACTGTAATTATTTTAATATCCCTGACTCCTCATGGGACAGCTTAAGGACAGGATTCTGCTTTATGAAACTTCATAATCCCAAAGTTTAGCCCGGTTCTTGGACCAGTGTAGATGGTTAATAAATGACAGAAGAATAATACACACCCACCTGGGATTCCTTTATTCTATTTATATAGGCTATAACAACTGCAAATAGGGCAATTTCAAGAATCTCATGTTTATTGGACAAAATAAAATTTAAGATTTATTCAAACTCCAATTATGGATGCATTAAAGAGCTACAGAAGCATGAAGATATATATTGCATCATACATCGTGTACAGTTTACACTGTTTAGTTTTTACTTTCATAAATGATATAGAACAGTGCCTCAGTTATATTGCTGGAAAAATCCAGTCTCCTGTATTTCATTTTCTGTTGTTACTTAAGGGACAGATCTCCCTAAATACACCAAAGACAGTTTTTCAAGTTGTCAGGAGGTGAGCATACTGGATGGAACAGACTGTTTAGAGGAAAATCTAAAGTATCAGAAGAGGAGAAAGTAGGAAAAACTTAAGGTGGTAAATGTAGGAGAAAGTACAGATACACTGAAACTTAAAGAGAGAGCCAGACCTCTCTGACTCAAAACGTAACACACAAAACAAAGAGGAAAGTTTTGAAAAATGCAAAACCTTGGAAGGACCTGAATTCTTTCTGCTGCAAAAATGATTACCAAGAGTACTGAAATAAAATGACCAAATTGAATTCAGGGTCCTATCCAAAACTTCACTGTGCGTATTCCACCCTTGGTCGCCTTGGCAAAACCTCCCAACGTTTGGGTAATCATATTGTCATGAAGAAACCCAGCTGCAAGTCTAACAAATAGCACTGAGAACTGGGCCAACCATATTCCATTATTAAGTCCGCCTTGGGAAAGGCGTGCAGAGGCATTTGGGTTGGCTTTGCTCCATAGAAAAAGAATAAGGCAGTGAAGGCAAACAAACGGTTTTATGTGAAAAGGGTTAAAATCAGGCTGGGACTGCCCACCTGTATTCTTACCTTGGTGACTGTGGTCTAAACAGCCAAAATAAGAAATTATGTGATTTCCACATTGTCAGGCTATTCAACTCACCAGAGCTTAAAACCATGGAAAGGTAGGGTACTGGATGGGGAAAAGGCAGTGACTCAACTAATTTCAGAGGGATTTGGGCAGCAGGCTTCTGAGACCTTTTCTCAGCTGCAGGCTGGGCCAGAGGGTAGGGTAGAGTCAGCAGATAACAGAGCACAGGGATGCTATAAAGATGTTCCAGTGGCTGTTGAGTTTCCTTTTATGTAGAAGGGAAAATGCTTGTCAATGATTTAGGCTTATTGGAAAACTTCAGGTGATTCAAATGCAAAGGCTTAATAAAGAGACTATAGTGTATATATGTCCATGCCTCTCTCTCGCTTTGTCACAGCTCACCCTTCCCCCTCCCCATATCCTCAAGTCCGTCCTCTAGTAGGTCTGTGTCTTTATTCCTGTCTTACCCCTAGGTTCTTCATGACATTTTTTTTTTCTTAAATTCCATATATATGTGAAGGTAGATAGCTAGTGGGAAGCAGCCGCATAGCACAGGGAGATCAGCTCGATGCTTTGTGACCGCCTGGAGGGGTGGGATAAGCAGGGTGGGAGGGAGGGAGATGCAAGAGGAAAGAGATATGGGGACATAGGTATATGTATAACTGATTCACTTTGTTATAAAGAAGAAACTAACACACCATTGTAAAGCAATTATACCCCAATAAAGATGTCAATAAATAAATAAATTCTGATTGACGTAAAAAAAAAAAGAGAGACTAGTGATGTGTGGGCCAGATTAAGTGACACACCTAGAAATCAGCACTAGAAGGACGTCATGAACACTGACCATCTGGAAGGAGCAAAGGCAGGAAAAGAGGATCTCATCCTGAGATCAAGAGCAGGAATAAAGAGTTTCTCCTTGACCAACTCTTAGTCAGGCTCCTCTGAACTCACTTCTCAACTCCGTCCTGACTTTGGGGCTTCCATGTAAGTCTCGCTATTGTCCAGTTTTAGCCAGAATCCTGCTAATACGTCAGTTTAGCTAGAATCTCCCACCCTTGACATCTGACCACCCTCAATATCTGATCAGGTTCTTCACCTCCACTCTCCCCCAGGTGATGTCTGATCTCTCTGGCCTGTCTTCAACAAGAATCCTGTTAGGTCATATTAGCCAGAATGCCCCCCCGACCAATGCTATTTTCTCTCAGTAATTTTCCACCCACTGACCCTCCAACCCTTCCCCTTGGCTATAAAGCCCCACTTTTCCTTGCTGTATTTAGAGTTGAGCCCAATCTCTGTCCACTATTACAAAATGCTATTGTAGTAGCTCTCCCCCTACATTCCTCATCAGCATCAAATCCCAGAATGAACACTTTTTTCTTTAACAGTGAGAGTCATCGCAAAGGGACCCTGTGAAACAGCTGTACTCATGGAGGGTACAGCCCAGCCGGGAGTGAAAGAAAAGCCCCAGCCTCACCTTCCTTCCACACTCCTATCTATCTTCTCCTGCTCGTGCCTCTCCTTGGGTAAATACACTAGAAGCCAACTGATGACAAGAGTGCCTATCTGATGGAGAACCAAGGGGTCAGCCTCCTGCGACACATTTCACAGCAGAGATGGACAAACATTGGCTTTGGGGTGGGGTAAACAGAGAAGAAACTGATATTGTTCAGGATATTAGCCAGCTAGTTCTCAGAAGGGTACGGAATGCTTGAGCAATTCAAAAACAGTACAAAACTATTTTTGTTCTCTTGGGTGTTTTAAAGCATAAATAAATAAATGCTCTCCTTCTGCTACTTGTTTTGGGAAAGTGAATCATTGAAGCTGTCAGAGTGTATAAGCAATGTCTCTTTATTCATGGCCATGGAACAACTCTGTGTTAAAACAACTTTTTGCTTTAGGGCAAATTTTAGCTTTATAATAGCAAGGGGAAAAGGTTAGAAAGGCTTCCTTGTTTATTCTGGGAAATAATAAATGGATTTTTTTGGAAAGAATTCTTAGCAGTCTATCTTGCGTATTTTGAAGTTCTTTAGCAATGGAGAAAACATTTCTGGACGACGAGCATGATCTTCCTTCATGATTCCCCACAGATCTGAATACATCAGTGTGTTTTACTGAATGTACTAAGAAAATGCTCCTGGCTTACAGATTAACTGGTTTATGAAAGGAAGAGGCTCATGGGTAGTTTGTAGACTGCACTGAGATCCAAATTCAAAGGCAAATCTCTGAGCTAATGGATTTAGGGGGAAGAGAACTGAATTAGGAGTCAGGAAACTTGGGTTTGGGAAATGAGATTTGTGTCTGACACTAACTAGTAATATGATTTCAGATAAGAAGTGTACATTCTTTGTGACACAGTGTACTTTCTCTATAATAGTCTCGGTTAGTTTACTTCCAGTGTCCTTTTCAAAATAGCTTTAAAAAATCTAAATTCTAAAGCCATTCATTGAAGACGCGGAGATCACCTTCCTCTCCACAGATACATCAGAAATACATCTACGCGTGGAACAACTCCTACGGAGCACCTACTGAACGCTGGCAGAAGACCTAAGACCTCCCAAAAGGCAAGGAACCCCCCACGTACCTGGTTAGGGCAAAAGAAAAAACTAAACAGAGACAAAAGGATAGGGACGGGTCCTGCACCAGCGGGAGAGAGCTGTGAAGGAGGAAAAGTGTCCACACACTAGGAAGCCCCTTCGCGGGTGGAGACTTCGGGAGGCCGAGTGGGGGAGCTTGGGAGCCGCGGAGGAGAGCACAGCAACAGGGGTGCGGAGGGCAAAGCGGACAGATTCCAGCGCAGAGGATCGGGCCGAACAGCACTCACCAGCAGAGAGGATTGTCTGCTCGCCCGCCGGGGCGGGCGGGACTGGGAGCTGAGGCTCCGGCTTTTGTTGGAGCGCGCCGGGAGAGGACTGAGGTTGGCGGCGTGAACACAGCCTGCAGGGCGTTGGTGCGCCGCGGCTGGCCGGGAGAGAGTCCGTGGAGGGGTCTGGACCTGCCGAAGAGGCAAGAGACTTTTACGTCCCTCTTTGTTTCCTGGTGCGCGAGGAGAGGGGATTGAGAGCGCTGCTTGAGAGAGCTCCGGGGACGGGCGCGAGCCGCGGCTAGGAGTGCGGAGCCCAGGGACGGACGTGGGACGCTAGGGCCGCTGCTGCCGCCGCCAGGAGGCCTGTGTGCGAGCACAGGTCACTAGCCACACGCCCTTCCGGGGAGCCTGTGCAGCCCGCCACTGCCAGGGTCCCGGGATCCAGGGACGGCTCCCCGGGAGAACGCATGGCGCGCCTCAGGCTGCAACGTCACGCCGGCCTCTGCCGCTGCAGGCCCGCCCCGCACTCCGTGACCCTCCCTACCCCCCGGCCTGGGTGAGCCAGAGCCTCCGAATCAGCGGCTCCTTTAACCCCGTCCTGTATGAGCAAAGAACAGACGGCCTCCAGCGACCTACATGCACAGGCGGGGCCAAATCCAAAGCTGAGCCCCTGGGAACTGTGAGAACAAAGAAGAGAAAGGGAAATCTCTCCCAGCAGCCTCAGAAGCAGCGGATTAAAGCTCCACAATCAACTTGATATACCCTGCATCTGTGGAATACCTGAATAGACAACGAATCATCCCAAATTAAGGAGCCGTGTGGATGAAAGGCTCTTGGTGCTGCAGCCAGGAGTCAGTGCTGTGCCTCTGAGGTGGGAGAGCCAACTTCAGGACACTGGTCCACAAGAGGCCTCCCAGCTGCACATAATATCAAACAGCAAAAATCTCCGAGAGATCTCCATCTCAACGCCAGCACCCAGCTTCACTCAACGACCAGCAAGCTACAGTGCTGGACATCCTATGCCAAACAACTAGCAAGACAGGAACACAACCCCACCCATTAGCAGAGAGGCTGCCCAAAATCATAATAAGTCTACAGACGCCCCAAAACACACCACCAGACGTGGACCTGCCCACCAGAAAGACAAGATCCAGCCTCATCCACCAGAACACAGGCACTAGTACCCTCCACCAGGAAGCCTACACAACCCACTGAACCAACCTTAGCCACTGGGGACAGACACAAAAAATAACAGGAACTACGAACCTTCAGCCTGAAAAAAAGGAGACCCCAAACACAGTAAGATAAGCAAAATGAAAAGACAGAAAAACACACAGCAGATGAAGGAGCAAGATAAAAACCCACCAGACCTAACAAATGAAGAGGAAATAGGCAGTCTACCTGAAAGAGAATTCAGAATAATGATAGTAAGGTTGATCCGAAATCTTGGAGATAGACTGGACAACAGAATGGACAAATTGCAAGAATCAGTTAACAAGGACCTAGAAGAACTAAAGATGAAACAAGCAACGATGAACAACACAATAAATGAAATTAAAAGTACTCTAGATGGGATCAATAGCAGAATAATTGAGGCAGAAGAACGGATAAGTGACCTGGAAGATAAAATAGTGGAAATGACTACTGCAGAGCAGAATAAAGAAAAAAGAATGAAAAGAACTGAGGACAGTCTCAGAGACCTCTGGGACAACATTAAACGCACCAACATTCGAATTATAGGGGTTCCAGAAGAAGAAGAGAAAAAGAAAGGGACTGAGAAAATATTTGAAGAGATTCTAGTTGAAAACTTCCCTAATATGGGAAAGGAAATAGTTAATCAAGTCCAGGAAGCACAGAGAGTCCCATACAGGATAAATCCAAGGAGAAATACGCCAAGACACATATTAATCAAACTGTCAAAAATTAAATACAAAGAAAACATATTAAAAGCAGCAAGGGAAAAACAACAAATAACACACAAGGGAATCCCCATAAGGTTAACAGCTGATCTTTCAGCAGAAACTCTGCAAGCCAGAAGGGAGTGGCAGGACATATTGAAAGTGTTGAAGGAGAAAAACCTGCAACCAAGATTACTCTACCCAGCAAGGATCTCATTCAGATTTGATGGAGAAATTAAAACCTTTACAGACAAGCAAAAGCTGAGAGAGTTCAGCACCACCAAACCAGCTCTACAACAACTGCTAAAGGAACTTCTCTAGGCAAGAAACATAAAAGAAGGAAAGGACCTACAATAACGAACCCAAAACAATTAAGAAAATGGGAATAGGAACACACATATCGATAATTACCTTAAATGTAAACCAGACAAGGATGTCACAAAGAAAGAAAACTACAGGCCAATATCACTGATGAACATAGATGCAAAAATCCTCAACAAAATACTAGCAAACAGAATCCAACAGCACATTAAAAGGATCATACACCATGATCAAGTGGGGTTTATTCCAGGAATGCAAGGATTCTTCAATATACGCAAATCTATCAATGTGATAAACCATATTAACAAACTGAAGGAGAAAAACCATATGATCATCTCAATAGATGCAGAGAAAGCTTTTGACAAAATTCAACACCCATTTATGATAAAAAACCCTGCAGAAAGTAGGCATAGAGGGAACTTTCCTCAACATAATAAAGGCCATATATGACAAGCCCACAGCAAACATCATCCTCAATGGTGAAAAACTGAAAGCATTTCCACTAAGATCAGGAACAAGACAAGGTTGCCCACTCTCACCACTCTTATTCAACATAGTTTTGGAAGTTTTAGCCACAGCAATCAGAGAAGAAAAGGAAATAAAAGGAATCCAAATCGGAAAAGAAGAAGTAAAGCTGTCACTGTTTGCAGATGACATGATCCTATACATAGAGAACCCTAAAGATGCTACCAGAAAACTACTAGAGCTAATCAATGAATTTGGTAAAGTGGCAGGATACAAAATTAATGCACAGAAATCTCTGGCATTCCTATATACTAATGATGAAAAATCTGAAAGTGAAATCAAGAAAACACTCCCATTTACCACTGCAACAAAAAGAATAAAATATCTAGGAATAAACCTACCTAAGGACACAAAAGATCTGTATGCAGAAAATTATAAGACACTGATGAAAGAAATTAAAGATGATACAAATAGATGGAGAGATATACCATGTTCTTGGATTGGAAGAATCAACATTGTGAAAATGACTCTACTACCCAAAGCAATCTATAGATTCAATGCAATCCCTATGAAACTACCACTGGCATTTTTCACAGAACTAGAACAAAAAATTTTGCAATTTGTATGGAAACACAAAAGACCCCGAATAGCCAAAGCAATCTTGAGAACGAAAGAAGGAAATGGAGGAATCAGGCTCCCTGACTTCAGACTATATACTACAAAGCTACAGTTATCAAGACGGTATGGTACTGGCACAAAAACAGAAAGATAGATCAATGGAACAGGATAGAAAGCCCAGAGATAAACCCATGCACATATGGTCACCTTATCTTTGATAAAGGTGGCAGGAATGTACAGTGGAGAAAGGACAGCCTCTTCAATAAGTGGTGCTGGGAAAACTGGACAGGTACATGTAAAAGTATGAGATTAGATCACTCCCTAACACCATACACAAAAATAAGCTCAAAATGGATTAAAGACCTAAATGTAAGGCCAGAAACTATCAAACTCTTAGAGGAAAACATAGGCAGAACACTCTATGACATAAATCACAGCAAGGTCCTTTTTGACCCACCTCCTAGAGAAATGGAAATAAAAACAAAAGTAAACAAATGGGACCTAATGAAACTTAAAAGCTTTTGCGCTGCAAAGGAAACCATAAAGAAGACCAAAAGACAACCCTCAGAATGGGAGAAAATATTTGCAAATGAAGCAACTGACAAAGGATTAATCTCCAAAATTTATAAGCAGCTCATGCAGCTTAATAACAAAAAAACAAACAACCCAATCCAAAAATGGGCAGAAGACCTAAATAGACATTTCTCCAAAGAAGATATACAGAGTGCCAACAAACACATGAAAGAATGCTCAACATCACTAATCATTAGAGAAATGCAAATCAAAACTACAATGAGTTATACCTCACGCCATTCAGAATGGCCATCATCAAAAAAATCTACAAACAATAAATGCTGGAGAGGGTGTGGAGAAAAGGGAACCCTCTTACACTGTTGGTGGGAATGTAAATTGATACAGCCACTGTGGAGAACAGTATGGAGGTTCCTTAAAAAGCTACAAATAGAACTACCATATGACCCAGCAATCCCACTACTGGGCATATACCCTGAGGAAACCATAATTCAAAAAGAGTCATGTACCAAAATGTTCACTGCAGCTCTATTTACAATAGCCCAGAGATGGAAACAACCTAAGTGTCCATCATCAGATGAATGGATAAAGAAGATGTGGCACATATATACAATGGAATATTACTCAGCCATAAAAAGAGACGAAATTGAGCTATTTGTAATGAGGTGGATAGACCTAGAGTCTGTCATACAGAGTGAAGTAAGTCAGAAAGAGAGAGACAAATACCGTATGCTAACACATATATATGGAATTAAAAAAAAAAAAAATGACATGAGAAACCTATGGGTGAAACAGGAATAAAGACACAGACTTACTAGAGAACGGACTTGAGGCTATGGGGAGGGGGAAGGGTAAACGGTGACAAAGCGATAAAGAGGCATGGACATATATACACTACCAAACGTAAGGTAGATAGCTAGTGGGAAGTAGCCGCATAGCACAGGGAGATCAGCTCGGTGCTTTGTGACCGCCTGGAGGGGTGGGATAGGGAGGGTGGGAGGGAGGGAGATGCAAGCGGGAAGAGATATGGGAATATATGTATATATATAACTGATTCATTTTGTTGTGAAGCTGAAACTAACATACCATTGTAAAGCAATTATACTCCAATAAAGATGTTAAAAAATAAATAAATAAATAAAGCCATTCATTGAAACAACCAGATACCCATTTGTAGAATAAGCAACACAGAAAAAAAAAAATTACCTTTCTTTAGCAACATTTTTTTTTTTCTGGCCATATTTTTAAATCTGACTTTGAGATTCGCAATTATATGACCATAAACATTTACTACAGAAGGCGCGAGGGGAGAGCATCAGCTAAAGAAAAGGGGATAAAGTTTTGGCCCTGTCTTTGCTTAGGACTTTGCCCTTAATAAAACTGTGTAGTGTGAATACTTATTTGAGGGAGGGAGGGGTCTTCCTTTTGTCCTCCTGTGGTGCATTTCTTTTCTTTTTTTTTAAACATTCAAGTATACTCTTTCTAACCTCTTTTTCTCAATCTAGCCTAGAACTCCAGCATTGTGTCTATTTCTTCAAGAACTTTTTTCCTTATAAAGATCCTCTCTGAGATAATACGGATATATCACAGCAGAGTTTAAAATATTACCTTCTGTAATATTTTACAGAATATATATTCTGTAAATATATGTAATATATATTACCTTCTGATAAACTGAATAATGGCCCTCTGCAAATATCTACTTCCTAATCTCTGCAGCCTGTGAATATGTTACCTTACATGGGAAAAGAAACTTGGTAGATGTGATTAAGTTAAGGATCTTGAGATGGGAGATTAGCCCAGGTTATCTGGATGGGCTAAATGAAATCACAAGCAAGGATCCTTGTAAGAAGGAGGTAGGAGGATCAGGGCAAGAGAAAGAGAAGATGTAGGGATGGAAGCAGATGTCAGAGAGAAGAGAAGATGCTACACTGTTGGCTTTGAAGGTGAAGGAAGGGACCAGTAGCCAAGCAATGTAGGTGGCTTCTAGAAGCTGCAGCCCTGTGGACACCTTAATTTTAGCCCAGTGAAACAGATTTCTGACTTCTGGTCTCCAGAACTGTAAAATAATGTAATTATGTTGTTTTAAGCCAGTAAATTTCTGGTAATTCATTTACAGCAACAATAGGAAGCAAGTAGAAATTCTAAGAATATTTTAAACAGGGTCTTCTGGGGACTTCCCTGGTGGTGCAGTGGTTAAGAATCTGCCTCCCAACGCAGGGGACATGGGTTTGAGCCCTGGTCCAGGAAGATCCCACATGCGGCAGAGCAACGAAGCCCGTGTGCCACAACTACTGAGCCTGCGCTTTAGAGCCGGCGAGCCACAACTACTGATCCTGCGTGACACAACTACTGAAGCCTATGCACCTAGAGCCCATGCTCTGCAATAAGAGAAGCCACTGCAATGAGAAGCCCATGCACTGCAACGAAGAGTAGCCCCGCTTGCTGCAACCAGAGAAAGCCCACTCACAGCAACGAAGACCCAACACAGCCAAAAATAAATAAATAAAGTTTTTTAAAAATTAAAAAAATATATAGGGTCTTCTGGTAAGACCTAACAACTCCATTAACCAGAGAAACAAATAATTATTTAATAAATCTCTGATGATTTCATATTCTATAATAGGAAGTTGTGGAGAAGTGTTGGTACCCACAGTCTCCCAAATGCCACTAATTCAGCTATGAGTTCTACTGACTTGTGAGGCAATAAGTCCCATGAGATAGTCCTAAACTATGATACTGAGAAAAAAATAACAACTGAGATTAAATATATATATATATATATATATATATATATATATTACAGAGCCGCACAGATAGGTAAAAGAATACAAAGGGTTTTTTCTATCACCATTTCCCGGTACCCTCATGAATTCATAAGAATGCCTTACCTTTTCTGTTAGATTTTATATCATTCCATTTTTTCCATTAATAAACATCAGTGGGCAAGGCAGAAATTCATTTTTAGATTCAATATCATTAAATGTTTTTTTGGCTAACTAGGATATTTTAAACCGTTTCTGAATTTCTCTTTCCTTGGGGCATCCTTCCTGAATCAAAGTACATTCAGGATGGATAAGAAGGTAATCTTGGGCCTCTTTCCTAGTCCTCTTAAGTGGGGCTCCTAAAAAGGGTAACATGGAATTTACTATTGATGAAAATGGCTCTTTATCCCCTCTATGTTCTTTACCTCTAAATATACCTCTCTCTCTAATTCCACTTATCATACCGTATTATAATTACTTATTTACAAGACTATCTCTGTCTAGTAGAGTCTAATGATGAAACTATGAGTTTTTAAGGTTTGGGATCATTTTTATGCACCGTTGTATCTCCCAAGCCTTGTGCCAGATAAGTAAATAAATCTTTTGGGAATTAATTAATCTTTGCATAGACTAAGATTATAACATACTGGATAGTGCTCAGGGAATCTGGGAAAAAACATTAAAGATATTCATAAATATCTGTCAATATTGAACAACATACACTAGATAACGGAAGCAACGGCTCCAAAGCAAACATATCACGGTTTAAAATAGAAGTGCTTACCTTATGCTAAAGGGTTAAGAGCTGAGTATCCCTTTCCCTTTGCATTTCCACACTTCCCTGTCAACCTGGCTTTCACAACATCCTCCTGCTGAAGAGATGCCCTATTGACTTCATCCTGTTCCATTATTTCCCGGGATACATTCCCGGTATAGCCTGGGTCTGTCTTCAGACTGCTGTGTGTTTTACGCAGTTTCATCCCTCTCTTGTTCATCAAATTGTACTTGATATGCAAAGATTTGCTCTACAGTCCTGCTTTCCACTTTCATCACTAAAGAAACCTGTTATCACTTGCTAAGATATGTGTCAATTTAATGTCATTCTTCTAAGAAACATCTTTGACACTGGAGCTTTCTTAAAAAAATAACTTCTTAGCGCACAGCATAACAAAACTTCAGATTGGTGGTGCTGTAATGTAGATTTTATTTTAGCAGATTGCTAATGTGCCCTCAGTTAACATAAGCATGTATTTAGGGGTAGCATTGGTCCTGATTGCAAGAATCTATGAAATTTTACTGACCTCTCTGTACAGCCATCAAGATTCAAATTTTGACCCACTTCAGCATTTCCACAAAAATATTATTATAAAATAATATTACTCTATGACAAAAATACTTTTAAGCCTATCATTCACTTACTTCCAACAACAGTCAATCAATAAATTCTTGATTTTGAACAATCCCTTAGAGTTCACAGAAATTGCATTTGACTTGTCTTGTGAGGGTGACTGCGTTAAAGGGATAAACGGGGGAAGGTAAAGAAAGCCGAATTACAAATTTCAGTTTGTCAATAAAGTCAGTTGAGAGTATAAGATAATATTATAAAGCTGAGTCCACTGTGATCCTCTACGATGGTTTCCAAAGGTGGCTGAAACATGATAACATTTAAACTGAATATGTCATTTTGATTTTGGAGTCACTGGATAATGAACTGTGGTGAACCATGGTGAGTGATTTTTAAAGATGATTGAAGAAAAACAGATGAGCTTCTTAAATGG
This sequence comes from Globicephala melas, assembly GCF_963455315.2. NCBI lineage: Eukaryota > Metazoa > Chordata > Mammalia > Artiodactyla > Delphinidae > Globicephala > Globicephala melas. The sequence goes on along the minus strand of NC_083326.1, from coordinate 9,150,815 downwards.
GTAAAATACAAAGAATAAAGAAAGTATGCCAATTAGTAAAGAAGAGACAGAAGGCCTAAAGCAACATTAAAAATGTAGAACTTAGGGCTTCCCTGGTGGCGCAGTGGTTGAGAGTCCGCCTGCCGATGCAGGGGACACGGGTTCGTGCCCCGGTCCCGGAAGATCCCACATGCCGCGGAGCGGCTGGGCCCGTGAGCCATGGCCGCTGAGCCTGCGCGTCCGGAGCCTGTGCTCAGCAACGGGAGAGGCCACAACAGAGAGAGGCCCGCGTACCGGAAAAAAAAAAAAAAGTAGAACTTAAAAGAAATCAGGGAGAGACCTAGAAGTTGGAAGCTGTAGGACTCTAAACCTATTTCTGCTGGCAATAGAAAGTATGATGATTTATGTAATTTCTTACAAATGGTAAATTTTTTTAATTATAGGAAAAAGCTTCAGGGATATTCATTTGATAAAAGTTTTCCCTCCTTAATCTGTCATTCTGTAACACTGAGGGACGTGTCATATGCAAAAACCAGAAGCATTCAGAAGTCTGTGAGTGTGCAGCCCAGGGAAATTTTAAGCACCTATATTATTTACAAGGACATGGATATTGAGATTGAATTCAGAGTGCAGATAGGGAAGAAAGAGGTGGAAGAGGGTTGGACAAACACAGCTAGTCTCCAAGAGTATGCATTATTTGAACATCATCAAATTCCCTCAGGAGTACTCCCTTGAACAACTGATGTCCTCTCACTAATATTAAACTTTACATGCATATCCTATTCCTGATTAAAGTCCCTGATAGCAGGAATGATGCCCTTTCATTGTGTTGTTATTGCCTTTTGGAAATTTCTTTGCTGTCCAGCATAAAGTCAGTAGCGATTGGGTAGGGCTCAAGAGTCTGTACACATAAAACTCAAGTTTCAGAGAAGGTGTATAGCTGCAGGCAGGATGGGAGATCACTGCCAGAAGCATCCCAGCTAAGCATTTTTTATCACTCAGCAATTACCAACAGCCTTCTGAAAGGGCACGGCGGGGAGGTCCATGTGAATCTTCTTAAAGTATATTGATTTCCTTTGTAAACCGGCTGCACAGGGAAGCCAACAAATATATCTTGTTCTGCTTGGCACTCATTTTATCATTAGTACTATTATTAATAAATAGCATTTATTGTGTACCTCTCTCATATGCCAGGCAGTGTGATTTTTCTTTAATTATATACCAAGTACTTGCAAAAAAATTACAAACAGAATTTTATTTTCCACATTTAAAAGTTAAACACAATTAAGCTTAGAGGGCTCAATAACATGTCCAAGAGCACATAGCAAGTGAATTCATTGGTTTAAGTGACTTTCCATTTCCTGTGAAATTGGTTTAACATGAGGCATTTTTGTGGCTATGGCTTAACCATGGAGGCTCAGAAGAGCAAACCATTTTCTACCTGCTTACTTCCCTACCATTTATCAGATCTAATTCAGCCAACCAAACACCAAAGGCACAGTCCACAAAAGAAAGAAAGGATTGATAATCTGGACTTTAAAAAACTTCTGCTCCTTGAAAGACAGTATCAAGAGAATGAAAAGACAGTTCACAGATTGAGAGAAAATATAGCAAAGGACCCATGTGATAAAAGATTGCTATCCAAAATACACAAAGAGCTCTAGAAACTCAACAATAAGAAAATGAACAATTCAACTCAAAAATGGGAAAAAGACTTAGACACCTCACCAAAGAAGATATACAAACGGCAAGTAAGCACATGAAAAGCCATTTGACATCATATGTCATTAGGGAATTACAAATTAAAATAATGAGATACTACCACATACCTATTTGAATGATCAAAATCCAAAACACTAACAACATCGAACACTCATGAGGATGTAGAACAAAGGGAACTCTCATTCATTGCTGGTGGGAATGAAAAATGGTACAGCCACTTTGGAAGGCAATTTGACAGCTTCTTACAAAACTAAACATACCATTACCACATGATCCAGCAACCGTGTTTCTTGGTATTTATCCAAGTGTACTAAAAACATGTCTACACAAAAACCTGTACAAGGATGTTTAGAGTAGCTCTATTCATAACTTCCAAAGCTTAGAAGCAAGTTATTTATCCATTCAACCTACTGTCCTTCAGTAGGTTGAATGGATAAATAAACTGTGGTACATTCAGATAATAGAATATTATTAAACATTTAGAAGAAATAAGCTATCAAATCAAGAAAAGACATGGAAGAAATTTAAATACACATTACTAGTGAAAGAAGCCAGTATGAAAAGATTATATACTTTATGATTCCAACCATATGACATTCTGGAAAAGGGAAAACTATAGAGACAGTAAAAAGATAAGTGGTTACCAGGTGTTAGAGAGGAGGGAATGATGAATATGCAGAACACAGAAGAATTATAGGACAACGAAAAATATTCTGTATGATACAACAGTGGTGGATACAAGTCATTATACATTTGTCAAAATTCATAGAAGTACAACACTAAGAATGAACCTGAATATACACTACGGGCCAAGGGTGATAATGATGTGTCAATGTAGGTTCCTCAGTTATAACAAATGTACCACTCTGGTGAGTGATGCCCCTAGTGGGGGGGTTTCTATAGTTGTGGGGACAGGAATATGGGAACCCTCTGTACTTTCTGCTCAACTTTCCTGGGAACCTAAAACTGCTTTAAAACATAAAGTCTATTAATTTAAAAAGAAGCAATTAAAACATACTGGCTTAATTTAAGATGTTCTTTGGTTATGGCTTAATTAAATCAATTCAAATTAAAATATTTATACCGCTCCTCTCTGTATATAATGAATAGACTACAATAGATGTAGAGGACACAGAAAAGAAGAACAACATCCATTTGCTCCATTTATATTGTTATTAAATTAATTTCAATAATGTGGCTTTAAAAATTGCCTCTTGAGCGATCAGATGTATAACATTTGCCAATAGTCCCTTGGAAAGAATTGGGGTACTAATCTGCCTTGTAGATTGCAAAATCCATGGGAAACATCAGACTGCCCTCAAATACATCCCTACCCTTCTTTGTGAGTGTTTCCCAGACCCATCTGCCAAATAAATGTTGCTTATTGCCTGAATGCTGTTTTAAATGTTTGAAAATTCTGTTTTACTTATTTAATTTTCCCCCAAAAGAAAAATGAAAGTGTAAATCACGCTAAATTAAATTACACGTGTAGGAAATGATGAAAATGCAAATTATATAAACCTAGTAACAGTTATGACAGTTACACCCAGTTTGATTATCTTATCTTCAGAAGATACTGAAAAGGATAACTAGTGATACACTGTTCCAGCATATCAACAATTGTTATATCTTCTTGAACGATTAGTCTTTGCTACATTTTCCAGGTTTACACTATAAGGTATAGGAGGTTCCCATGGCATTTGAGTCGTGAAGATTTTTCTTGCAAGTCTAATGTTAAATTATGAAGACAGTGTGACAGTAATATGATGAAAATAATTCCCATTTTACAGAAAGAGAAGTTAAGCACAAACACATACAGGATAGAGGTGATGTTAAAGCTGCAATAAGAATTCAAGGATCACTGTATCTTGTAATTTTGCTCAGAGTTTACAATAACATTTTTAAGGTGTAATTTGAACCAACTGAGGCATCTCAAGATTGCTGCTAACACCACCATTGTATTTTAGCCGAAACCTACCTACACTCACGAAAGCTCCTGATGGCTTTTGTAAACCCAGTATGGGGGGGAGGGTGGGGGAAGCTGGGAGGCAACAGCATAGCTCCTCTGAAAAACAACATTTATTGAGTGATCGTTTTGGAGTCCTGCAGACGCTGTTACGTAGTCTGATGCACCTTCGTTGCTTTCATAGTATTTGAGCCCTTTAGATCAATCAGCTCAAATTTCTGCTGAAATGTTTAGTTAAGGTGACAAATTTGTGTGGTAAATATAACTGCCTGGCAGGAAACTTTGTCTGCTTTAGTCAATGCTTTGAAATAAATCCAGCCAGAACCATTTGTTCAGGCAGCTTTGAAAGTCAGTGATACAAAGGAATAAACTATAGGTTCTGTCTTCAGTGCTGTGTTTGAATGGCTCAGTGGGTAAAGACCAGTGCTCTGGAAGGTCCAAAGGACTCCACGGGCAAATGCAACTGGCAGATACAGGTTGGACGCAGCAGGAAGCACTTTACGTATTATGTGTAAGAATTTGGGCCAGGTCAAAGAGGCAGCCAGCCCAGAGGAAGCAGTCAGGTGAGGCTGTGAACCGATGAACCACTCCAGGCACTGCTCTAAGAGCAGCAAATGATGCGGAGGGATGAGGGGATGCACGGATACTTCAGCTCCTGTCTTTAAGGCTTGTTATCTAAGTGCTGAAAATGAATATCCATAAGGACTTTGAAATACTTCCATAACTCATCCATGTGTCTAGTTCTTAATTCATTTAAAACTTAACAAATATTTGATAAGCATGTCTTCTTTGAAAAACAACATTGGATGCTACTGGGAGGGGAGGTCGAGTTAGAGATCTGTTTGGGACCCCTATACATATAAAAAGAGCAGAGAGGAAAATGGTGTAAGAAACCCCAGAGAGGTATAGTACAATACTGTGGGATTTTAAATAAGTGAGAAATTACTTCCGGTTGATTCAAAGTGATGGTGAATATATAAATGAGTAAACTGGTTCAGTTTATGAGAATGAAAGTAAGCTCAACAAAGGCTAAAGCTATACAGAATAAAAAGGATATTTAAGCTGAGTAGGATTTTTGGTTTTTACACAATCTATGCAGTAACTTAAATTTGTATGTCCTTTTAACTTCCCCATCAACTTTTATATACCCTATTTTATATGGTCATTACAACAGTCTTAGGGTATAAGTAAGAGAAAAATTGTTCACCAATTTTACAATTGAAAAATGAATTTCCCGAGATACTGAATGACTGTCATGGTAGGAAAATCGTATCTTGAACTTGGGTCTTCTCCCTCTAGGTACAACATGGGATTTGTCCTCATCATGTAGTTTGTGGTGAAGATTGTTAAAGACGTGGGAAACACTTAAGCATGTCTGTCCCTAACAAATGGGAATAGGACTTAATTAGTGGGAATAAATTTACAGTTCATTTTAGATATTGCTGAACTGTTTGAAGTGTTTTTGGTGATTATATACTCCTTTTCTAATTAAAACTAATTAAGAGAAAATATCCAGAAAAAGAAAACATAAAATAAGGAAATTAAGGACATAGACAATTTAAGGTATAGAGAAAGGGAAAGGGTATAGCCCACCCAGAATATAAAAGACTATATTATATGAACAGGTATCTCAAGTTCAGGGATACATGGGAAAATAGCTTGATCATAATATATAGATTTGATCTACTGCAAGGGTGGATCACCTTCGATGCAGGATCAAATAAACTTCCCCCGAATAATATTCATCTATAACTACAGTCCAGGCAAATATGCATATCCTCACGGAAAATTCTACCCCATATCATGTGAACTAGTTGAGCATACTTGAACAATTCAGTGAAAATTTCTACACTTGAGTATCTTCCCTTTCTCATGGGAACGAGCATATGTGCCTATCTGCCTCATTATTAGTAATAATAACACAAATGTAATGGCATTTTACAATTTAAGCAACAGTGATATAACATTGAACATAATACTACTGAAGATGTAGCTACGTATTTGGAGGATAACAAAACATTTCAATTAATATGTTCAGAATTCTTAGTTACCGTCAAATGAAATGATACTTTTCCCTTAGGAGGCTACATACTGCTTTGAAAGTATTGATTTATTTTCATAAATAAATATGCCCTGTGGAGGCAGCTTAGTATGATAGAACATCCTAGGCCAGAACTCTGAAAATAGAGGCCCGCATCTTAGGGTGACAGCTGCCCACTGTGATTGAAGACCAACTATCCACCCCCTCCAAGTCCATGCACACTCAGCTGCAGCAATACCGTACAGAGTCTTCTAGCTCATCGGCAATGCAGGCAGAAGCAACAGCAATGTAATACTTTGCAGTAAAAATCTAGAGATTTAGAGGAAAAAAACTGGTTATTCAATTCGAGGTAGCCATAGCTGGGGAGGTGGATTCGAGGTCTTGCTATGCCAACATCCATAAAGTGAAACAGAGCAAGGTGTTTAAGTAACTGATTGTAAACTTTCAAATCTTTGTGCATTAAGTGACATGGCCACACGATTTGCCTTACACATCTTTGGGTGTGACTTATATAAGGCGTATACCTCTTATCTGAAAGGTGCTTGTTTAGACCCTTCTGAACCAAACTGTATCTGGGTGTCAGAAAGCTGATAGTCAGGGTTATGATACAGCAATGGTTTTCAAAGTGTTGGTTTATTAGAAGGAACGATCGGTCAGCTGAGGTATATGACACAGGTGAGAACAGCAAACACACCATCTGCAAGCTTAGGCAGACACAGCCAGATAGAGTAATTCCAAAAATGAGAGAATTTGTTTTCAATTGAAAGAGAGTATGGGATGACATGAACGAAATTTGAGGACATGATGCTAAGAGAGAGAAGCCTGTCACGGAAGGACAAATACTGCATGGTCCCACTTATCTGAGGTATCTAAAATAGTGAACTTCATAGAATGAGAGAGTGGAAAGGTGTTGGCAGGGGCTGGGGGGAGGTGGAAACGGGGAGTTAATAATCAATGGGTATAAATTTCAGTTAAACAAGATGCATAAGCTCTAGAGATCTGCTATATAACATGGTACCTAAAGTCAACAGTAACATATTGCACTTAAAAATTTGTTAAGGAGGTACTCATGCTAAGTATTCTGACGACAATAAAATTCAAAAAATAATAAAAAGAGAGTAGGAAATTCAAATTCTTGTGAAATTTCCCTTAAAGCTTATATTCAGGGGATAACTTGATGGGATAGGATGGATGAGGTGAGAAATACAAAAATACTAATGGAGAGAAATAGAAAAATATCATGTGGATTAATGTGAAGATAACAGTATTAGCCTCCAAAAATATAGAGTGAGATGGAAAATGTAAGCTTTTCAAGGACAGAAGCCAGCAAATGGTGCCCCGGTATCTAGCAGAGTGTCTGTGTAAGTAGGTCCTTAAGAAATATTTGTCAAATTGAGGAAATGTCCCTGACAATCAGTGATGAGGATTTGGCCATCTAGTTCTCGTTTCTACAATGAAAATAAACCCAGATTGAGACTAAGGAGACAGGAGAAAGAGTCTGAAAAAGGAAAGTCAGAAATGCCTGTTTTTTTTCTTTTTTCTCCAACTTCCCAGATCATTAAATGAAATATTTTGGAATAATGAAGACAGAATCTATTAGTATCAAGGTCTTAGACTCTTAGACTCCTGCCGACCAGGACTTCACTGAAATCCACTCCGAAGGCAAGAGAAAGTAGCCAACTCATTACCACATGTAGTCAGGTCATGTCAATTTCAGAGGCGAGTCTCAGGATTATTTCCAGAAACTATCAGCAGTTGGTATCCCTTACTTCCTATTCACTCTAAGAAGCAATGAATTCGGGGGAGGGAAATGTTAAAACAATTGAAACACATAATAGGAAACCTATTAATGAGGAATGATTTCCTGACTATTCTACCTGTCCTTCATCAGAAAGCCTCTTAATTATACTTTGGGCTGGTTCTGGCCATGAGGAAAGAGAGAAAGAGGAGCCTTTTCCCACTTTCAAGATATGCCCTTGAAATCTCTCTTACCGAGACAGCTTCTGTTTGCTTTTTGCCTGAGTCCCGAAAAGCTTCAGAGTCAAGAACTCTTCTAGCTCGTGTGAGATACAGCACAGATCGTTACAGCAGCCGCAGCCTGTCAAGCTGCTGCCAGTATTTCTGCAGTAACTTGCAGTGAGAGCTGTGTCTTCCCGGCTTCTGGTTGAAGTCTAACAACCAAGATATGACTTACCCAGGGCAGGATTGATTAATCATCGCTTTACAGATGAAGAGACAGGACTTGGCAAGAGCCACGTCTGGAATAAAACGCTGATGTCTGTGACTATTAATCCAGTGCTTTCCCCACTGTAGCACAGTGGAAGCATGGCATGGCTTGAGACTGTTCTGTATAATGGCTAAAAGCATGACATCGGGAGGTGGATCTTGATTCAACTATTCCCTAGCTGTGTGACCAAGGCAATTTACTTATGCTCTCAGAGTCTTAGTTTCCATACCTGAAATAGGGGTACAATGATAATACATTACACCATGTGAAGATCAAAGGAGATCAGCTATGTTACTGTTAAGCCTAAAATCTCGTCTATCTCAGCCCTCAACAATGTAGCCTTTGTGAGTGTGCTAACAAGAGGGGAAGCTGCTCAGGAGCTGGAACGGGGCTGAAAGCAGTAGGAGGTAGGGCTGCCCCAAGGGGTCCATGTGGGGAGTGAGGAAAGAACATGAATTTGAATCCAGACTTGGATGGCTATTAGCTATGTAGGCAAGCCATGTAATCTTTTCTCAATCTCAGTTTTCTAATTTGTAAAATAGGTATAGGATGGATACTTCACTGAGGTGTAGTAAAGAGAAGCATAAATTGCTATGTGAAATACATAGTATGATGTCTGTTGTACAGAAGGCACTCGATAAATGATAGCTGTTACTATTCAATATCATTCATAATCCAAGTTCCTCTCCCAATCCATTCCATGTCCCAATTGTTCAGAATAAGTTACACAGATACACACACACACTCAAACACACACACTATGATAGAAGAATTAGTGGGTAAGAGGACAGGAATAAAGATGCAGACGTAGAGAATGGACTTGAGGACATAGGGAGGGGGAAGGGTAAACTGGGACGAAGTGAGAGAGTGGCATGGACATATATACACTACCAAACGTAAAACAGATAGCTAGTGGGAAGCAGCCACATAGCACAGGGAGATCAGCTCCGTGATCAGCTAGAAGGGTGGGATAGGGAGGGTGGGAGGGAGGGAGATGCAAGAGGAAAGAGATATGGGGATATATGTATATGTACAGCTGATTCACTTTGTTATACAGCAGAAACTAACACACCATTGTAAAGTAATTATACTCCAATAAAGATGTTAAAAAATCATAATAACATAGAACAAAACACAGTCACACACAAAAGAATCAGTGGGTAAGAAACTAACCTAAGACTTCATTAAATATAATGGTTTTGGTGAAAGAGAAGGACCAGGAGTGATTTCTAGGGAGTCATAAAGTTAGTGTGCACTACAATAAAAGTCATGATAGCACACAAAATAACAGCACACCAAAAGTATTTTATGTAGCCTGAATCAATAATAATCATATTAATCATAATAAGATTCTTTTAGAACTTTATTCTCCCTCTTTTAAAGACTGTCATGGGGCTTCCCTGGTAGCGCAGTGGTTCAGAGTCTGCCTGCCGATGCAGGGGACACGGGTTCCTGCCCCAGTCCGGGAAGATCCCACATGCCACGGAGCGGCTGGGCCCATGAGCCACGGCCGCTGAGCCTGCGCGTCCGGAGCCTGTGCTCCGCGACGGGAGAGGCCACAAGAGTGAGAGGCCCCCGTACCGCAAAAAAAAAAAAAAAAAAAAAAAAAAAGACTGTCACGCTGCTAATATTATTTTACTTTATTTAGCTAGAATACCTACAGAGATATACTTTTTTGCTTGCTCCTTAATAGTAATTAAAATAAAACTGTCAGAGGTCTTTCTACCTGTAAGAGATAGATTGGAGTTGTTCACTCATGTTACAGGTCTTACCTTCATCAGTCCCTCCTAAATATGTCCCAGCTATCTCCTTACAAATATCACCACAGCATGTTCTATGTTTGAAATTCAGTAGGAATCCTTTATGGATTCTTGAACATGCAACTTCAGCCAGAAAGTTGCTCCAAACCGGCCAGGGGCTTCATGGGACCCTGGCAGTCAAATGTAGCATGACTCTCATCTCTGGCAACATGCATAGGATGGCCCCTTCCATCAGATATATTCCACACTATCCTTATAAGCAGGCCTGAGCCCAGTTTCCAACTTCCAGGTTGAAAAGTAATAAAGCATTTGAAGACTGATATAATGATTGTTTTTCATTTGCCTCTCTCACATGAGTCAGATAGATCAGTTACACTCTGATAACTCCCTAGAGAAATCCCTCAGTGGACCAGAAAATATTGCTCTACTAGGTCTTCTACTACCCTCCTTACCTCCAACTATAAGGAATGTTCTGTTACTTATATCACTGCAGTCTGATGCCAAGTTGCTCTTGCTTAGACAACCAAATTCAGGATTTGCACAGCATACAGTATAAGGAGTTGACTAATACAGTCATTCCTCAGTATTCAAGGGGGATTCATTGCAGGACACACTCCTCACTGCCCACATCCTCAACCTTTGTGGATATGAAAATCCAGGGATGCTCATGTATCTTATATAAAATGGTGAAGTATCTGCATACAACCTACACATCCTCCTATATACTTTAGATAACCTCTAGATTACGTATAATACTTAATACAATATAAATACGTAAACAGTTGTAAATACAATGTAAATGCCATGCAAAGAGTTGCCTTGCAATATTCAAGTTTTGCTTTTTGTAACTTTCTGAATTTTAAAGAATGTTTTCGATCAGTGGTTGGTTGAATTTGCAGATGCAGAACTCACGGATATGACACCCACAGATGTAGAGAGCCAACTGTAAAAACACAGAGACGTTTTGCATTATTTAAGAGCAAAACACGCCTTTCTACTTAACTGACATAAAAAGGTTTCTGTGGAATACGTTATTTTACATAATTTTGTTTTTACAAATTACAGATGCTTTATGTTAAAAGCTACTTGCCCTAAATCCTCTTTTTCGGGGGATATCTTAAATTATATAGAAGTAAAACTCCTGGAGATTTGAATTCAAATTTGTTTCCGTACAAATGTTCAGGCTGATGCAGAGTCAAGATACAAGCAAAACGAGTCAGGTAACTGCTTCTCAGCAGACTGTTTTTGAGGGGTCCAATGGTGGGAATCATATCCAGCAGGACCAGGACTCAGGTGAGGCAAATGGGATGGGTCTGGCGAAAGCATGGTCAGACTATCTTTATCGAATATATTTTTATTTTGTTCATCAAGAATGTTTACATTAATTTTGATTTCTTAAAATATAGTATTAAATTATTATTTATCTGAATTACTGAGTTTTAGGGCATTCCCTTAAATTTCACACCCGAGGCAAGGGCCACGTTTTGGCCCTGGATTGGATTTTACTGGTTCCAGTTTTTCACATACCTGTATCGATATTCCTGGTATGTTTTCAAGGTGAGTGGGAAGTAAAGGAAAATGAATTTTCAAAAATATCACAAATTTACCTTCGTATAAAAATAATCTATCGTAGGCATTACTCACATAAATCTTCGAAAGGTATTTTTTTGTCAAAACCTAAGTTCATGTTTTCAAAGAAAACAGTTACACCAACAATGGGAGGTTTTAGGGAGACTAGGAGCATAAATGTCAAATTTAGCAGGACTGTGTGAGAGATGTCCATTTATAAATAATACACTACAACACAGTAACATGATATTTATTGTGTAGACATTTGGTATTCTAGGAACACACATATTTTTGATAGCTTAATGGTTATCAATTCATATGCCCCCAAGAAAGTTGATGAGAAGCTATCTATCACATCGTTTACCTGCTTTCTTAAACAGGCTAGATGAAAATAAACAGACAACTAAATTAAATTCCTGGATTCTTTAAGTTTATCATCATGAACATCACATTAAGCTGTAATATAATGATGCCACCTGTGGCTACGGTGGGAGATGGAGTTGTTGATCCATGTATGAAATGGCCCTTGATCTATTCTACAGTCCAGTGGTTCTCCTGCATCACAATCACCCAAGGGAACAGAGACTGTTGGTCCCCTTCCTCTAGTGTTTCTTTTTCTGTAGGTTTGGGGTGGAGAACAATTTTGCATTACTAACATATTCCTAGGTGATGCTGCTGGCCTGGTCCAGAAACCACATTTTAAGCAGAATAGATTTTTCTTTTATCTTTTTCTTTATCTTCTCCTTCTTCTTCTTTAAGCGATTTCCTACCTATCTCTCCTTCACCTATCACTTATCAATGTTTTCCATGTGCTCTTGCTTGTTAAGCTCTTGCGGAAAAAACTGGGCCTTCTCCTCTTGCTTCTTCAGACGAAGATTGTGCCTCTAGGCTTCAGATTTTATTTTCAGCAATCACACAGCCAGTTTTTATGCAGAACCAGGGCTGGAATTCCTGGTCCTTAGTGATTCTGCCTTTAAATTTTGGACTTAAGAAACTGGGGACATTGAGGTGTCATTTCCTATGAAGGATGGATAATTCCACAGACCTTCCTAACGCCCTTAATTCCCTTCCCAGGCTTCCAAAATATCACTCTCAACTTGAGGAGGCAAATCTGGTTCTTCAATCATCTACATTACCACGGAAGCATCTCTGCTTCTACCAATTTTCTCACTCCTTGTATAAAGTGAGATACAGAAATGTTATTCACCAGAATGATGTTTTTCTTACTATTTAAAACCCAGGTTTGTTGTCAAACTTTAATATTCTCATTGCCCATCACTTCCAAGTCCTTTAAAAAACTACAGTAACAACACAGAGAAAATCTCCCTCAGTTTTTCTGAATGTTAAAAAATAAAAATAAGAGAAACACACGTTCTTTTCTCAGAGAATTTAAATTTTAACTGTAACTATATATATGAACCCTGTGTAAGTGATACAGAAGATGCTTTTGCACATCAATTAAAAGAGCATAGAAGATGTGGTGTGTATATATAATACACACACACACACACACACACACACACACACAATGGAATATTACTCAGCCATAAAAAAGAATGAACTAATGCCACTTACAGCAACACAGATGGCCCTAGAGGTTATCATACTAAGTAAAGCATGTCAGATAGAGAAAGACAAATATCATATGATATCACTTATATGTGGAATCTAATAAAATGATACAAATAAACTTATATGCAAAATAGAAATAGACTCAGAGACACAGAAAACAAACTTATGGCTAACAGAGTGGAAAGGGGGGAAGGGATAAGTTAGGAATTTGGCATTAATAGATACACACTACTATATATAAAATAAACAACGAGGACCTACTGTATAGCATGGGGAACTACATTCAACATCTTGTAATAACCTACAATGGAAAAGAATCTGAACAATTATGTATACATTTGTGCATATATATAACTCAATCACTCTGCTGTATACCTGAAACATTGTAAATCAACTATACTTCAATTAAAAAAATAAATTTCTAAAAAGTATAATGATATAAACATAGATTACAAAAATGTTTTTATCGTTTGTGTTCATGAATTTTCAGTCATACTTTCCATATCAATCATTGTCTTTACATGTCACCTTCTACTTCTGTCAGTGAACAATTAAAATGCTTATTAGGACATAATTATAAGTGTGACAATTATTATAGCAGATAGGATGAAAAATCAAAGACAAATACCCCCAAAACTGTAGACAAATGAAATTAATATGGCACCAAAATACTAATATCAATGAGATTTAAGAAGGAAGAGGCAGTAAAAATAATGATATTCTAAATTCCCCATCAAGTTATCATATTTTAGATTTATGTAACTATTTTAACCAATTTAGTTAACTGTCTATAAAATCTGTAAGAGTGTTTCTACCTTCCTAGTTACTCTAAAAATTAAAACTAAAAAAAAAAAAACAACCTACACAGTAGAAGATATAAACAAAGAAAACACCAAAATGGTATTAAAATAAAAGCCAGAGGTATAAAATAAGGCAGAGGAAATAATCACAACAAAAATAATAATTTGAATGCTTACTCTGTGCCAGACAATATACTAAGTGTTTTAAATCCACTATCTAATTTAAATCTTCATAAAACTTCATACTATAGCTAGTAAACAGCACCAATATTTAAACTCAGACTCTGTTTTTTCAAATATCTCATGATAATAATTTAAATAGTGTGTGACAATAAATATGAACAAGTGAAACCCTCCTTGGAAAAGGCAAAGTATTTCAAGTTGGGTAGATATGAACAAAAAAACGAGACACCTATGTGCTATTAAGACATACTTAAGATAGTCTTACAAACTAAACAAAATAGTATTAAAACATAAAACAAAAGACGTTAGAAATAAAATGTATTTACAGAAATAATGTAAATTATAAAACTACTTAACTTCATGAGTGTAATAAACTTGAATACTAAAACCAAAGTCTACCTCATTTTGAAATATACAGCAGATATCCTGTATTCTTGTAAACTGAATTTCACAGAATATTAATATTTTCATGTTATTATGTTTAAAACTGCCTATCTTAAATCAACAATCTACACAGTGACAAAATTTTAGAGGCAGTAAATACTTTTAAAACTCAGAAGAAAGTACAAATTGTAACCATATAGAGAAAACTGTATAGTAAAATGTTAATAGTATGCTAGTATGCTATTTGTATAGTATTTGTACTATTTGTATATTATTTGTACTACTGTTTACTATTTGCATACTAGTCTGTATTTTTAAATGTACTTATAGTTAATGAACATGTTTCTTTCATAAAATTTTATTTTAAAGGACAGCAAATATAAACTTATATATGTATATGCATACTTGTGTGAATAGGAGTGTGTACTTGTGCATGTATACATACATATATATTAAAGGATATTTAAAAACCATTACACTGCATCAGTCATCAATTCCTGGACTCTGTTTTTCATGAGAATGCATGAATTTGAATATATCTCCAAATAATGTCTTTTTTAAATGTTAAGGAAATATCCAGAATGATCTAGAGTGTTCCTTTTATAAACCCTTTTAAATCTCATCTTCCAATTATTTATATTCCTTATTATCTTTTTAATTTATGAACGCACTTGTGGGGAAGGACATCAATAAATTTACCACCAGGTATGAAAAGAAGTCTCATACTTTTTTTCTTTTCTTTTTTTTTGTCCTAAAATTACCTTCAAGCTTCAAGAGCATTCTCCTACGTATAGTACTGTTGAATTTGTTGAACATGACCATGCTCCACTTTCTAATATCCTTCATTGACATGAATTTGATTGTGTCCCTTCTCACCCATCATTTTTCTGAACTGAAAATTTCTCATCTGATCTTACTGTTTCTTTCCTTTGATCATTTCTGTTAACCTTTCAGGCTTTTCTGTTTTATGGCTTTAATGGAATGTACTGAATAAAACCATGGACTCGACACCACGTACAGAAACATTAGCTCTGTTCAAAGATTTAACAAAATTATATAATCCTGTTTTCTTCAATTTTATCACAGTTATCTTTGGCATTTGGTTGACCTTTTGAACTGCCACTCTACACTGGACTATCTTCAAGGAATAGTTGACATAGATTCAGATATTTTTTATTGTTTTTCCAGACAAAAGTAATAGAAGAGACAGTAATTCATTTTACCAGCATAGTTTGGATTACATTTCCCCAAGATACATTACCTTACACTTGCCATAGCTGAAATTTATCCTCTATTATTTTGCCTATTCACACAGCATTACAAAGTGTTCTTGCAGGAAACATCCATCTCACAAGTTGGAACAGTTTCAGAGTCATCTGTAAACTTACAGATCTGTTTCAGTGCAGTCATCATGGCCCATCTTCCTCCCCAGACCCACACTCTTCCAGTAGATAGGCTTTTTTTTTTTTTTCTATTTTTAGCTTAGTCCAACCTCATGCTCTGATGCTAATCCTGTGTATCAGAGGGAAATTGCAAGAACTTGAGCAAGTATTACAAGTGAGAAGATTAAGTCCATGTGGATACTGTCTAATCCTACAGTATCCCACCCTGTTCTCTACCTTGACTGTTCTTCCTTATGTCCAAGCCCCTCCCTTCTACTCCAACTTTGATAACAGGTCTGTGTCTTTGCACATGGCCTGTCAATGCTACTTTTGTTTGTTCTGGTTTTTGAATATGAATGCCTTGCCTCACTCTTGTTAATATCCCATTTCTTTTGCCATCTGCCAGATCAGTCTTCCTTTTCTTAAAGCAGTGGTTATGAATCACTTGGAAGCCTTACCGAGATAGTTTCTTGGCCCCATCTCTAGAGATTCTGATTCAGCAGGCAAGGGCACGAACAACAACTCTGCATTTCTAATAGGCTCACAAGCGATGCCCATGCTGCTGGCCTGGAGACCTCACTTTGAGAATTACACAGCGTCTAAGATTTCTGTCTGTTTTTTGTTTACCACAAGCCCCCGCTTGATGAGCCACCTGTCTGACCAGCTCATTTGGGTTGTCCTGATGGACTTTCCTACATCTAAGGGCCCTATTCCTTTCTCTGACCACTGTCTGAGAAAGGCAAACAACACCAACTCTAATTCTGCTTCCTAAAATGATGATGATGATGGTGACAGTGATGACAATGCTGCTGCTGCTGAGCCTCAATTAAAGTGGAGATTAAAGATGGAAATAAGAATATATAGATTTTGAGCCTATTAAATGAGAAAACACAGCACTTTGCACAATGGCTGGCACATAACGTGTGCCCAATACATGTGAGTTATGAGAACATCAATGCCGATGGTGATGGCAACGTATCATTAATTCAACAGACTGATTGATTGATTAGTTTCTGCGGACATAACAGTGAACAAAACAGATAAGGATTCTACTCTGGTGAAGATAGGAACAGTGAATGAGGACATAGATAATAACAGATTGTAATAAGTACTACAGAGGAAAAAATAACAGGATGGTGGAACAGAGTAACTGAGAGAGGCTGATTTAGTCAGAATGGACAAGGATAAACTCCAAAAGAGGGTGGCATTTGTGATATGATCTGGGTGAGGAGTTAGCCACATTAAGAGCTGAGGGAAGATAATTCCAGACATGGGAAGCTGCCCCAAAATGTTTCGCGAATGGAAATTAGTTTGTTCAAGGAACAGGCAGGAGGCTAGTATTGGAGCCCAGTGAATAGAGGTAGGACGTGATGAAGTTAGCAAAGTTGACACAAGCTAAATCCCACAGCAGTTGGTAAGATGCGGTAAGGAGTTTTTAGTTTAGTCTAAAAAAATGCAAGGACCTTGAGAGTTTTAATTTCTAAGAAGGAACATACTGTGTTCTGATTAAACTGTTGAAATCATTCTGAGAGAGAATGGGTTACAGTAAGGCAAGACTGAAAGAGAGTTAGGAGGTTATAGGTCTGGTCCAGGTAACAGGTGAGAGTAGTTGGATTTCTTTAAGGTGAGGGAAGGCAGGATGGAGACAAGTGGGTAGATTTGAAATACACCCTGGAGGTTGAACTAGTATAGATTTAATGTAAATAATGTAATGTAAATAAGGTATAAAGAAAAGAGGGCCCCAAACTCATGACTGGGTTTAATGTATTGCAACACCGAGAATATAGTCATTAAACCAAACTCTATTCACTTATTTTGGAAGTTTTCATATGTATTATATATGTGAATGATAAATATTCCTTATTATCCAAAGCTAATTTAATTGTGAATATTTATTTTCTAGGGGATTTTCTTAATAATTTACAATGCTGACATTTTCATAGTCTTTGGTAAATTGTAAATAATGGTAGTACACTTCTTAAGCTCCCTCAAGAAAGCCTATAATACTTTTAGCTCAAGTTATTTTTTAAAATAATAATAGCTAATACTTATTTAATGCTTCATATGTACTAGACCCTGGTTCGTGTCCAAATCACTAGACTATAGAGCCCACCCAAAGCAGCATAACTCATTCATCTCCTCTCATGAATCCCTACTTCTAAACTTTGGTTCAGTGATCCTGTATTTTAAGATAAATTTTACTACCCTAAGTTCTACTATTCTTAGAGTCACCTCTAGAATGCTTCTTTAGCAGAGTTTCTTTCTCCTGGATTTTCCTTGAAATGTCAGGAAATGGTAAGACCTGACCAACTTATAAGATCTAAATGAGACTCCCTATTCTGAGTTTGAGTAATCGAGCAGAATGCATGTTAATGGGCAGGTACCTGTTGTTAATAACGATAACGATGCCACTTATCAAATATCTGTTCCATTCCAGGCACTGCCCTGGAGATGTGTCATTTCACTTAGTCTAAACTTCATACCAGCTCTGCAGATGAGGTGACACTGGTCCATCACACAGACCATGCACAGATCAAATGACATGCTCTCAGCTGCTCACCCAGTAACACCCTCAGTACAATATAAACTGGAGTAGACTGGAGAAGTAGAGAGAAGAGCAAGACGGTGGAAGGAGAAGGTGTGGCTAAAATGAAAGATTAGATTCACAACCATACAGACGCTCCTGATTTTAGGGGAGATGCTGATAAACATGAAATTTCCCTTAAAGCATTCAGCCCAAAAGAAGAACACCAAGCAGTTCACAGTGGAAATGAGAACAAATTGGCTCTGCTGTTGACATGGAAGGAAGTCCAGAGGTGGGGAAGAGAAAAACTCACTCACTGATATCTTCTTCTGAGGCCATTTCTTATGATTTTATTATTGCTTTAAAAATCAAAGAAGGAAAATGCCCCTCCTCTCTTTCTCCCTTCCTGCCTATATCTACACAGTGACCCTGTGGAGTCTTAATCCCCAAGGTATTTTACAGCCTAAATTATCATTCTAAAGGAAAACACAATACTACATACACAATCCTTACTTCTATCTGGCTAAACATCCTTTAAGAATCACACACACCCACACACAATCCCCCAAGTCATTTGAAATTTCTTTTATTTTCATACACTGGAAATCGGTGATGAAGTGTTATGACCAAGAACTCAGCAGCTGGATTCACTAACTATTTTTTTGAATGTCACTAAGAACACACCAAGGGAAAACTGAATTGTATAATTTAATCACCAGGGTTAATTATTTTCTTTGCTGGCCCTCTAAAGAAGAAATGGATGCAAACTCACAAATATCACACTTATTTTTCTTAGCAGAAGGGAAGCACCGGGCTGTGATTAAAAAGGCGTCATGTTGTTTCCTACAAAATGTGTAATGGGTCTGAACTTCAAGAATAAAAAAATGACCACACCCATTAACCATGGTAAAAATCCCCTTTTAATTGGGTAGGCAGTTTCCACAGAAATGTATACAGTAAGTTGAAATTACATATAAGTTAAATTGCTGTAGCTTTACTGCTGATAATAGGATATTCTTCACCTAAAGCACTTTCATCCTCCAAACATAGGGAAAAAATGACCTTTAACTCTATAGTCTTTGCTAATTGCACATACCATTTCCTGTTAGAGATTCTGAGAAAACCTGCAGTGTGTACTTGTTCAATTTAACTTTGCTTGATGTAACATTTCCTAAATTGAGGGAACACAGAGGACTTCTTGTTTTGTGTTTTTCATTTTTACTAGAATACTTAATAATGAAAAGACGGTTGGGGGGATGCTGCCGAACAAGAGTGTTTAGCTTTCATCTTTACGAGATGCCTCATTTGATGACGCAGTTGCTTCATCTTTAACTTTGTCCATTTTGTTCCTACTGAACTTGTAACCCAAATGTGTTCCACAAGGAGTAATTACCAAAATATTTCAATTGCGATTTAGAACCCTTTGTCATGTCTTAATTATAGTGCACTTAAAACTTCATGCATCAGAATAGCTTTTCGGAACTACAGGAATATAGATAAAATGAGAAAGAAGACTTGGAATCTGAGGGTTGTGCACAATCTTGTTGTTGTTGTTTTTGTGGGTTTTCTTTTGTCACAAGAAGGACTAAATGAATGAGACACTTTTTTTCCCCCCCCACATATTCAACATTTAGGATGAAAATACAAATTCAATTCTGAGAGAGAAAACTATGCATTTCTTACAAATTTCTTAATGCTTAGTCCATGCCAACTAGTATGTAAGATACTGGGGACATGAAAATGACTAAGATACAACCCCTCCCCTTGAGGAACCCATCTGAGTTATATGTAATTACAACTCACATTACGAACTTCTATGGAAGCTGCCTGACCAATGCATTAAGTGTTAATAATTAAATTAACAAGAAGATATAGAAACAGAGGGAAGGATGGAGGCTGTCACATCAGTGCAGGTTGTACCAGATCTAATGATCCAAGAGCAGTGCACATGCATGACAGAGTGTCAGTTAAAGAGAAAAGCAAGGCAAGAAAAGACAGTGTTTATGAACTCAAACATTTCCACCCAGGTAGCCGATGACCGCATATTGTCCCTAGAAGTTCCTCTGTGGCGTTACATTTAGCCTGTTCCTATCAAGGTGGTAGACTTCACTCCACACACATATGCCCATAAAAAGCCACTACAACTCAATAATAAAAAGACCAATAACCCAAATAAAAATGGGCAAAGGATCTGAATAGACATTTCTTCAGAAAATACATACAAATGGCCAATAATCCCACGAAAAAATACTCAACATCATTAGTCATCAGGGAAATTGAAATCAAACCTACAATGAGAAACCACCTCATACTCACTAGGCTGGCTAGAATAAAAAAGTCAGCTATTAACAAGTGTTGGTGAGGATGTAGAGAAATAGAAACACTCATACATGGCTGGAGGGAATGTAAAATAGTAGAGTAGCTCTGGAAAACAGGCCGGTAGTTACTCAAATGATTAAACATGGAGTTACCATACAACTCAGCAATTCCACTTCTAGGCATATACCCAAGAGAATTAAAAACATAGGTTCATGTCCATGCCACTCTCTCACTTCGTCCCAGTTTACCCTTCCCCCTCCCCGTGTCCTCAAGTCCATTCTCTACATCTGCATCTTTATTCCTGTCCTGCCCCTAGGTTCTTCAGAACCATTTTTTTTTTTTAGATTCCGTATATATGTGTTAGCACACGGTATTTGTTTTTATCTTTCTGACTTTCACTCTGTATGACGGACTCTAGGTCCATCCACCTCACTACAGATAACTCAGTTTCGTTCCTTTTTATGGCTAATATTCCATTGTATATATGTGCCACATCTTCTTTTTCCATTCATCTGTCAATGGACACTTAGGTTGCTTCCATGTCCTGGCTGTTGTAAATAGTGCTGTAATGAACACTGTGGTATATGACTCTTTTTGTAAAATAGATAGCTAGTGGGAAGCAGCTGCATAGCACAGGGAGATCAGCTTGGTGCTTTGTGACCACCTAGAGGGGTGGGATAGGGAGGGTGGGAGGGAGATGCAAGAGGGAGGGGATATGGCGATATATGTATACATATAGGTGATTCACTTTGTTATACAGTAGAAACTAACATAACATTGTAAAGCAATTACACTCCAATAAAGATGTTAGAAAAAATAGGTTCGAGCTTCCCTGGTGGCGCAGTGGTTGAGAGTCCACCTGCCAATGCAGGGGACGCGGGTTCGTGCCCCGGTCCGGGAAGATCCCACATGCCGCGGAGCAGCTGGGCCTGTGAGCCATGGCCGCTGAGCCTGCGCGTCCGGAGCCTGTGCTCTGCAGCAGGAGAGGCCACAACAGTGAGAGGCCCGCGTACCGCAAAAAAAAAAAAAAAAAAAAAAAGCTTCACACAAAACCTTGTGCACAAATGTTTATATGGAACTATTCATAAGAGGCAAAAGGTGGGGATAATGTCCATCAACTAATGAGTGGATGAATAAAACATGATATATCTATACAAATGGAATATTACTTGACCATAGAAGGAATGGAGTAATGGAGTACTGATATATACCACAAGGATGAACCTTGAAAATATTATGCTAAGTTAAAGAAACGAGTCACAAAACACAACATATTCTATGATTTTGTTCATGTGAAATGTCCAAAATAGGGAAATCTACAGAGGCAGTAGATTGGTGGTTGCCTAGGGCTGTGGGTAAGGTAGGGAGAAAGAGAGAACAAGAGGACAAGGGGATGACAGCTAAACAGTATGAGGTAATGAAAGTGTTCTAAAATTGGCTGTGGTCAGATGGGTCACACACATCTGTATTACACTGAAACCATTAAATTGTACACTTTAAATGCAAAATTGTATAGTATGTGAATTTTAATGTATGATATTCAATAAAGCTTTTTTTTTTAAGAAGATGTTGCGGGTAGGAGTTTATTAACTTATTTTTGCTGTGTTGTATCTTCGTTTCTGTGTGAGGGCTTTCTCTAGTTGTGGCAAGCAGGGGCCACTCTTCATCGCGGTGCGCGGGCCCCTCACTATGGCGGCCTCTCTTGTTGCGGAGCACAGGCTCCAGACGCGCAGGCTTAGTAGTTGTGGCTCATGGGCCCAGTTGCTCCGCGCCATGTGGGATCCTCCCAGACCAGGGCTCGAACCCGTGTCCCCTGCTTTAGCAGGCAGATTCTCAACCACTGCGCCACCAGGGAAGCCCAATAAAGCTGTTTTTTAAAGCATTAGGTGGGAGAATTACTGTATTTTAAATACACATTTGTTGAGCAAATGAATAAATGAATCAACCAATGTATAGATAGAAACTCCAAATGCTTTAATAGAGTCCACCATTTTAAGACTTGCGTTCTCAAGTTGGTGTTTTTTGCCCTTAGGTACACTGCCACCAAGTGGTAGTGGGACCGTTGGTCTTAATAGTGTGAATTTCAGGTGCATGAATATTAGGTATACTCTGGAGGTTTCCTGCTCAGATATACCAGATTATACTAAAGATGAATCCACACCTAACTATGTAAAATTACTGAAATGAGTATACCTAGATATATCAAATAATAAGTCAGAAAAAAAACTACAAAGTATATAAGGAAATATCTTTCCTCCCTAGTGTTTAAAAATTGGCAAGTGCAATTGATGCTAACTCTTGCTAACTTTAATTAAAACACTCCTGTTTAATTTAGTTCGAGTCCTATCACAGAGTTAAACTCCTTCTGGAATAACGTGTACTTCTGGTACTTCAGGAAAATTTTGGCATGAAATGCCCTTTTGGGCAGCTTCCTACCACTGTCAGCAGTTCTTCTAAACCACAGGTGGTCACTTCACCTTGCTGAGATTGTTAGGGCTAATTAAAATCATAGTCTTAGATTGCCTTTTTTAATGCTCTGAATTAGTACATAGCCTTTGCCTTTCCCTCTGGGGCCTCTACTTCCTTCCTTATCTGTCCAAGAAAGAAAAAAATTAGATCATAATCATCTCAAGGATAAATGCAAAACACTGTTCAAATTGTTTTCTCCAAAAAAGAGGGAAGGAGAGTAGAGATCCACATAGTAGGCCTGCACATAAATATCTGTATAATAAATAAATAAATCCTACCACTAATCCAACTAGTATTTCCATAGCCGGGTATAATTGCAGTCGTAATCAAATAATTTTATTACTAACAGCCTGAGTTTACCACTTTTCTTCTTCTAATACCTATATGCATTCCACAGAATCTTCTAAACATCATTTTGGATAGAACTTTTGCATACTCTCATGACAGTGGTGATCTCAGGTGAGGAAAGTAATTATGATAACTAATCAACACAGTGATGGGAAGAAACAGCTAATATATGAATTTTAAAATTTTAATTCTGCCTTACTTTATGCACTTGCATCCTACATTTGGGATCATACCCCTACATGGAAAAACTCTAACTTCAATATGATCCATTTGGCAATTACCTGTGAAGGATAATCAATATAAACTTACCTAAGGCACAGCTTTTATGACTATGATCATTAAATGCGTATGGGTGAGGGGGGGCGGTTGTCACTGCTAATAAAGGCCAATTATAGGTAGACATGAAATTTAAGGACTGCTACTTAGGCAGAAGCAGTAAATTCAGAAGAACTCCATTCAAACAGTTATACATTGTAATAAAAGAGTAAATATTATATTAATTAATATATTTTAGGATAACTATTTTCCATTCATGGCTAAGAACATAAGCCTAAAACCCAACATGGGTGATCCACCAGCAAGTTTATAAAGGAGGTGGTTGAACACCTTAATGGCAGGTGAATGTGCCACTTACTCTCCAAACAACTGGATGGGTTAATTTTCTGCTTGGCCAACTATCCATGCTGGGAAAGTAGCAGCAAATGATACATATGTTTCACAAAAAATTATAAAACTAAAGCATATGTAAAAAATAAAGCCATATCAATTTTTAATTATCACGTTTCCTTCCTTCCTTTCCTTTCCTTACTAGATATATCTGAGAGTTGATGGTGTGTGTCAACATTTACATGCTTGTTGTAGTAAAGTGAATTTATAGAGCATACCTAAGAGTTGATTTAGAAAACAAACACAGTTTTTTCGTAGTTAATAATATATATATATATTATTAAAATTTGGTCAGATAATTTAATATGATAGGATCTAAAGTGGTACCTTATACTTCAAAATTACTAAATAAAAAGATGATGATATTGAAGAAAAAATAAGACAAGCAAACACTAAATTTATAAGGATAGTAGAATTACATATACTCAATTGTATAAATGAAGGAATGGGTTTTGATTAATTGCTATTGTAAGAGGGAGTTTTTTTTTTTTTTTTAACACTCCTGGAAATTGAAGATTGTCCATATTAACAATATGTAAGAAACGTTAGTAATACACTTCTCCATTGTAGCTCCTGTCTCTGTAAAACTGATCAAGATTAACAGGTTAATGCATAGAACAACCACCCTTTTTGTAGTTGTATTAGTCTGTGGTATACATTACAAAATACCACAGACTGTGTGGCTTAGACAAGAGAAAGTTATTTTTTCTTAGTTCTGGATGCTGGAAGTCTAAGATCAAGGTGCCAGCAGGGTTGGCTGCTGGTGAGACCTGTTTCTGTAGCTTACAGATGATGGCTTTTCTCTGTGTCCTCTCATGGTCTCTTCTGTGTGTGTGTGCCGAGAGAGTGAACTGACATTGCTTCCTCTTCTTTTTATTTTTAAAAATTTTTTCCAGCATGTGATCAGCCCACCTGGCAGGAAACCCTTATGCTCATCCACAGGGGGTGTGTCGGGGTCATGGCGGGGGGCAGATTCAGGCCTTAGGCAGTGAATGCATGACAGCCTGACTCCCTCCACTGTCTCATACTTGGTCACTGCCACAGTCACTGAAGGCTGTCCTATTTGGAAAGGGACCAGTATGGATCCCGTAAAACCTGCAACCCTTGCCAACTTTTCCACTGCCCACATTACCAATGACCAGTGCACAGACAGCCTGTAATCACTTCAAACCCAGGGCTGCTGTGACTGGAGACCAGGGTCAGAAGACTACAGCTGTGGCCGGACACACTCTCATTCTTTTATAAAGCCTCACAGAAATCAGCAATGAACCAGGCACAGAGGGCACTCAATAAACACCAGGTGCCCGGAAGCATCTAAAAGGTGGCAGGAGGGAGGCAGTGTGGGAAAGCTCCAGAGTTTGGAAGGGACAGGGTGGTCTACTGCCATACCGCTCTGAACACACCCCATCTCCTCTTCCTCTTCTTATAAAGACGTCATTTCTATTGGATAAGGGCCCCACCCTTACGACCTCATTTACCTTAATTACCTACTGAAAGGTCCTCTCTCCAAATACAGTCACAGTGGGGATTAAAACTTCAACATAGAAATTTGGGGGAAACAATTCAGCGCATAACAGTGGGGTAGGAAAAAAAAACAAGAGTCTCGATGGAGAGCTTATGAAATATTTTGATAGAAAGTCAGATAATTTATGTACAATGCACATTCAATTGTATTTCATATATTTAAAACTCAGATGAGCCTGAGAACAAACCAAGAGTTTGAGTGGCCAAGACAGAAAAGACACAGCATCGGTTTTTAAGTTTCTCACAATCTAGCTGGGAAGAAAGAATGACTAGCAGGCCATAGAGGCACAGAGGAAAGTAAAAAATATAAAATGCTTCATGAATTTGGATATCATCCTTGTGCCACAAACCTAATTTTTTGTCTATGTTTCTAGATATTTCTAAATCTAAATTTAGATTTAAATTTAGAGATTTCTAAATTTCTAAGATAACTATCTCTGTGTATTGTTAGGACATCATTATATGATTCCTCCACAATTTGTGAGAATTATGCAGGGACCAGTTGTTGCTATGGACATTTTATAGATGAGGAAAACTGGTTATGAAGAGAATACATGGGATGTTTCAATATTTATGGCATTTTGTTTTAGTTTGTTTTTGCTTAATCTTTGCAACTACGCTCTAGGCTTCTCATGAGGGCTGGAAGAGCATCTTACATTTCTTTATTTCCCGGAGCACCCAAACCTGTGCCTTGCTATATTCTGGAACCCTTCTCTCCCAATTCTCATACCCAAGTAGTCTTCAAATCCTATGATGAAGTAATTATCATTCTTTACAAAAGAAGGGACTGAGGATAAGAGAGTTAGATAACTAAACAAGATGAAAAGTTGGTAAGCCACAACTCAAAATTCTTTCCATATCTTTCCATTACCCTTAAGATAAAAATCTAACCACATTAGCAACATAGTCAGGATCTATACCACTTTTCCACTCCACCATCAGATTCCCTC
This sequence comes from Globicephala melas, assembly GCF_963455315.2. Taxonomy (NCBI): domain Eukaryota; kingdom Metazoa; phylum Chordata; class Mammalia; order Artiodactyla; family Delphinidae; genus Globicephala; species Globicephala melas. The sequence goes on along the minus strand of NC_083326.1, from coordinate 9,124,430 downwards.
TGTACCCATAATCACTCCCCCTTCTCCATCCCTTGCTTATCTCTAAACCTTTGCCCACTTCCTTCCCCCTGCCCAGAAGGCTCTCCTTCCACCTCTCCTCCCAATGTCCTAGCCCCAACTCCCATTCTTTCATCTTTGTTGAAATCTTTATTCAGGGTCCCACACCTCCCTCTCTCCCAGCTGTTCTTTGACTTTTTTAGTAATTGCCTACTTCTTGTCTGTTTACCTAACTAGTCTTTGAGGCCTGGATCTGTGTCATATGTCTCTCTATGCACAAAGAGTACTTGAAAGAGTATACAGGAGGCACCCAACAGTTGGGTGCGACTTTACTACTAATACTGTGGCTCAGTTGTCTACCTGGGACTAGAAACTGTAATTGGTTGGCTCATTATATATATACCCAGCCGGCTCTTTTATTGTCCAATAGCATTTTCAGAAGAAAGTGAGCTACTACGGTGGAATTTTCTAACCCATGACATTACAGAATTATATTTTTTTACACAGGGGTCTTTAACTTCCCCCATGTATCTTAATCTGCTCTCAACTCACGTTTAAGATGGTTTTTCTAAAACTTTCTGAATAGCTTTGTCTATGATCTAATTATTTGCAAAATCAATACATTATTTAATGGTTGAGATAACCATAAGCATTTGAGAGAATATGGGACTAGATTTTGAAGAGGAATTTTCTTAGAAATAGAGAATATGTGTATATATATGTGTATATTATGTGTATGCATGTACATATACATATGTATATATACATGTATATATATTATATATTTTGAAATATAATTTAATATTCTGAATCCACCACCATTAGGCTTAAAGAACATATCTGTGTAAGGCGAATATGCTCAGGTCAGTAGAGAAAGCTCTTCTGAACACATTCCTAAAGGGTGACACATGGATCCCAGCCACCTTAAGGAGGAGTTTCAGGAAGGGGTAATACCTGTCTCAAAGGACTTCTTTTCAAAGGTGTTTACTTGGGAGAAGCATAAACTCAAACACCAGATAAAGTAACACGTGCCACTTGTCGGGTGGAAGATATGAACTCTTAGGTTTTGCTTCAAGTTTTCAATTATGTGTAAAAGACTGACCCAGTAGAATTATTTGTGTCCTACAAAGCCAGTTTGTGACAATTCTAGCCAACCTAAGGCAAATAACTGAGAAAACCTACACACAGAGGTCAACTTTTAACAGCATATTGCTTGTATTGCTACAGACTGCTTTAAAAGGAATTCTAGAATCTTTTCTGGAAAATTCAAAAATACTTTCATTTTCTCATTGATGTTAGACCTAATGGCTTTTACTGAAGAGTGAACTTACCACCCATCTCCTTCTGAGTGCGTATGGACAAGGGTGCACAGGCTTTGTCCAAGGTCAAGCACTTTATTGGTTAAAGATCAAATAGCTTTTTAACATATGCATTTCTGCATTGCTTTGGACAATGAATCGAGACCTAAGGCAGTGGTAAATCTCCTCAATGCTTATTAAGTGTTGTCTTGATGTGTGCAGGGAGGTGTGCGTGAGGGTAACGGGTAGATGGAGAAAAGGATGTATTTATGTTCAGAAACGGTGATTATAGCTCTTGAGCCAGAAATCTGGACATTTTGAAAATAAGAATTGACAGAATACCATTCTTTAGATCCTTGTTAAAAACTAGAGTTAAAAAAAATAATCATGGCTTTAGTGATTTAAACAAAATATAAGCTCGCAACGGTATTCAAAGAGCCTCCCTCTGGATCCTCATCTCCACATTTCTCCTGTCACCATTGGTTTAGGCTCTATCTTTTACGAAAGCAGAGACTATCAACTCTTCACAGCTTCACAGATCCCATGTTTACATGCAGTATGGAAAAAAACCTTACTCAAAAGTCATGAAGGTACCTGACTATGAATTTGAACTATATTGCAAGGGCATAAAGCCAGACTTCAAACCTTTATGTAGCCTTTCTGGAACCCAGTGCAATGCATGTACTCAAAAGAGGTCTACCAATACTGTATTGATGGTTATTCTTATAGGTCAGAAACATTATATAAATGGTTATTATTAACCATACATTAATTTATTTCAGACAACGTTGTCCTTAATCTCATCTAATATAGAGTTCTTCAATAGGTTTACATATTATGGAACTTTCAATTTTCATTTTAGAATGTATATGCTTTAAATGATATTTAACGGACATTAACTCTGAAACTCTTGAGGAAGACCACAGAATTTCTCTTTATCTTGTTGTATATAAAATTATATCCTACTTGAATAGTCTGTTAGTTCGTGCCGGTTCACACTCAAAGGCAATCTAAGTGCAAGAAAGAACCATGAGTTAAAAGGCAAAACAAGAGTTTGATAAAATCCATGATTAAAGCACAAGCCTGGATTTCTTGTGGAATTTTTTCTTATGAAGAATTTAAATTACACTTAAATTCTTAAAAATGACGAAAACCAAATTTAAGTAACACTGATAATGAAGGTATTTTTTCCTTAAAAAAAAGTAATAAATTCTATTTTCCATATGAACTCAGTCCTGCAGGATGAACTTAAGCTTATATCAGGATAGTCAAAGACTATATCAAAGATTTTGCTATATCAACACTTATTTTCAAACCTGGGCAGAATAGTTAAAACAGTGTTACAACCACATCCTAAATTAAACCGTGCCTTCTACAATAGTTACAAGTCATATTAAGTCTGTGGGAAATCCTTAAAATGTATACGCAGTTACCAAGAGGATTCAAGAAAGAAAGGAAGGAAGGAAGGGGGAAAACCAAGATACAATCACAGCTCTATCTATATTTAAAATTTAATAATGCCTCTAATTTACATATTCAACATCTGTAACTAGATTTTTAGAAACAGAATGGTGCATTTAGAATAAAAATGGAAGTCTAAAGGCAACAAATCCAGCAGCCATAAAGAGAAAGATGTGGTACCCTATATGAAACTTAAAACCAAGCCAAACCAAACCCAAAACAACAAAATACACACACACAGAGCATATAGA